>NC_042622.1:141087657-141404886 GCF_901001135.1 Rhinatrema bivittatum
GGCAAATACAAAAACAGCAACAAGAAAGAACAGCGGGAATTACAATAAACATTAAATAAACTGCAGCTTAAAACAGATGTCTATAGATAGAGGAATATGAATAAAAAAAGGCATAATATTTAGAGAAAAGCTGACCACTCAATACTGAGGTTTAATCCATTAGGGGAGACTATGTTGAAAGTATGTATCCACTTTTGTTCTCGTAAAAGACAACATGAAAAATCTTCACTGTGGGCCAATTGAACACATATATCAATTATAAAAAAAGCAGAGATTAGACAGGTGTGTTGTGCCTCATGCCAATGCTTTACCAAGGGAGCATTCTAATGTTATTTATTTATTTATTTTGTGTATTCTAAGCATAAATGGAAACAATGTTCATATATTCGAGTTGTAATGCTACAAGAAATCTTGCCCACATAAAGAAATGTGGAGGGGCAGCAAATGACATAAACCACCCCCTTTGTGGCATAATCAGAGGTAAAACGTAATGTGAAGGATTTTCCCCAATGAGGAGTGAATAAAAGTAGACCGTGTCAGGGAATAGGCGCACACTTGGCAATGACCACAGGGCACATGTCCATTGTGTGCAGGTGAAGAGGGAACCAGGAGCCAAGATTCAGAGGTGACTAAAATATCTCGTAAATATTTTTGAAAAACCGGATAAAGACTTAAAACTGTCCAGTGGTGTCGGATAATGGAGCAAATATATTTGCTCATGTTAGAATAGGGTTAAAACACAGGTGACCAGGGTGCTGATCAGGGGAGCTAGTTTTAGAGCAGGGGTCAGGAACCTTTTTGGCTGAGAGAGCCATAAACGCCACATATTTTAAAATGTAATTCCATGAGAGCCATACAATATGTTTAAAACTAAATATAAGTAAATGTGTGCATTTTATGTAAGATCACACTTTTAAAGTACAATAAGTCTCTGAAAATATTACACCAGGCCTTAAGACACCAATACATCTCCTATTAGGAAAACGGACTAAGTCAGGCTGCTATAGAGTCCTACACAGAAACTACACGCCAGCAGAAAACCTCACCTGAATCACGTGCTGTCCCTCACCTAACATAGAATAAAGAGACCAAAACGCATAACAAGAAGCATACAGAAAAAAATGAATTGGAAACTGCAACAAGCCAGAGTCTCTGTATGCAGTGTAACAAAGGAAAAAAGAAACATCACCCATCCTTATAAAACAAATCAAGAAATATAAAATCATCAGCAGTAAAACTGTACTAACAAAAAGAACATATTTCGAAACAGCTAATGAGTGGAATATCCAATAATTAAAAACACATATAAAACATTTCCAGATACCAACAAAATATTTCAAAATAGCAGACACAAAGACCCAGTAATGAAAAATAATAAGGATACAAACATTTTTTTGCTCTGCATACCTGGGAACGTTTGATATCCAGGTGTCCTGAGATTGTTCTGAATTAGCAGGAGGTGGGGTGGTTTGCTTGGAACTTTCTCCTCTCTCAGTCACATACCAGCGCTCTCTCTCACACTGGCTCTCAATGACACACCTATACACACATGCTCTCAGTACTCACATATACACGTTTTTTCTCACTCACTTATATAGGCTCTTAATTACACATTTACACACATGCTGTCTATCTTTTCACGCTTACACACACACAGGCTTTCAATCACATAAATACATGCTGTCTTTTTCTCTCACACACAGACTCATTCACATGCTTACAAACATGTCCTCTCTTTCTCTCATTTACACACAGGCTCTCAATCACATACTCACATGCTCCATCACCTAAACCAGCTCTCAATCACACACAGACACACATGATCTCTCTCTTACTTATACACACAGGCTCTTAATCATACATACACATGATTTCTCTCAGACACAAAGGATCTCAATCATACACACATACTCTTTCACACAAACAGGTTTTCAATCACAAACTTACACATACAGGTTCTCAATTGTAAACTTACATTCATGCTCTCTCTCTCACAGGCAGGCTCTCAATCACAGACACTCTCTTTCACATGTACAGGCTCTCAATCATTCACATACATGCATCTCTCACACACACGCCCCCCCCCCCCCCCCGCGGCCCGGAAGAGGAAGTGAAGAGTATCGGGTGCCTGCGCGGCAAGAAGAGGCCACGCTAGTGCGCTCGGCATCGGCCCGAAGAAAAGAAGACTGCAGCGCGGCTCGGAGGAAAATGAAGAGGTTCAGCCGCTGCCGATGGGACTCCGCCTCCGCGAGGGCTGAAAATGAAGAGGTTAGCGTTGGGAGGAGGCTGCTGCTGCCGCAAGTTCCCGGGGTGGGGGTGGGGGAGAGAGAGAGTGAATGAGCGAGCAAGCATGTGTGTTTGCTCGCTCATTCACTCTCTCTCTCCCTCACCCCGGGAACTCGCGGCAGCAGCAGCCTCCTCCCAACGCTAACCTCTTCATTTTCAGCCCTCGCGGAGGCGGAGTCCCATCGGCAGCAGCTGAACCTCTTCATTTTCCTCTGAGCCGCGCTGCAGTCTTCTTTTCTTCGGGCCGATGCCGAGCGCACTAGCGTGGCCTCTTCTTGCCGCGCAGGCACCCGATACTCTTCACTTCCTCTTCCGGGCTGCGAGGGGGGGGGGCGAAGAGAGCACACCAGTGCCGCTGACTCCAGCTGTCCTGCCGTGTTCCGCCCAGGCTGACAGCATTTTAAGCCCGGGCGGAGGAGGACCGGGGAGCAGCTGGGTCAGTGGGAAAGTGTGGCGACTGTCTGCGAGCCAGATGCAGCCCTCAAAAGAGCCATATCTGGCTCGCGAGCCATGGGTTCCCGACCCCTGTTTTAGAGAATAAGGTCTTGGTTCACATAGAAGGTGTGCTTGAAGGTACGCTTGACTACCCGAAAAGGACATCCTCACTGTAAAATATTGGTGAACATGTTGTAGGCTTCTGATAGATATTCTTCCCAATGCAATTTATTCAAAATAAAATCTGTGTCAGGGGACCATCAACCTGGATTATAAATTTCACCCTTGGAATGCTCTTTGGCTATGCATTCATAAAAATTTGTATTCATCTTTTGCTGGACAAGTGAATCTGTTACCATTCCTTTTTGGACTTCTATATTTCTGGATGGTCTGGTTAGCCACCGTTTCTTTCTTTGGTAATGTTGGGAGAGCAACTCTGAATATTGGAAAGGAGATAATAAGGTTCACTCATATTACAAGGAAGCTGATAATGTTTTACATAATTCCAAGTGGAGGTTAATCTAAAAACCCATGCAAAAGGTGGGGTTTATGTGACTTTTTAAAGATACACAGGGCCTCTAAGATGCATTTTTAGGTGTTACCAAGTAAAAGAAAATTGACAGATGCCTAATGCTTAGATTATGTCCATCCATTTTTCTGACTGTGACCTTGTTTCAGCAGACAAACCACAGAATGGATTGAGATGCCATCCAGGATTTTGCAATTGGGGATTTAGCATTATTGAATGTGATAGTTTATAATGCTTTGGTGAGGACAGAAGGAGGGGTTTGCATTTACTTCCTTTTGCTTCTGATATATTTATGGTGTCTTCAAAGCCAGGGGTGCTCAAACTGGTCCTACGGGCCCCCCCAGCCAGTCGGGTTTTCAGGATATCCCTAATGAATATGCATGAGATATATTTGCATGCACTCCTGTACTAAGCTACTGCTGCACACACTAGGTTTTAAGTGTATTAAACTGTTGTTCATATTAACTTTTAATGCACAGGAAAGTGAATTAATCCATGTTAAGTGAAAGAGCATGTGACACTGGGATGCAAGCAACGAACATCTTTCCCAGATATGTAGCCCCAGGGGGAGTTCATCTTTTACACGTGTTAAAACTTAGGGTGTGATGATTTTTATTTAGCAAACTCAGGGAAAACATTTTCAACACAGATTTTTCTAAATCCTGAGTTTCATGAATCAAGCCCGTTGTAAGCATCTTGAAGTTGCAGTAACCTCATATCTGAAGATATCCAGCTCTTGATGGTCAACCATTTCATTTTGTCTTGTAGACAGAAACAGAGCACTGAAATCTTGAAATCACTAGAAAATGAGAGGTAAGTAATAATGCTGCAAGACCTGATCACCTTGAAAGTAAATATCTTGTTTAGCTATACACGATCTCTGATACAAATCCTGCCAATGTACGACTGAGTCACTAACCGATTGTACGCATAATAATTCATAAAAAAAAAGAGAAATGCCAGCCTCTGTTGATGCACTAATCGATTGTGCGCACAATATAGATCAGGGTTGGTTGGAAGGAAGAGGAGGTAGCTGCAGTGGCAGATTGTGGTCTGGCAGGAAGGGAAGGTGGCAGCAGCAAAATGGGCTTGAGTGGGAAGGAGGAGGAGGAGACGGCAATTGCAACAGCAGATTGGACAATAGAAGGGAGAGAAGAGGAGGTAGTGGCTGCAGCAGGAGCTCTGGGAGGAAAGGAGGAAGATCAGGCCTGGGAGAGAAGAGAAGTGTCCAACTGGGCCTGGAAAGGAGGGAGGGAAGGAGGATGAAGTGTCAGACAGGGACTTGAGAGGGAGGGGAAAAGAAGAGACAGTCTGCAATAGCAGGACATAGGAGTGAAGGAAGGAAGAAGGGGGTAGCTGTAGCAACAGATCAGACTTTAGAAAAGAAGACACAGCACCAGATCAGGCTTGAGATAGAGGGAGGAGGCAGTGACAGATTTAGGATTTTGCTGCCCCCCCTAGGCATTGCTGGTGATGATGCTCCCAGGCCAGGAGAGAGGAGGTGCCAGCATGGCCATTTGGCTAGGGCTTACAGTGTTCAAGGGGCCTACTTTTGTTAGGCAAAATTAAAAAAAAAAAGCTAAATATATCTATTTCTAACATGTATAAATAAAAATTTCAATTGTAATTGAAGAGTTTGCTAACAAAAAAGCTCGTAAAACCTTCTTAAATAAATAAAAATTATTTGGGAAATTTAGAAAACAATTTCTCTTATTAAGTATCACATCAGAACCTTACATAGGGGCCTACTTTTCTTAGTTGGCACGGGCCTTAATTCCTGCTCTCTCCGGCCCTGGATGCTCGCTCCCCCCAATAAGGTCACACAACAGGGAGCGGAACGACTAAGGCAGCTCAGGGTTAGTTTCTGTGACAAACGTTAGAAAATTCGGAAGAACATTGGCAAACATTTCCAACTTGTATTTTACATTATAAAAATAACCTTGATTGTATTTGTATAATTTATTTTCTTTTTATTGAGTGAGGAAAAGGGATCTCAAGTATCAATAAAGGGAGAAGATCTCAGGGATGAGGAATGGGAGAATGGACAAGATGTGGGGGGAAAGATCAGGAATCTGGGATGGGGGAAGAGGGAGGTGGAAAGGTTGGGGTGGGTAGGTTCCAGGATCTGTACAGAATGAAGTGGTAGGAAGGAAGGAAAGTTACAGGATCTGGGGGTTAGAAACCTGCATTAAAGAAGAGAGGATCTGAATTGCAGTGAAGGCAGTGGAAGAGGAGGCAGATGACCCTATTATTCTCTTATCCCACTCTCTCTTGCTTCCCCTTTCTAATTTCCCACCCAAAGCACCCAGCACAAAATCCTTCTCTGACACACACACACTCACACTCACACACACACACACACACACACTCACACAGACAAATGCTCATCCCCTTTTAACCCTCCTCTTTCATGAATATTGGCCTCTTTAAAAATAGCGCAAAACACAACAAAGAAACAGTCTGAACCTATAAAACACACTAATTCTCAGCCCCTAAGGGGGGGAATGAAGAGGGAGAGAAGACCCAGATTGGCAGAAGAAAGGGACTGGATTCAAGAGAGATTATGAGTGACAGAAGGAATGTGAGCTGGTGATGGGATGAAAGACAGAATAAAGTAGATGAGGGTTGATAAAGGTGTGAGTATAGATGGTGGAAATGGGAGTTTAGGGAGTGAGAAAAAGGAGCTGGGGGAATGTGAGGCTTGGGGAAAAGGTGAGAGAGGGCTGGGAAGGAGGGTGAGATTGGAGAAAAGCACTGTAGGTGAGAAATGACAATAGGGACTGAAATGGACAAGGGGTGAGGGGTGTGAGGTAGGGTGTAAGACAAAAGATATGAAGAAATGGCAAGGAGAGATAAAGAGATGGGGATGGGAGAGCTTGAAGGAAGATGGTTGGAGAGTGACAGTCAAGAGAGCCAGAAAGGAGGCAGCAATTTGGGTTAAGGACAAGGGAGCCAGAGAGGAGAATTAGGGAGGTGAAAAGCTGAGGCAGCAAGAACTGGAATGGGGAGAAGTAGGGGTGTATTCTAGCTTTGAATGAGCAGAGAGGCAGAGAAATGAGATGAAAGGGAATGACTGATGTCAAAGACATGTTTGGGGAGGAAGTGAAGCTATGGCAGATGTTTTATAGGTTCAGAATCTTTCTTGTTGGGTTTTGTTTTACTTTCAAAGAGACCGATATTTAGCTACTATCTGGCTGAGCAAGTTAGCCGGATAAGCTTATCTGGCTAACTTGGCCGAGATATCCAGCGGTGTGGCCACACTCTGCTATCTTATAGTTAGCCGGTTAAATTATCTGGCTAATTATAGGATAGCGAAATAGTTGCACTAGGTTTATCCGGCTAAGTAAGCTGCGTTAAACTGAAAATTGGCACTTATCTGGCTAAAGCTTTTCTCCCATTCTGTGGCTATAGGGAAAAATACTTAGTAAATGAGGCCCTAAGTTAGCTGGATAAGTACCTCCACCCTAAAATGCTCCATCCTGCTCATCATTTATCCGGCTAATTATTTAGTCAGATAAATAGCCAGCTAAGTGGCAGCTGCTCAGTGCAGCCAAATATTCCTACAGCCCTTATTTGGCTAAGTTAGAACTTAACTGACTAAGTGGTGCTGAATATCAACCTCATTCTTTGAGGACAAGTGAGATGGAAGTCCTTATGTATGGATGATATCCGATGGAGCCCAGCATGGAAAACTTATGTGAAAGTTTCTAGAACTTTGACTGAGCTTCACTGAGTATGCCCATGGCATGCATTTTACCATGGATCCACACTTGATGCCTTCAGTCTTTCTTTTCCTGCTAAGTCCAGTGGTCACAGTTGTAGTCTCACGTCAGTATGATCTTTGCATTTTTTTCTATTTTTGCAATTTCCGATTGTTTTCATTCTTTTTTTTCTTCGCTTTTTGATGTGAGTTCCCACAGTCTTCCTGAATAGTCTCCTGAGGTAGGTTTTTCAACCATTTCTTTGTTTCCTTTTGCAATCAGTTCCCTTCTGGGCAGTGGTGTCATTGGTGCCCGCCAGCCATCAACTATCTTCCGCCATTGAGTTCAATGTTGCACCCCTTTTGTTTTGTGACACTATTTCATCAGAGTTCCAGCGGTGCACCCAGTGCAGGAGGACTGTCTATCACAGATCCTCACGATAAATGAGTCCTCTGCTTGGGTGCATTGCATGATGTCTGGAGTGTCGCAAGTGTGCCAAAATGAGCCCCTAGAGGATGCTGGTCCCACTTCTATTTGATGTCAATGTCAATGGATTGATCTGTTTGGGCACCAGAAGACTGAGCCATCGACTCAAAGAACGATGGAGCCACACCAATTGACGTGGAGGCATTGAGAGGGCCATCGGCTCCCTCGGTTTCAATGGCCAGCAAGGAACCTGGAGACAGGCCATCACCAAGCTCCTCCTGTTGATGAAGGTCTAAGGTTCAACCTCTTCAGCCTTGCACTAGGAAAGACCCATGCCAACCATCAAGATAAGCCTTCAGTGCATGGTGCCAAGCACGAGAATGGTCCAATGTATACCGAAAACCTCCCAAAGTGATCCCACAGTGAGGAGAGCGCATCCTGGGGGTTCGCCATGGTCTTAACTGATCCTGGTATCAGCCACTCATCTTCCTCTTGGTTTCAAAGACATGGTCACTCCTTCTGCCTCCCAATCAGTATTGGCATCAGTGATCTTTGAGGAGAGGTGTGTGCAGCTGGCAATCTAAAAGATGCTGCAGGACCTTGGTGTTGGGCAGTGATGGCACTGAGTGTGGCATCATTGATTCTTAACCTGCTGCTTGATTCCCTTTGGCACTTTACAGACTCCAGCATTGGTGTTTGTACCCATTAACTTTTCGAAGCCCAGAGGGGCCTCAGAGACAGCAGCATTCAACCCGATGGTTATCCCACTCTCCTCAGGAGAGGAAACCCCCCTGAGGGAATGGGGGTCTTTGGGGTCTAGGCCCACACTGGTCACCGACCCTCTGGCCGGGGACAGAACACCCAGGGATCCCTCCCTTGTCAGTCACAGTGGGTCGGCATCCTCATACTCCTTGGGGGTACTGGGACTCTGAAGATGGTTCAGATGATGGAGCTTCAATGGGTCTCCCCTCCAAACCTTCACTTCCCTAGATAGAAGGAATTCCCCACCTGAGGATCTCTTCCTCACAAGATTTTTGTGGTTGATGGTGAAAGTCATTCCCTTTACTTTGCAGACAGAGGAAAATTCCAGACACGAGATGCAGGATATCCTCCAGTATGTAGAGCTTCCTAAGAAGATCATGGCAGTCCCAGTCTTTAGGACTTTCTGTTGAAGATTGGAAGAACCTGCTGTTAGTGGCTCCTGTGATCAAGAAGGCAGATGGGCACCTTGATCCCCTTTCTACAAAAAGGGGATTGGATATGCTTCCTCGATCTAAAGGACACCTACACTCATATTGAGATATTCTCTGGTCACAAAAAGTATCTCAGATTCATTGTGGGAAACTGGCAAATCAAATACCGCGTCCTGCCGTGTGAAACATAGAAACATATAAATGACAGCAGAAAAGGACCAAATGATCCACTCAGTCTGCCCAGCAAGCTTATGCCAGAATCCTCTGCACTGTGCAGGTTACCCCCATACTTATCAGTTTGCCGGACCGTAAAAGTCAGGGCCTTCGGATGCTGTTTGAATCCAATTTCCCTTAACCGTTGCTGTGAAAGCAGAGAGCAGTGTTGGAGTTGCATAAAAAATATCAGGCTTAGTGATTAACGGTAGTAAGTGCTGCATCAGCTAGTTGCCCCAAACCATAAAAGTCGGGGGCCCTCGTTGGTTCCTGTCTGAATCCAGTTCCCCTTTTCTCACTGCCGTTGAAGCAGAGAGCAATGATGGAGTTGCATTAACAGTATCAAGACTTATCTCTTTAGGGTAGCGACTACCACACCAGCAAGTTACCCTCAGTTACCCCCATGCACTCTTTTCTTTATTTACAACCTCTAGCCTTTAGGGATCCACACTGTTTATCCCATGCCCCTTTGAATTCCTTGACTGTTTTCATCTTCACCATCTCTTCCAGAAGGGCATTCCAGGCTTTCACCACCCTCTTTGTGAATAAATATTTCCTGACATTGGTTCTGTCTCGTCCTCCCTGGAGTTTCATTTCATAACCTCTAGTTCTGTTGATTTCTTTCCAATTGAAAAGGTTTGTCGATTGTGCATCATTAAAACCTTTCAGATATCTGAAGGTCTGTATCATATCTCCCCTGCACCTCCTTTCTTCCAGGGTGTACATATTCAGATCCTTCAGCCTCTCCTCATAAATCTTCCATTGCTGACCTCTTACCATTTTGGTTGCTCTTCTTTGGACCACCTTTATCCTGACTTTATCCTTTTTGAGATATGGGCACTAGTATTGAACACAGTACTCCAGGTGAGGCCTCACCAAGGCCCAGTGCAAGGGCATTATCACCTCTTTTTTTTCTTACTGGTTATTCCTTCTTTATACAGCCCAGCATTCTTCTGGCTTTAGCTATTGCCTTGTCACATTGCTTCACCATCATCAGATCATCAGACACTATCACACCAAGGTCCCTTTCCCAGTCCATGCGCATTAGTCTTTCACTGCCCATCACATAGAGCTCTTTTGGATTGCCGCACTCCAGATGCATGACTCTGCCCTTCTTGGCATTGAATCCCAGCTGCCAAATCTTTGACCACTCTTCAAGTTTTCTTAAATCAATTTTCATTCTCTCTGCTCCTTCAGATGTGTCCACTCTTTTGCAGATCTTAGTATCATCCACAAATAGACAAACTTTACCTTGTATTCCTTCTGTCAGGACACTCACAAAGATATTGAACAGAATTGGTCCAAAAAACGATCCCTGTGGCACTCCACTTAACACCGTTCTTTCTTCAGAGTAGGTTCCATTTACCATTACATGCTGTCTCCTGTCAGTCAACCAGTTTGCAATCCACACTACTACCTTGGCACCCACTCTCAAGCTTCTCATTTTGTTCACATGTCCTTCTGTGTGGGATCTTATCAAAAGCTTTACTAAAGTCCAAGTAAATCACATCGAACTCTCTTCCCTGATCCAATTCTCTAGTCACCCAATCAAAAAAATCAATCAGATTTGGCTGATAGGACCTTCTCCTGGTGAATTCATGCTGCCTCGGGTCAAGCAACCCACCGGATTGTAGCTAGTTCCTTATCCTTTCTTTCAGCAGATTCTCCATTAATTTTCCCACCACCAAGGTGAGGCTAACCCGCTTGTAGTTTTCAGCCTCTGCTCCCACTCTTGTGAAGCAGGACCATCATCACTCATCTCCAATGTTGTGCCATCACTGCCATTTCCAGGGATCTATTGAACAGGTCCTTCAGTAGACCTGCCAGCACATCTCTGAGCTTCCTCAATATCCTGGAATGTACCTCATCCAGCCCCATGGCCTTGTACACTTTGTTTTCCTAGCTCTTCCCATACATTCTCTTTTCTTCTGTAAACGGAGTTTCGTTACTCCACCACCATCCACAGTCTTGTTAACTAGCGACGGTTTGGGATTGCGTCTGCCCTGAGTGTCTTCACCAAATGCTTAGTTGTAGTAATAGCACACCTACGCAGGCTGGGAGTGCATGTGCTTTTGTATCTGGTTGATTGGCTGGTCAAGAGTGCATCACGGTCAGGAGCCAAAGAGTCCATATGCATGACCATCCAGGTATTGGACTTACTAGGGTTTGTCATCAACTACCCAAAGTCTCACCTCAACCCATAACCTCAATTGGAGATTATTGGAGTTCTGCTAGACATTACTTAGGGCAGAGCCTTCCTCCCACAGCAATGGACCAGCATCCTGATGACCATGGACTTAGAAATTTAAGTGAGCCAGCAGATATCAGCTTGGCACTTGTTGAGATTATTGGACCACATGGCCACAACCGGTCATGTTGCCACCATGATACATCTGTAAATGAGAAGAGCCCAATAGACCTTGAAGTAAAAGTGGCTACAAGCCATGCAAGACCTTCAGGACTGCATCTAAGATATGCCACCATTCTGGGACTCTGACCTGGTGGCGGGAAAATGCCAATCTGGTGCAGAGTGTTCCCTTTCAAACTCCTCTGATTCAAATTGGCCTAAATATGGATGTGTTCACTCTGGGTTGGGGGGCTCACGTGGATGAGATTTGCACCCAGGGCTCTTGGTCTGCCTAAGAACATCAGTACCAGCTAAACTTCCTGGAGCTGTAGGCAATTCGGTACCCTCTATAGGCTTTCAGAGATCGGCTGTCCAGTTCCTCTTCCTCACCACTTGGATGCTAAGAGGCTGATCCTGCAACCACTTGGCCTTGCAGAAGATATGTCACATGTTCTATTTGTTTCCAGAAAGCCTTTCATTAGAAAGTCCTATGGACTGAAGTGGAGGAGGTTTGCTGTGTGGTGTGAGTGCAAAGCCCTAGATACCATCTTTTGCTCCATACAAAAATGGCTTGACTATCTTATACATCTCTCGGAAGCTGGTTTTAAGACCAACTCGGTTAGGGTATATCTTAATACAATTGTCGTATCTCATCACCATGTAGAAGGTAAGCCCATCTCTGTGCAACCTTTAGTTCATGCGGGGTCTGCTTCATTTGAAGCCTCCCATAGGATCTCCTGCTGTGTCATGGGACCTCAACAAGGTTTGGTCCCTGCTGCTGAAAGCCCCCTTTGCAGCACTGCGCTTCTGTGACCTGAAGAACCTGACCTGGAAAGTCATATTTTTGGTGACTGTGACTTTAGTGCACAGTGCGCTTCAGAGTTTGGTAAGACTATCTACCTTACACTAAATGTTTTCATGATCTTGTGGATGTACCCCAAGTTCCTGCCTAAGGTGGTGTTGGAATGCCATTTTAACCAGACCATTGTCCTTCTAATATTTTTCCCCAGGCCTCATTCTTACCAAGCTAAACAAACCCTGACAGTTTGGACTGCAAGAGAACCATGGCCTTCTATGTGGAGTGGACAGAAGCCCATAGAAAGCTCACCAGCTTTTTGTTTCATTTGATCAGAACAAGCTGGGGATTGCTATTGCCACATAGACGCTCTCCAATTGGCTAGCAGATTGCATCTCCTTTTGTTACACCCAGGCAGGCTTGACTCTAATGGGCCATATCGAGGCTCACTCTGTCCGAGCCATGGTAGTGACTGTAGCTCACTTGCGTTCAGTCTCCATAGAGGAGATCTGCAAGGCTGCGACATGGAGTTCTTTCCATTCATTCACATCACACTACTGTTTGGACAGGGATGGCCAATGCAACAGCAGGTTTGGCCAATCTGTCCTCTGGAACTTGCTTGAAGTGTAGAACCCGATTCTGTTCCTGTCTAGGGCCCTTTATTTTTATTCTAGGCTGTCCCTCTTTAGGGTACATACATATAAAAAAGTTTGATGCCAACAAACATGTTGTTGTGCCTATTAGTATTGTGTTTGTTGTCCACCTTTTTTTGTTGGGGGGTGGGGGGGGGGGAACCATCTGTAGCTAGGAATTTACATATATGTGAGGACTGCCATCAAGCTTGTCCTCTGAGAAAGCAGAGCTTACCTGTAGCAGGTGTTCTCCAAGGACAGCAGGATTTCAGCCGTCATGAGACCCATCCACCTCCCCTTGGTCTCCACTTCATGAATTTTCTGTAGCTAAATTATTAGACTGAAAGGACCTCGTGTGGACGTGTGGTATAATGCATGCAGTGAGCATACTCAGTGAGGCTCATTCAAAGTTCTAGAAACTTTGATATACGTTTTCCATGCGGGGCTCCATCAGATGATGTCACCCATGTGTGAGGACTGACATCCTGCTGTCCTTGGAGAACACCAGTTATAAGTAAGTAATTCTGCTAAGTGCCTGGTAGTGGAGAGTTTGTGTTGCTGTTACTAAGGGGACTCCAGAATTTGTATGTTATACAAATAAAATACAAAACATCATAGTTGGGTGGTATGTCTGAACTGCATATTAATATAAATTGGTAGTAGGGTGGGGATAAGAGAAGATGTGCATGAGAAGTGGAAGAGAATGCCTGGATAGAGAGGGGAAGGAGAATGCCTGAAAAAGGATATAATGCCTGAAAAGAGAACAAGAGAAGAGAAAATGCCTTAAGGAAGGGAGAGGGATAATGTCTGGAGAGAGAGAAAGTGAAGTGGGGAGAATGCTTTAAGGGACAGAGGGATGAGAAGGGGAAGAGCATGGAGGAAAGGAGGGACACTACCTCAGAGCGGGCTCTGCTGCAGTGTGAGTACAGTGTATGCTCTCCTCATATGAAACTGTTCACCAGTGATTGTGCTGGATAAAGTGACTAGAGCTTGATAACCAGAGTGTAAATGAATTTGGTTGTCCCCTAGGATAAAGATGGAACAGCTCATGGCAATAACACAAGAAGAGACAGAAAATCTGCGGAGACGCGAAGTTGCCTGTAAGTCAGAAGCAGCATTGCCTGGAGGCATTCCATCCAGAAACATTAAAGTGGTCTTCTGAGGATGTTATACTGCAAAAATAGAAACCATGAGTTATTGACTGGGCATAACTACTCATTTTATTGTATAAACCATTTTTACAATCTCATTTACTGCATAGTGAAACTTGAATCCAAAACTCAGAATGTTTTATTTCTGTTGCTGATGTCCTTGACCAATTAGCTGACCTGGGCTTGATTCCAAGACCAGCACCTTGCTCCTTGGGCTAGCCAGGAAGGCTGGGAGATAGTGTTGCCTGGCCAAGAACTGTCACTTCAGTGACAGCGCTGATTGAGCTGGGTGGGGATATAAAATAGGGGAAAAAATCCCAGGTAAGTGTGAATGAAAGTTTATGGTGCCATAGCTTAGTAGAGACCAATTCTGATTGAGTTGGAAGCCCAAAGGAGTAGAAAGAAACTACCAAGCCAAATTACCTCCCACTACCCTCTGAATTTGGTAAAAATGGATTTAAGTTTTAACCTGAGCAGGTTTGAGTTTTTCATAGTGCCGCTGCATAGAGCAGAAGAGAAAGAGGGTCATCCAGGCTGGATACCTTAGTTCACTCTTAGCCAGAGCAGCAAATACACTGTATTTCATTAATTGTCTCTGATATTGTCATGGTTTCATCTGCTGTGCAGCCTCACCCTGCCCTGGTTTTTACCTGCTATGATGCCTTCCCACCAGCAGAGGCCTCCAGCAAGATTCGCTTACTATCTTGCCAAGGTTCTGCCAGCTGCGCAGTCGTCTCTCCACCAGGAGTCATCAGTGAGCTTTGCTCTTTAACTTGCCAATTACCGCCTCACTGATCCTACTTCACCCAAGCTCTACTTAACCCAGCCTGCTCAATGCCTCTTCATCAATTCACCTTTGCTCCTTGACCTGGCCATCTTCTCGCTACCTTGTCTTGCCTTGTGGCCTGCCCAGGTCTCCTGTATTTCCTTGTGGCCTATCTAGGCCTCCTTCCTTGCTTTGCAGCCTACCCAGGCTTCCTTCCTTGCTTCAAAAAAACAAAGCAGAAAACAGTCGAGTATAGCCACAAATATGGAAAAAAATGAACAAGACCGTTATCTTGGAAAGTAAGGTATTTATTATAATTAATCCAGATTGTTAAAAAAAACCTGCCCAAACAATCTAGATTAAATATAATAAATACCTTATTTTCCTAGATACCAGTTTTGTTCTGTTTTTTTCCCATATTTGTGATTCCTTCCTTGCTTTGCAGCCTATCCAGGCCTCCTGCCTTGCCTTGTGGCCTATCTGGGCCTTCTGCCTTGCTCTGTGGCCCCCTGGGCCTCCTTACCTTACCTTATGGCCTCTGGGCCTGTTAGGATCTCCTAGCCAGCCTTGTGCCCTGTTCAGCTTCCCTGTTTGTTGTTGCCTGTTCTGAATCGATGCACCATGTTCCGATGCGTCGTGCAGTGAGCACGCCGATGCTGTTCATGTTAACAGTGACAATTCTCTGTGCATTGACAGTGTCAATGCACCATGCTTTGAGGCCTTTTGCTTCTTTGACACAGGCTCTGACAGCCCCATGGAATGATGCCATTTCTTCTTCAATGCAGGGTGACTTGTATTGCTTGACCTTGCGGTTTCGGCCTGATACGAAAGGAGAGTTTTTGAGGTGCTCCTACTCAACTCTTTTCCCAGCTCGGCAGACAATGCTGCACTGCAGGAAGAGGATCTGTTGTGACTCTCTGAAGAGGTTCCTGCATTTCCTCTATCCTGTTTGCCCTAGAGCACTGCGAATACAATGACATCCATGCGCAGGCATAACAAATTTGCCTGGTCATGATCCAGGTCAAGCATCAATAGCTTAGCTCATGCCTGTCCATGAGAGGACATAACCTTATCACAAATACAGTTTTTGAAGCCACTCAAGGTTGTTTTTTTATTTTTACAGACATTTGAGGAGGCAAAGAGTGTGTTTATTTTTAACTCTGAAAAATGCTATTGCAAGTATCAGGAATAATAGCTGAAGTAAAGTATTAAATTTGAAGTTTAAAGTTTCAGAGAAAAGATTATCTGGAGAGACTGAGTACATGGATATGCTTGTGCATGGACAAAAATTGACTGACTGCAGAGGCTCACAAAGCAATGCCCAAACAGGAATTCCCGCACATGCTCAGTAGAGCTCAAAGCTCTACAGTCTAGGAGAGACAAGTCCATTTGGTGCTGCTGGATGACATCACCCCCTGTGTAATGATTATTTCAGCCTGTTTATCAACAGAAAAAATCAGGAGTTCTGCGTGGGCAGTTGAATACGCCTAAGTGGATTTTCTGCTAGTTAAAAGTATGTGTGTTCCAGAAGTAAAAGGAGGCATTCCTGAGTAGAATGGAGTGGTGTGGGGGTGTAATTTTGGTTGCAAAGAAAACTGTGTACATACTTTGAAATTTCAGAAAGTGTCCAAACATATTTTACGCTCTGATTGCACATGAGTTAAAGTACACATGTACTTTTGCTCTGAATAACCTCCCAGTCTTCAGACACAAACAATGCATGTCTGAAGACTGGGAGTGTGTGTTTGAAGATCAGATGTGTTTATGCATATTGAAAAGTATGCTTGTACTTTGTTGGTTAGTCATCTTGTTGTAGCAATAAATTTCAAATATATTTTCAAGATGAAATCATGCAGAGAAGGCACAGTTTTCTTTAACTATCCAAGTACAAAAGAATTGAAGGTGGTCATTAGAAGGCATCTCAGATTTAGATATGGTTGCTGTTTTCTTTTGATGGTTAATATTTTTTCTACTTTCCAGCTGCTATGAGGCAGATGCTAGAGGAGAGTTACAAGAACAAACTCATTCAGATGGCCTATGAATCTCGCCGGCAGGAAATGGTCAATCAGGCCTGCTCCAGGTATAACTGTCCCCATCATTATCCTGATAGATGGGGAAAAGGATTATACTATAAACTTTGAGACAGTAATATTGTGCAAGATGTAATCCTTTATTTCCAAAACTGAAATAGATTTTATAGATAATCCGTGGCCATTGCAACTTAGCATGGGGCACATTTAAAACTAATCTGAGAGAGTTTTTTTTACTCAACACACAATTAAACTCTGGAATTTGTTGCCAGAGGATGTGGTTAGTGCAGTTAGTATAGCTGTGTTTTAAAAAAGGATTGGATAAGTTCTTGGAGGAGAAGTCCATTACCTGCTATTAAGTTCACCTAGAGAATAGTCACTGCCATTAGCAATGGTAACATGGAATAGACTTAGTTTTTGGGTACTTGCCAGGTTCTTGTGGCCTGGATTGGCCACTGTTGGAAGCAGGATGCTGGGCTTGATGGACCCTTGGTCTGACCCAGTATGGCATTTTCTTATGTTCTTATGTTACTTATTTCTTAAATACTTGGTTGAAGTTGCCTCATTTAATTCCACTGGACATCTATTTTAGAATCTTGCCACCCACACTATAGAAAATGTTTCCCACTGGACTGTAACACTGGATATGTTTAGATCTTAAATTAACTAGTAACTCAACAAAAATAAGATGAAGGCAGTAATCCAGCTGCAAGGGGGAGGGCCTTCCTGTCTTTTGCATCAAGTGCCACATGTATGATTTTTTAGCCGATGGTGAGAAGTTGTATGTGTGCTCTTAATGCAAAGAGCTCCTGGCTCACAGAGAACGAGTCTGATCTTTGGAGGCTAGCAAGGCAGATCTGGAGGAGCTGAGGCAGACAGAGATATATAGAGGAGACCTTCAGGGACATAGTAGCCAAATCCCAACTACAGTCTGGCAACCTTGGTGCTGCCTTGAGGAGGAAGATCACCTGGTCGAAGAGCATTGCCATGGTGTAGCAGGAAGTGATCCTGTAGCAAGGACCTGCTCTTCAGGTCATGCATTGTCCTTTCGCACTGAGGATGAGACTGTCAGGGCTACTGCCCAGGAAGGAAGGATTAGGTCAGCCTCATAGTTGGTGATTCATTTATTAGGAATGTAGATAGTAGGGTGGCTGGTGGCTGTATTGCATCGCCTGATAGCTTGCCTGCCTGGTGTGAAGGTGGCAGATCTCACAGTGCTAGGGAGGAGCTGGTTGTTGTGGTACATGTGGGCACCACAACATAGGAGGGTGTGGGAGGGAGGTTCTGGAAGCCAAATTTAGGCTCTTAGGTTGAAATCTGAAACCCAGAATCCTCCAAGGTAGCATTCTCTGAAATGCACCCTGTTCCATGCGCAGGTCCTCAGAGGCAGGTAGATCTGTGGATTCTCGATGCAAGGATAAGATGATGGTGCAGGGAAGAGAGATTCAGTTTTGTAAGGACTTAGCCAACTTTTTGGTGAAGGGGTGTCTTTTCTGAAAGGACAGGCTCCACCTTAACCAGAGTGGAAATAGGCTGCTGTCACTAAACTTTAAAAAGGTGATAGAGCAGCTTTTAAACTAGAACAAAGGGGAAAGCTGACAGTCGCTCAGCAGCACGTGGTTCAGAGGGAAGTATTTTCAAAGGATACTAATGAAATGAGAGTTAGGGCATCCCAACAGAGAAGTTCCAATAAAAGCAAAAGAAGTCAATGTGCCAATAAGTAAAGAACCACTAAGTTAAAAGATTCCAAATTATCCCTGTCAACTGAAAAGCAGGTTGTTCATACAAACCAAAAACATACTTTGAAACGTTTGTATGCCAATGCCAGAAGTCTAAGATGGAAGAGTTAGAATGTGTAGCACTGAATGAAGAGATAGACATAATTGGCATCTCAGAGACCTGATAGAAGGAGAATAACCAATGGGACAGTGCTATACCAAGGTTCAAATTATATCGGAATGAAAGGGTGGATCAACTTGGGGGCAAGGTGGTGCTTTATGTTTGGGATGGCATAGAGTCCAACAGGATAAAAATCCTGCAAGAGACTAAATACATAGTAGAATCTTTATGGGTAGAAATCCCATGTGTGTTGGGAAGAGTATAGTGATAGGAGTATACTACCATCTCACTGGACAAAAAGATAAGACTGATGATGAAATGCTAAGAGAAATAAGAGAAGCTAACCAATTTGGCAATGCAGTAATAATGGGAAATTTCAATTACCCCAGTATTGACTGGGTAAACGTAACTTCAGGACATGCTAGAGAAGTAAAATTCCTGGATAGAATAAATGCTCCATGGAGCAATTGGTTCAGGAAACAAGAGAAGAGAGAGCTATTTTAGATTTAATTCTTAGTGGAATGCAGGATCTGGTGAGAGAGGTAACAGTGGAGGGGCCATTTGGCAATAGTGATCATAACACGATCAAATTTGAATTAATGACTAGTAGGGAACAATAAGTAAATCTACAGTTCTAGTACTAAACTTTCAAAAGGAAGACTTTAATAAAATAAGGAAAATAGAAAAAAAACTGAAAGCCGCAGCAACAGTGAAGAACAAGCATGGACATTGTTTAAAAATACCATCTTAGAAGCACAGTCCATATGTATTCCATACATTAAGAAAAGTGGAAGGAAGGCCAAACGACTGCCAGCTTAGTTAAAAGGCAAAGTGAAAGAGGATATTTTAGCCAAAAAATTTCCTTCAAAAATTGGAAGGCAGGGTCCATCTGAAGAAAATAGGAAAAACCGTAAGCATTGACAAGTTAAATGTAAAACATTGATAAGACAGGCTAAGAGAGAATTTGAAAAAAAGCTGGCTCTAGAGACAAAAACTCAATATAATATATTTTTTTTAAATATATCCAAAACAGGAAGCCAGCGAGGGAGTCATTTGGATCATTAGATGATCAAGGGATAAAGGGGCACTTAGGCAAGATAAGGTCATCACAGAAAGACTAAATGAATTCTTTGCTTCAGTGTTTACAAATGAAAGATATTGGGGAGATACCTGTTCCGCAGATTGTTTTCAAGGGTAATGATTCAGATGAACTGAACCAAATCACAGTGAACCTGGTAGATGTAGTAGGCCAGATTGAAAAACGGAAGAATGGCAAATTACCCAGCCTAGATGGTATATATCCCAGGGTTCTAAAAGAACTCATAAATGAAATTTCTGATCTATTATTAGTAATTTGTAACCTATCATTAAAACCATCCATTGTATCTGAGGACTGGAAGGTGGCTTAAATTGTCAGTTTTCTCAGTGGAGAGAGGCAAACAGTGGAATGCCTCAGGTATCTGTATTTGGACCTGTGCTTTTAAATATATTTATAAATGATCTGGAAAGGAAAACGACAAGTGAGGTGATCAGATTTGCAGATGACACACAATTATACAGAGTAGTTAAATCACAAGTGGATAATGATAATTGCAGGAGGACCTTGCGAGACTGGAAGATTGGGCATCCATATGGCAGATGAAATTTAATGTGGACAGGTGCGCACAGTTATACAATATTAGGTTCCCTGTACGTACCCAGATCAGTCCAGACTGTGGGTTGAGCCTCCTGTCCAGCAGATGGAGACAGACTAAAACTGAAAAGGGTATCCTATATCAGGACAGAGCCTACCCTGCAGCCCTTCAGTGCTTGTCTGTCTCCAGCAGATGAATCGGCTCACCCTGCGGTTCCCTGATCTTGGCTAGTAGCCCTTTCCCAGTTTGGGTATTTACCTTAGCGGATCAAGCAAGTACTTTTATTTTGTTCCGGTAATAAAAAAAAAAAAAAATGAAAAAGAAGGGAATTGACTCTGTTTTGTTCTCTGGAGACAACACTGTCTCCACACTCTTGCGGGGCTTAGGCGGGCTTGGCCCCTTGTATTTTCATAGCCTAAGCCCCTGTTCCCTGTACGTACCCGGATCAGTCCAGACACCTGGGTTGTGACTCCGCACCAGCAGATGGAGACAGAGCAAGACCTGTCGGGTTCAGCTACATATAGCAAGGTGCCACCCACAGCCCCTCAGTCTTACTCTGTCTCCAGCAGATGGGGCAGCTGCAACCACAGCCTCTGGGATCCCTGGGTGTATTGTAATGGTTTAGCTAGTCAGGGATTCTGTGATAGTGGAAGTTTGTGTTGTAAAAAAAAAAAAAAAAAAATACTAAAGAAGGAAAAAAAAACAAAAAACAGAAAGACAGACAGGTCAGAAGAGTGTTCCTCGTCCTGGGAGCCTCCCAGGGGGGTTGAATGGTTCTGAGGGGACCATCCCCCCCGGTTGAGGCCGCTGCTGAGGGTCGAGGACTCGGTCTTTGCTGGTAGCAGCGCCAGGGGTGACACTGGGGAGCCCGGTTCACTCACCCCCGCTGGAGCAGGAGAGTCAGGACCAGGGACAGCAGCAGCAAGTAGGAAAATAAATAAATAAATAAAACTGTTTTGTTTTAGTTATTTTGTCGGGCCGCCTCTCCGTTCTTCGGCGTTCACGTCCCGGTAGTTTTTGTTTTTACTTTAGTTTTTAGTATTTGGCGGGCGCTCCAGCTGCGCGGCAGATGCCGAGAGGGTCTGCCTGCTGCGCGTGCGGCTCGGCGGCATTTGTTCAAATTGTGTCTCGGCCGGCGCGATCGCCGCCGCGCATCGGGAAAACCACGGAGGGGTCTGTAGAGCCGTTCCCGCTCAGTGCGGGAACGGCGGCCATTTTTGGTGCCGTTAGGGAAGCCACGTGGCATGCCTCCCGCGCTTTCACCACAGCTTTCACCCGCGCTTTCACGCGGCATGCCTCCCGCGCTTTCACCGCAGCAGCGGCCCTCCGGGGGGGCTGCGTCCCCGATGGCTGATACTTTAGGGAAGTCATCTTCTGGGTCGGAGGCCTCTTTTTCCTTGGATTTTGCGCTCCTGCTGCAAAAAGTGCTGAAGCACAAAATCTTCAGCCGGAAGGGGTCGAGTTCCCGGAAGAGGAAATCCAGGGATAGGTCCCAGAAAAACCCGGACCCCCCTAAGGAGAAGCGCCCTTTGCGGGGTGTCCCTCAGGACACGGACACCGACTCCACGTCGCCGGACGAGGCAGACTCGCCTGTAGGGCCCCTGGGGGGGGCTGGGGCGAATGAAGAGGGGCCAGCCCAGCCTGGTGCTGGCAAAGGAACGCCGGTGGTGGAGGGCGATGACCCGAAGGTGGTACACTTGTTTAGGAGGGACGAGCTGGGCCCGCTCATTCCGGCCATTATTCAGGAACTCAGGGTGGAGGCCCCACCGGTGGAGTCCAGGCCGGGGGCCAAAATGGATCCAGTGCTGTTGGGACTCTCGGGTACGGCAGTGGCTTTCCCGTTCCACTTCTCGGCATCAGACATACTATTCCGGGAATGGGATACTCCGGAGTTGGGACTGAAGGTGAGTAAGGCCATGGATAAGCTTTATCCACTACCAGAGGATGCGCTGGAGCTCCTACGCCTTCCCAGAGTGGACGCAGCGGTTTTGGCAGTAACGAAGAGGTCGACGATTCCGGTCACTGGGGCCACAGCACTCAAGGACAGGAAGCTGGAGCTGCAACTTAAGAAGGTTTTTGAGGTGTCGGCCCTGGGGGTTCGCGCAGCCATCTGTAATAATTTTGCCCTGAGGGCGGGCCTGCGCTGGGCCCAGGTGCTTCAGGCCATTGCAGGTCTCTCCGAGGAGGAATCCACTCAGGCGAATCGTTTGGAGGCAGCGATTGCTTACAGCGCGGATGCCCTATGTGATCTGCTGCGTACTTCAGCCAGATCCATGGTCTTGGCGGTTTCCTTGCGCCGTCTCCTTTGGCTACGTAACTGGGCGGCGGATGGGTCTTCTAAGGCCCACCTTGGTTCGCTGCCATTTAAAGGAAAATTGTTATTTGGGAAGCAGTTGGATGACCTGATGCAGTCGCTCAGTGAGAATAAGGCATTTAAGCTGCCTGAGGACAGGCCCAGGTCTCGGTCCTCTTTCTCCAGTAGGTCCCGGTTCCGTGGGAACAGGAGGTCGCGTCCTCAGAGGTCGTCAGGTTCCTCGTATCGTTCAGGCTCCTCCAGATCATCCTCGTGACCTCACTCCTTTCGTGGCAAACGGTTTGGGAAGCAAGGTGGACCCTCGTTGGGCACGGGGTCTAAGGCTTCCCAATGAAACGCGGTAGGTCCATTCCTCTCCACAGCTCCCGCCAGTCGTGCCAAATGTAGGACCCAGATTGGCACTTTTCTACGAGGAATGGACCAAAATAACGTCGGACCAGTGGGTCCTCAGTGTGATAAGTCAAGGTTATGCTTTAGATTTTGCACGGATTCCTACAGACAAGTTTCTCGTGTCACCCTGCAAATGCCCAGAAAGGTGGGTAGCGGTGAGGGACATTCTTCGGCGCCTGGAAGACTTGGGAGCGATATCCCCCGTGCCCCCCCAGGCAACATTGAGAGGACCAGTACTCCATTTACTTCATCGTGCCCAAAAAAGACGACATGTTCAGGCCAATCTTAGACTTGAAAGGGGTCAACAGATGTCTTCGCATTCCACGCTTCAAAATGGAGACGATTTGGTCGGTGGTTGCCTTGGTTCGCCCAGGCGAATTCCTGGCTTCGTTGGATCTCACGGAAGCGTACCTTCATATCGGCATTCAGCCGTCTTATCAGAGGTTCCTCAGGTTTTGCATTCTGGGCAGGCACTACCAGTTCAGAGCTCTTCCCTTCGGTCTCGCCACCGCTCCCCGCACGTTTACAAAGGTGATGGTGGTGGTGGCAGCTCAGCTCCGGAGGGAGGGATTCCTGGTGCACCCCTACTTGGACGACTGGTTGATTCGTGTGAAGTTCGAAATACTGTGTCGGCAGGCAGTCGACAGGGTCCTACAGCTCTTGCGCTCTCTGGGTTGGGTGGTCAATCTCGCCAAGAGTCGTCTGGTCCCCACCCAGTCCTTAGAGTATCTGGGGGCTCTATTCGACATGAAGCAGGGCAAGGTGTTTCTCTCCAGGGAGCATGTGTGCAAGCTTCAGAGTCAAGTGAGCCGGTTATTGTCCCTTCAGATTCCTCAGGTGTGCGATTACCTGAGGGTTTTAGGCTCTATGGCGTCAACGCTAGCTTTGGTTCCCTGGGCTTTCGCTCATCTACGCCCGTTGCAATCAGCGTTGCTTTCCCGCTGGAAGCCGGCGTCGGAAGAATTCTATCTCCCGCTCCCGCTCACGGAACAGGCAAGGGCCAGTCTTTGCTGGTGGCTCGATCCGGAACATCTGACGGGTGGAGTATCCCTGCTCGTGCCCGACTGGACGGTAGTCACCACGGACGCCAGTCTCTCCGGCTGGGGAGCGGTCTGTATTGGACGGTCGGTGCAGGGTCAGTGGTCCACAGCTCAATCACGGTGGTCCATCAATCGCTTGGAGACCTGGGCAGTCACCCTGGCGCTACAATCCTTCTTTCCGCTAATTCAGGTAAAGGCGGTCAGAGTGTTGTCGGACAATGCAACTACTGTGGCGTACATCAATTGCCAGGGCGGGACGAGGAGTCGGCTAGTGGCGGAGGAGGTGCAACGTTTAATGTGCTGGGCGGAGAGAAATCTCAGCAACATTGCATCGTCTCACATCGCCGGCGTCGACAATGTGCAAGTGGACTTTCTCAGCCATCATCATCTGGATCCAGGAGAATGGGAGCTGTCGGAGGAAGCTTTTCACCTCATCTGCGAAAGGTGGGGAGCGCCACACATGGACCTGATGGTCACTTTTCAGAACGCAAAGGCTCCAAGATTTTACAGCCGGCGGAGAGAGAGGGGAGCAGAGGGCGTCGATGAGCTAGTTCTCCCCTGGCCAACAGACGTGCTGCTGTATGTGTTCCCTCCGTGGCCACTGATAGGCAAGGTACTTCAGCGCATAGAGCTGCACTCATCGGACGTGATTCTGGTGGCGCCGGAATAGCCACGGTTCGCGGATCTCCTCCAATTGGCAGTAGAACCTCCCCTTCGTTTTCGGGGGTCCACGGTCCTCCTACATCAAGGCCCCGTTTATTTGGATGACGCAGATCACTTTTGTCTCGCGGCATGGCTTTTGAGAGGCAACGCTTGAAGAATAAAGGGTATTCGGATGCGATGGTAGCAACCCTGTTGCGGTCTAGGAAACAGTCTACGTCCTTGGCCTACGTCCAGGTCTGGGCAGTGTTTGAGGACTGGTGTAGGGATCGCAGCGTGGATCCTATGGCAGCTTCCGTTTCTGATGTCCTAGCTTTCCTTCAGGCAGGTCTTTCGAAAGGTCTCTCCTGTAGTACCCTTCGGGTCCAGGTGGCGGTACTTGGTTGTCTCAGGCGGAAGGTGCGCGGGGTGTCTCTGGCACTTCACCCGGATGTCGCTCGTTTTCTTCGGGGGGTTAAACATCTACGTCCTCCGTTGCGTCATCCTTGTCCATCCTGGAATCTTAACTGGGTCCTTTCCACCTTGTGCTCGTCGCCGTTTGAGCCGATCAAGCGGGCGACTCTAAAGGATCTTACTCTAAAGGCGGTTTTCCTCATAGCGATCGCCTCAGCGAGGCGAGTCTCGGAGTTGCAGGCTCTATCATGCAGGGAGCCGTTTTTACGGATCTCGGATTCTGGAGTATCCTTAAGGACGGTTCCCTCCTTTCTGCCGAAGGTGGTCTCCGCGTTCCATTTGAATCAGTCGGTTGAGCTCCCCGCTTTTCCAGTTGGGGAGCGGTCGGAACCGGGAGAGAGAGATTTACGGAAGCTGGATGTGCGTAGGGTGCTCCTTCGCTATCTAGAGGTTACAAACCCTTTCCATGTCTCAGACCACCTTTTTGTGTTGTGTTCCGGCCCAAAGAGGGGTAGTGCGGCGTCTCGGACAACGATTGCGCGTTGGCTCAAGGAGGCCATTGGCTCGGCATACATTATGCGAGAGAAGCCTATTCCTGTGGGTCTTAGGGCTCACTCTACGCGGTCGCATGCGGCGTCTTGGGCGGAATCTTCTCAGGTGTCGCCTCAGGAAATTTGCAGGGTGGCTACTTGGAAGTCGTTGCACACCTTTACTAGACATTATCGGCTGGATGTACAGGCCGCTGTTTCGGGGGGTTTTGGAGAGTGAGTACTCCGAGCGGGACTCTCTGGGTCCCACCCTCGGTAAGTTGGCTCTGGTACATCCCAGGTGTCTGGACTGATCCGGGTACATACAGGGAAAGGAAAATTAGTTTCTTAACTGATAATTTTCGTTCCTGTAGTACCACGGATCAGTCCAGGAGCCCGCCCGTGTTATCTGTTCTGAAGTAACGGAGAGTCCGCTCGTTCGATTAGGTTTTAATTCGGTTATATTTGTTCGCTCCTCTGGTTCTGGGAGTTCTGTTCCAGTCGGGGGTTTTTGAGAATTGACCCTTGTTGAGGGCAGGTTAGTTAGATAGTCTGATTGTTCCTTTTCTGCTTTGACATTACGTAAGACTGAGGGGCTGTGGGTGGCACCTTGCTATATGTAGCTGAACCCGACAGGTCTTGCTCTGTCTCCATCTGCTGGTGCGGAGTCACAACCCAGGTGTCTGGACTGATCCGTGGTACTACAGGAACGAAAATTATCAGGTAAGAAACTAATTTTCCTTTTCCGGTGCTCCTACTGGAGGTGAAACTGGCGGTCTAGTCACTCCCCCCTCACCTGGCTGCCTTTTTCGTTCAAGAGAGTTTCTTCCCTGTCAGTGCAGATACCTTTGCCTGCATTCAGTTTAAGAAAAAAAAAAAAAATCTCTCCACAAGCCTTTGGGGGGCAGAGTATTTTCTGCCTTCGGGGGCAGAGTATTTTCTTTTCTCCGGCAGCCTGGTGTTAATAGAGGAGCGTGCAGGGTTCAGTCATCTGCCTCCGCTCCTCCGGCAGCAAGGGTTGCTTCATCAGCTGATTTTCTCTTCGGATCGCGGCTCCTCTTCAGTGAGAATGCCGCGATCACATTGCTGCCTGGCTTGTGGGGAACCCTCGACGCGTTTTTCGCACAGGGGCTCTGTTCTTCATGTTTACCAGGTGGGGAAGGTCCCTCCCAGGCAGCGCGCTCAAATCCAGCCCGGGGTCGCTCCATACAGCGCGTGGCCAAGGCCATTCCCAGGTCGGCAAACCGCGGGAACGGTGGCCATCTTGGGAGTTTCAGCAGCTCCCGATTCGGAGCTGCTCAGCGTAGAAGATGCAAATTTTTGGGGGTCTCCTCCCGATTTGAGCCCTGTGCAGCCCCAGGACGTGGTCCCTGACCCCCCTCCCCTCCTCCAAGTCTAGGCCACATTTTTCGTCGGAATTTGTGCTCCTCATGCACAAATTCTATCTGGTCAGCTTGCAGGCGGAGGAGGACCCCTCCCCAGGTCCCCTGCCAGCCAAGCTCCGGCGGTTGGACCCTCCGCTCGCTCCTGCGGCTCCGAACTCGCAGGGGTCTGTCTGGGTGCGGGTGGTCCCGGGGCCCCTTCTTTTCCAGACCCTCCGGTGCCTCTGGGGACCCCTGATCCGGATCCGAATTTGGATTTGGCGAGACACTCCCTCCTCTGGAGGGGGATGATCCCAGGGTTCTCCGTTTGTTTCAGAAAGAGGAGTTGGAACTCATCATTCCTTTTGTCCTTCAGGAGTAAGGGATTGAGGGTCCCCCGGCGGATACTCTTACTGCCGCGCTGCCAAAGCACATGGACCCCGTCCTGGCGGGACTCAGGGCTCCGGCTTCTGCCTTTCCTTTTCACCCTATGCACAAATTGCTACTCCTCCGGGAATGGGAAGCTCCCGAGGCGGTGCTCCGTGTCAGGAGGGCCATGGACAAACTTTATCCCCTCCCAGAGGAATGCCTGGAAATGTTGAAAATCCCCACGGTGGATTCGTCATCAGTCTCCGCGGTGACCAAGCACACCACAATTCCGGTGGTGGGGGCGACTGCTTTAAAGGATGTACAGGATCGCAAGCTCGAATTCCACCTTAAGCATATCTTCGAGGAGCTGGCCTTGGGAGTTCGGGCGACTATTTGCAGCAGTCTCATGCAGCGGGCAGGCCTTAGGTGGGTTCAGCAGTTACTTGGCACCCAGGACCTCCCGTCTGCTGAGGCGGAGCAGGCTGAACGGTTGGAAGGCATTGCGTATGGAGCGGATGCTCTGTATGATCTTCTCCACGTCCAGGCAAAAGCGATGGCCTCGGCAGTTTCTGCCAGAAGGCTCCTCTGGTTACGCAATTGGTCGGTGGACCCAGCGTCAAAGGCACGGTTGGGCAGTCTGCCTTTTAAAGGTAAGTTGCTTTTTGGTGAGGCCCTTGAACAGCTCATTGATTCCTTGGCTGAGAACAAGGTTCATAAGCTGCCGGAGGACCGACCGAAACAATCCCGAGCTTTTGTGCCCTCCCGTTCCTGGTTTTGGGGCCAACGTAGATATATGGCTCGAGGACGTGGTGCTTTTTCTTGGGGTTATCCTTCCAGGTTTCAGTCTTGGTCTCAGCCCTTTCGAGGTCGCCAGCCCTTCCGCAAGGGGGCATCTCAGCGTACCACCCCGAAGCCCGCTTCCCAATGAAATTCGGTCAACCCACTCCTCCATTCCCAATCTAGGGGGCGCCTCTCCCTATTCTTCGAGGAATGGGTCAAGATCACGTCGGACCAGTGGGTTCTCGATATTATCTAAGATGGTTATGCTTTAGAATTTTCCCGAGATCTGCCAGACCTCTATGTAGTCTGTCCTTGCGAACGTCTGAAGCGGGATGCG
Source organism: Rhinatrema bivittatum (assembly GCF_901001135.1). NCBI lineage: Eukaryota > Metazoa > Chordata > Amphibia > Gymnophiona > Rhinatrematidae > Rhinatrema > Rhinatrema bivittatum. Next base: position 141,115,807 of record NC_042622.1, read on the forward strand.
GTGGCCCAAACCCTTACCAGGCTCCAGCTGCTGGGTGCCATTGTCCCGGTCCCAGAGGAAGAGCTTGGCGCCGGCCAGTATTCCATCTACTTCATAGTGCCAAAGAAGGAAGATTCCTTTCGCCCGATCTTGGACCTCAAGAGGGTCAGTCGGGCCCTTAAGGTACCTCATTTCCATATGGAGACCCTGAGGGCGGTCATAGCGCGGTTCATCCCAGCAAATACCTGGCCTCTCTCGACCTAACGAAGGCGTACTTGCACATCCCAATTCGCTCCGAACACCAGAAGTTCCTCCACTTCCACGTTCTGGCCCAGCATTTTCAGTTCCGGGCGCTTCCTTCGGTCTCGCAACCGTGCCGCGCACCTTCACCCAAGGTCACGGTGGTCGTGGCGGCAGCTCTCTGCTGGGAAGGAGTCTTGGTCCATCCTTATCTGGACGATTGGCTCGTGAGGGCCAAATCGGAGGTTCTGTGCAGGCAGGTGGTCGACCGGGTTCTAGCTCTTCTTACCTCTCTCGGGTGGATAGTCAACTTCCCCAAAAGCCATCTCCAGTCTTCTCAGGTGTTGGAATTTCTGGGGTCCGGTTCGATACTCGAGTCGGCAAAATATTTCTGCCCCGTCCTCGGGCGCTCAAGCTCATTGGCCAGGTATGCAACCTTATCTCGCTTCCGCGCCCGATGGCGTGGGACTACTTCCAGGTCCTGGGGACTATGGCCTCCACCAACAACCTAGTCCCCTGGGCTTTTGCGCATATGCGACCGTTACAGAGAGCTTTGCTATCCTGCTGGCAGCCGGTGTCTGAACAGTTTCAAATGGTTCTTCCGCTTTCAGTCTCTATCATCGCCGACATACAGTGGTGGCTTTCGCTTCCACATCTTCTGAGGGGAATGCCTCTTCGGACTCCACAGTGGATCAGAGTCACTACGAATGCCAGTCTCTCCAGCTGGGGAGCAGTCTGTCAGTCTCAGATCACACAGGGATACTGGTCGCCAGTCCAATCCCATTGGCACATCAATCGGTTGGAAGCCTGGGCAGTTTGCCTGGCCCTACAGGAGTTTTTACCCCTGCTCCGAGGCAAGGCGGTGAGGGTCCTCTCCGACAACTCCACTACGATAGCCTATATCAACCGGCAGGGGGGGCACTCTGAGTTGACTGTTGGCCCTGGAAGCCAGCCGGCTCCTTGCCTGGGCAGAGCGTCACCTGGATTGCCTGGCGGCCTCCCACATAGCGGGCAAGGAGAATATGCAAGCCGATTTTCTGAGTCGCCAGCATCTCGATCCGGGAGAGTGGGAGATCTCTGACGAAGCCATGGATTTGATCATCAGCAGGTGGGGTCCCCCGCACCTGGACCACATGGCGACCTTGGGCAATTCCAAAGCCAACAGGTTCTTCAGCCGCTGGAGGGAGCACTGTTCGGAGGGAGTGGATGCTCTAGCTCTTTCCTGGCCCTCGGACGTCCTCCTCTATGTGTTTCCTCCGTGGCCTCTTGTGGGCAAAGTGCTACAAAGAATAGAACTTCACGAGGGGCCAGTCATCCTGGTAGCTCCAGAATGGCCCCGCAGGCCGTGGTTCACGAATCTGGTCAATCTGGCGTCAGTCGGCCCTCTTCGACTCGGCCATCTTCCTCATCTGCTTCGACAGAGTCCCATATTTTTCGACCTGGCGGATCGCTTTTGTCTAGCGGCCTGGCTTTTGAACGGAGACGTCTGAGACGTAAAGGCTATAAGGAGAAGATAATTACAACTCTCCTGCGGGCGCGTAAGCCATCTATTTCCTTGGCGTATGTTTGCGTTTGGAAAGTCTTTGAGAGTGCATGTTCTGAATCGGGTGTCTCGGCGCATTTGGCACCGGTCTCCGTGGTTCTTTCCTTTGTTCAGAAAGGTCTCTTCAAGGGTCTTTCCTTCAATTCGTTGTGCGTCCAAGTGTCCACTCTCTGTTCTCTTCTTGGTCGAGTTGAAGGGCATACCCTGGTGTCTCACCCGGACGTTGCTCTGTTCTTGAAGGGCACCAAACACTTGAGGCCCCCGTCTGTCCCACATGTCCATCCTGGAATCTCAATTTAGTCCTCCAGGCTCTCTGTGGGGCTCCGTTCGAACCTCTCCACCGGGCTATCCTAAAGGATCTTGCGCTCAAGGCAATTTTCTTAGTTTCTATTTGTTCCACTCGTCGGGTTTTGGAGATTCAAGCGCTGTCCTGTCGGGAGCCCTTTCTGCGTTTTTCAGATTCAGGAGTCTCTCTCAAGACTGTTCCTTCCTTTTTGCTGAAGGTCGATTTTTCTTTCCCGATGGGGCGATCTTTGTCGGCTTGATGTGAAACGTGTGTTAATCCGTTATCTGCAAGTCACCAATGAGTTTCGAATCTCAGATCATCTTTTTGTCCTCTGGAGTGGTCCAAATAGGGGCAAACAGGCTTCAGGACTAGTATTGTTCGGTGGTTGAAGGAAGCGATTGCCTCAGCTTATCTTTGCCGAGGCCGGCCAGTTCCTGAGGGCTTGAAGGCTCACTCTTTGCGTTCTCAGGCTACTTCGTGGGAAGAGAGTCAGTCTCTCCACAAGAGATCTGCAGGGCTGCTACATGGACATTCCTGCATACCTTTGCTCAGCATTACTGTCTAGATGTGCATGCCCCAGTCTTTGGTTCTTTTGGGCGGCAGGTGCTTCAAGCGGGTCTGTCTAGGTCCCACCCGGTCTAGGGAACTTTGGTACATCTCACGGTCTGGACTGATCCGGGTATGTACAGGGAAAGGAAAATTAGTTCTTACCTGTTAATTTTCGTTCTTGTAGTACCATGGATCAGTCCAGATGCCCTTCCCTGGTTTCTTTCCTTCTTTTCTGCCGGCCGCTCGAAGTTTTTTTCTACAGGTCTCTGGATGTATATCACCTATCATTCTATTCAGGACACCAGAAGCATCTGTATTGATGACCAAGGATATGCAAGAACACTATTTTAGAGTCCATTCCTTGTTGATAATTGTTTCGTTGGTTACTCTATTGAGTCTTGTTTACTTGCTTGATCTATTTTCGGGGTTTACCTTAGTTCTTATCTGCTTTAACAATGGTTATACTGAAGGGCTGCAGGGTAGGCTCTGTCCTGATAAAGGATACCCTTTTCAGTTTTAGTCTGACTCCATCTGCTGGACAGGAGGCTCAACCCATGGTCTGGACTGATCCGTGGTACTACAGGAACGAAAATTAACAGGTAAGAACTAATTTTCCTTTTCATGTTAGGAGTTACCAGCCAGGAAAAATAACTAAGCATCATGGTAGACAATACATTGAAATAGTCGGCTCAGTGTTCTGTGTTGGTCAAAAAAGAAGAGAATGTTAGGAATTATTAGGAAGAGAATAGTGAATAAAACAAGGAATGCTATAATGCAACTAGTGAAACTGCACCTTGAGTACTGTGTTCAATTCTGGTCACCGCATCTCAAAAAAGATATAGATTGTTCATTTTCCTGAGCGCTGCATTACTCAGGGAGTTCAAATCATTACCTGAACTTTTCAGGGAGTTCACTATCTGCCTAACAGTGGCTTGTTTCAACCATCCTCTACTACTAAAAATGTTAAAATACCTTGAAACTTACCCCGCCTTCTCATCCCCAGAGTTACCAGTGATGAAACAGACTTTCAGTTTCAAAAGCATAACGTTTAGTAAGTAGGCTAGAGATCTTATAAGAAATGGCAGTATCTGTTTATTTCATGCATACATACAAAAATCAAGATGGTGGAAACCGAAGGAACAAGATTGTGCTTCCTTCACGGAGTGAATAGAGACGATTACAGAATATACTGATTCTCGTGCCATGCTGTTTGCTCATCGTTTTAAATTTGCATTACATTTTTATACACTGTTAAACATGGCTCTCATATGCTTCTAGCCCTCCTCTCGCTCATCCCCTACGTTTGCTGGTACTTTTCCTTCATGAGCCTCTCAGACATCACACATTCTGCTTCTCAGCCTGTTTAACTTTCTTGGCACCTTCCTTATCTCACATTCATTTCTGCCATTCTCAACCTTGGGCTGACAATTACATTTTTTTCCTCTTCAGGCCTTGTTACTCCAATTACTAATCAGCATGAGGCATTTTTCTTAAAGCAATAATTAACCTAAATCTTCAAGATGCACTGGAGAAGGTACAGAGAAGGGCGACCAAAATGATAAAGGGATAGAATGGCTCCCCTATCAGGAAAGGCTAAAGAGGTTAGGGTTGTTCAGCTTGGAGAAGAGGTGGCTGATTGGGGGGGTATGATGGAGGTTTACAAAATCATGAGAAGAGCAGAATGAGTAAATGTGAATTGGTTGTTTACTCATTTAAATAATAGAAATATGGGGCACTCCATGAAGTAGCAAGTAGCACATTTAAAACAAATCTGAGAAAATTCTTTTTCACTCAATGCACAATTAAGCTCTGGAATTCATTGCCAGAAGATGTGGATAATGCAGTTAGCTTAGCTGGGTTTAAAAAAGGTTTGGATAAGTTCCTAGAGGCGAAGTCTATAAACTGATATTAATCAGGATGACTTACGGAATAGCCACTATTTATTTACCAGTATTAGTAGCATGGGATCTTTTTACTGTTTGGGAACTTGCCAGGTTCTTGTATCCTAGATTGGCCACTGATTGAAACAGGATACTGGGCTTCATGGACACTTGGACTAACACAGTATGGCAACGTCTTATGTATTATCTGATGTGTACTTATAGGAACAGAGCAAAGGTTTCTTATCAGCCATATAAGAACATAAGAAATGCCATACTGGGTCAGACCAAGGGTCCATGAAGCCCAGTATCCTGTTTCCAACAGTGGCCAATCCAAGCCACAAGCACCTGGCAAGTACCCAAACATTAGATAAATCATAAGCTACTATTGCATATTAATTATTGTAATAGCAATTTATGGATTTAACCTCTAGGAACTTATCCAAACCTTTTTTAAACCCAGTAACACTAACTGCTGAAACCACATCCTCTGGCAATGAATTCCAGAGTTTAACTGTGCACTGAGTGAAAAATAATTTTTTTCGATTAGTTTTAAATGAGCTACTTGCTAACTTCATGGCGTGCCCCCTGGTCCTTCTATTATCTGAGAGAGTAAGCAACCGATTTACATTAACTTGTTCGAGTCCTTCCATGATTTTATAGACTTTTATCATATCCCCTCTGTCGTCTCTTCTCCAAACTGAACAGCCCTAACTTTAGCCTTTCCTCATAGGGCAGCCATTTCATACCCCATATCATTTTGGTTGCCCTTCTCTTCACTTTCCCCAGTGCAGCTATTTCCTTTTTTGAGATGCGGTGACCAGAATTGCACACAGAGGCATTATGACATACTCCGTTTTATTTTCCATTCCCTTCCTAATAATTCCTAGCATTGTTTGCTTTTTTGATCGCCACAGCACACTAGGCTGACGATTTCAATGTATTATCCACTGACGCCTAGATCTCTTTCCTGGGTGGTAACTCCTAAGATGGAACCTAAAATTGGGTAACTACAGCAAGGGTTATTTTTTCCTATATGCATCACTTTGCACTTGTTCACGTTAAATTTCATCTGCCATTTGGAAGCCCGATCTTCCTCTCTCAAGGTGCTCCTGCAATTCATCACAATCTGCTTGAGATTTAACTACTCTGCATAATTTTGTGTCATCTGCAAATTTGATTACCTTACTCATTGTACCTCTTTCCAGATCATTTATAAAAATTAAAAAGCACCAGTCCAAGTACAGATCCCTGAGGCACTCCACTGTTTACCTTTTTCCTCTGTGAAAACTGACCATTTAATCCTACTTTCTGTTTCCTGTCTTTTAACTAATTTGTAATCCACAAAAGCCTCTCATGTGGGACTTTGTCGAACGCCTTCTGGAAATCCAAATATACCACATTTACCGGTTCACCTTTGACAACATGTTTATTCACCCCTTCAAAAAAATGTAGATTTGTGAGGCAAGACTTCCCTTGGGTAAATTCATGTTGGCTGTGTCCCATTAAACCATGTCTATCTAAATGTTTTGTGATTTTATTCTTTATAACAGTTTCCATGATTTTTCCCGGTACTGAAGTTAGGCTCACCGGTCTATAACTTTCCCTGGATCCCTTTTTAAATATAGGGGTTACATTAGCCATCTTCCAATCTTCAGATACATTGGATGATTTTAATGATAGGTTACAAAGTTTTACTAACAGTTCTGAAATTTCATTTTTTAGTTCTTTCAGAACCCTGGGGGTGAATACCATCCGGTCCAAGTGATCTTAATACTCTTCAGTTTGTCAGTCAGGCCTTCCACATCTTCCAGGTTCACAGTGATTTGGTTCAGTTATAGAAACATAGAAATGACGGCAGAAGAAGACCAAACGGTCCATCCAGTCTGCCCAGCAAGCTTTCATACTTTTTTTTTTTCATACTTTTGTTACTCTTGTCCCTTTAAATAATTTTTTTGGTTCTATTTCCCTTCCATCCCCGCCATCGTAGATAGCAGTGCTGGAGCTGCATCTAAGTGAAGTATCCAGCTAATTGGTTTGGGGTAGTAACCACCGTAATAAGCAAGCTACTCCCACGCTTGTTTACCCAGCCTGTGCAATTCAGTCCTTGTTGGTGGTTTGAATATAAATCTTTTTTCTTCATTCTCCCTGCCATTGAGGCAGTGAGCTGTGCTGGATATGTATTCTAAGTGAAGTATCATGCTTGATTTGGGGTAGTAACCGACATAACAAGCAAGCTACACCCATGCTTATTTGTTTTACCCAGACTATGTAATTCAGTCCTTGTTGGTAGATGTCTGAATATAAAACATCTTTTCTTCATTCCCCCTGCCGTTGAAGCATAGAGCTATGCTGGATATGCATTGAAAGTGAAGTATCACGCATTTTTGGTTTGGGGTAGTAACCACCGTAACAAGCAAGCTATTCTTATTTTTTTTTTAAGTGTGAAAGTGACAGCTGCCTATAAATTAAAGGTTGCTTTATGGAATTAATTAATTAAGGTTGCTTTATGGAATTAATAAATTAATTTACATGCTAATCAATCTCTTCCCCACATATTTATAACACCACATCTCTAAAAGAAGCAATGTGTGTATTTCTTCTGGGCTATTTCCAAAGTTTTAATACAGTATTGGCAGCCGTGACAAATTAAATCAAACACACTGATAAGGGAAAATAATCCAGTCTCTGGCCCTTTCTTCCTTTAACAGCATGACGATAATGGATCAGAAGTTTCAGCAAATCTTGGGCTGGCAACTGCTGGATCAGAACAAAGCCATTAGTCACATTTTAGAAGAGGTAGGACCAAATTGCCTTTGCAGAAAAGGGTCTCTTTTCTGTGTGAACTGAGTTTCAAGGTAAGGCAGAGCTAAAATGAGCCACTCTTTTTTGGCTGAAACTGTGAAGCAGCTGGTAGTGCAGACACTGATTGCTGAGATAAACTGTGCATCTTCACAAGAAAACAAGCTGACCTAAGGTTGTCGATATAGTTGGTTGAACCAGTCCTTGTTTTTTAAATCCTAGATTAAGACATTCTGGTGTTGCCCTGTATGTACCCGGATCAGTCCAGACCATGGGTTATGCCTCCCTTCCAGCAGGTGGAGACAGAGGAAAAACTTGAAAGGCACCCTCACTTAACCTGGTGTGCCTCCTGCATCCCTTCAGTATTTCTCTGTCTCCAGCAAATGGAGGTGGTGCAAAGACTGCAGTCTTGCCCTGTTTCTGGGGTTAGGCTATCCCTTAAAATTAAGAGGGAACTAGCTATAAGTTTTGAATCAAGCAAGTTTAAAAAAAAAAAAAAGAGAAGCTCTTCTACAGGGGATTGTTTTCCCAAACCTCCCAGAGGGTTGCTAGATCCTGCGGGGTCATCCTCTCTGGTGGCAGGTTATTGGAGCTGGGGTTGGTAAACCCGCAGGGCTCCAGCCAGGTAAGATGCTGGGGAAGAGATTACTGGTGGTCTAGTCCCTCTTTTACCCTGTGGTGATACTGAGTGTTTAAAAAGAAAAAAAAAAAAATTTTCAAAAGTTTTCTTTTTTGCTCTGCTGCAATCCAGGACCTCTCCCCACCGATATGATGTCCCCACGAATGTCGGTATAAAAAAGTTGCTAAATAAATAATCTGAATCACCATGTTTTTGAGAAATTTTGCAGCGTTTTTCACGTGTTGTGGGCTGTCCCCCCCCCCCCCCACGATGCCGCGGCCATCTTTGTGTGTGGCATGTGGAGAATCGTCCATGCGGCTTTCTAGGGCCGGCATTTGCTCCCACTGCCTACCTGGAGGGGAAAGCAGCTCTTTTTCAGGGTCTGCAGCATTAGCCAAGCCTCAAGGGGCTCAAAAACGCTCTGCTCCACGGGAGCTTCTGGCTGATCCGTTTCCCCTCAGTGCAGGGACGGCAGCCATCTTAAACACCTTTGCTGAAGCTCAGGCAAGGGCTATGGGGGTGGGGGAGCTTCCCCCAGCACTGTCGCCGGTCCCTGCCAGTCCTGAGGATACTTTTGATCAGGATTCTTTACAGGAGGATCCTGTTTTACCAGGGGGACAGGACGTTGATTCTGATTCCTTTTCTTTAGATTTTGTCCTCCTTATGCATACAGCATTTTTGGCTTCCAGGTCTCCGCAAGGTGCTGCTTTGCCGAATTACACTGGCTGCCAATTGAACAAAGAGTGCAATTTAAAACACTATGCACAATCCACAAACTAATCTATGAGGAAAATACTGACTGGCTAAACACTGCACTACGACTACATGTTCCCCAGAGAAATCTAAGATCAGCCAATAAAGCTCTACTAACCATACCCTCTGTAAAGACAGCAAAACTGACGCAAGTAAGAGAGAGAGCACTATCCCTAGCCGGTCCAATATTATGGAACACAATGCCACTCGAAATAAGATTAATGAAAGATTTAAAACTCTTTAAAAAAAGTTTAAAAACATGGCTCTTCAAAAAAGCTTTTCACAGGAAGAGTGGGGAGTAAGGAAGGAAGAGTGGGGAGTAAGGAATACTAACGGACAAGAAAAGAACTCCGACACACAGTTAAAAGTTAACAAACAGCAGTTATCCCTCCTTTATTATTTTTCTCATACCTAAAGATTAACTTAAGATAGTACAGTATATCTCATATATGGATATTCTATTAGTCATATAAATAAGTCGGGTTAGGATTATAAATTAGCTAGTAGGAACCAATAAATCTTCGGTTACACGATTCAAATAATATACACTATCTGGATCGTGGATTTATGGTCCTGGGAATGCATTACCAATTCTGCGCTCTGCCCTTCGGTCTCGCGACCGCACCTCATACGTTCACCAAGGTCATGGTGGTTGTGGCAGTGTCCCTCCGGAGACAAGGCCTCCTCATTCATCCCTACCTGGACAATTGGCTCATCAGGGTGAAGTCAAGGGAATGCTGTGTGGAAGCGATCCACAAGGTGACCACTCTTGGAATCCCTAGGCTGGGTAATCAATCAGGCCAAGAGCAATCTTGTCCCCTCTCAGACATTGGAATTTCTAGGAGCCCAGTTAGACTCCTCGGTCAGGAAAGTTTTTCTCCTGACGGACCAAATGAACAAATTGATGGGGCAAGTTTGTCGCTTGTGAGCACTTCCGTTGCCCAGGGCCTGGGACTACCTTCAAGTTCTTGGCTCGATGGCATCTACTCTGGAGGTGGTTCCCTGGGCCTTTGCTCATATGAGACTGTTACAACAAGCATTGCTTTCCCGGTGGGATCCCAAGTCGAAGAATTTCCAATTCCCTCTGCCACTCACCGATCATGCCAGGTCCAGTCTTGGGTGGAGGCTTTGCCCACACAACCTACTCAAGGGGTGGATCTGGAAGTTCCGAACTGGATAGTGGTGACCACAGATGCCAGACTCTCTGGCTGGGGAGCTGTTTGCCAGTATCTTTCAGTACAGGGCAGCTGGTCCCCAGAGGAGTCCGGGTGGTCGATCAATCCCCTGGAGTCCAGAGCGGTTTGTTTGGCCTTGCAACACTTTGTCCCCCGATTACGCCATCAGGCGGTTCGCGTCCTGCCCAACAAAGCGACAACAGTGGCCTATATCAACCATCAAGGAGGTACCAGAAGTCAAGCTGTAGCTGAAGGCGGAGCTACTCATGGCTTGGGTGGAGCAAAATCTTACGATGCTAGCGGCTTCTCACATCGCCGGGAAGAACATACAAGCAGACTTCCTGAGTTGGAGGCACATAGATCCCGGAGAGTGGGAACTCTCGGACAGAGTGATGGATCTCATTTCTCGCAGATGGAGGACTCCCCACATGGACTTGATGGCAATGCGGGACAATGCTATGGCTCCTCGTTTTTTCAGTCGCAGGAGAGATCACAGTGCAGAGGGGGTTGATGCGCTAGTACTTCCCTGGCCAACCTCAGTTCTCCTGTACGTGTTCCCTCCTTGGCCTCTGGTAGGCACCCAGTTTAGGGAAGCTTTGGTACATCCCATTGTCTGGACTGATCTGGGTACGTACAGGGAAAAGAAAATTGGTTCTTACCTGATAATTTTTGTTCCTGTAGTATCATGGATCAGTCCAGACGCCCACCCAAAGACTAGGAGTGGGTAACAGGGGGATCTGTAAAGTCTGTGCGTGCATATTCAGGTTATGTTATTGCAGCATACTAAGAAAGAAAGCTACAGGTTACATGTTTATATGTTCGTTCTTAAAGTTCTGTTCTTGCTTGATTCATTGCTAGTCTTATTCTGCTTTGATACTCTATATACTGAAGGGATGCAGGAAACACACCAGGTTAAGTGAAGGTGCCTTTCAAGTTTTTCTCTGTCTCCACCTGCTGGAAGGGAGGCATAACCCATGGTCTGGACTGATCCGTGGTACTACAGGAACGAAAATTATCAGGTAAGAACCAATTTTCTTCTTCTTCACCTGTATTGTTCACATGTATTTGGTAACAACAATCCTGAGGGTTGGTCATTGACACAGCTGCACTTCCATGGAATGCTGGCCATGAATGCCAGTTCTGAGCCCAATGTTGGTCCTTGAAATAGCTGGAGGAGGAGCACTGCACGGCATGTTTCCATAGTGGACGCAGGTACACATCAGGGTTACCTATTTGACTACCTGCTGGCACAGTGAGCGGCGGATTCCTTAGGGTACTCTTTAGAGTAACTGCTGAAGGAAGTTTCTTGTATGCTGCAGTTCACAGGTCACAGTAATTTTTGTGAGTGAGGCATTAATATCAGTAGAATAGCTTTAGTCTTTCAGCCCTGCACCTTCTATGTTAAGGCAGAATGTGAATCACGTCTGGTCCCAATTACTTCCATCTCATAATGAGAGTGGAAGCTCTGGGTAGAAAACTAATGTGTAAAGAAAAAAAAAAGTGAGGAATGTTCACTTTTTTTTTTTTTTTTAATGCTGAAGCACCTAGAAACCTAAAAACTAAGCAATGCTCATTCTGACCAAGGGATTTCTAGCCTTATAAATAATTTCCTACTCCCTCTTTCCTTAGTATGCTAGGCTAGAATGAATTCCAACTTGTGCAAGGCTTAAACAGACCTGTGTAGCCTGTGTTCACATGTTCTCTGTGAATTTCCGAATTGAGCTTTGTCTCAGGGTCCCCTTCTGAACTTCCATGGTCACTTTAGCTCTCTAGATAGGTCTGTGCCATGTTTACTGAACTAAATGTTCTTCTGTTTTAGTCTGCAATTCAGAAAGCTGCCTTCGAAGCCCTTCAGCTGAAGAAAGATTTAATGCACCAGCAAATTAGGAACCAGGTGAGCCAAAGGGCGAGATGCAAGAGATTTTATATCAGATCCAACAAATAAATGTTGGGAGCTGTAAAAACTCACTGTAAAGAGTAGCCATACTTTCCTATGACAGTATATAGTCATCTTATCCCAGGCTGCAAATTTGGCTATAAAATCATATTTTGGCTATGGAAAAGATTAATAAAACTAAACCATCAACCCACCAGTCCTCCAACTGGAAGAAATCATCATATTCAAATGACACTGATTATGATTTCATTAGCTGTGTGAATTTAGAAATTAGGTTTGATGATATGTTACTAATTTCAGGATGTAAATGTGATACCCTAAACACATGGGGGAATGGAAGAGTGCCATTAAAAAAAATCAAAGGGGACACAATCTTGGGTTGGCAGATGCATAAAACTATAAATTAACACCATCATGCGTTCCATTAACACCTTATTACTAAAGCAAACTCAAGGCCAGCTGCTTGCTAAGTAATCTTAGCAATGGATTTTATGTATCAAATTGAGTTCACATATCCCTGGACTCTTCTGTCACACAGAGTTGCTGTGCACCATTAGTAAATCTGATTCCTTCAGTGTGTAGCATTTGTGTTCTAGGGCACACAATTTCAGAGACATGATTTCACACTGGGATTTTGATTAAAAATGCAAATGACCCTCTAGATGAAAGACAAGAGAATCTATCTACCCTTCCTCACCCTCTCAAAGGCAGATATGGGGGAACACTATGGAGCAGGAATTTTTCAGGCAGGCTATGATCGTTCAGCTTTAACCTCAAAAGTCTTTTAGTTCTGCTCAAGGTAGCAGACAAGTCCTGGCATAGCTTGCCACAGGACTGTGCAGGATTTGTTGCCTGTATTAGTATACTGGATCGAAGATTGCATATTTGCAGCTTGTAGCCTGGCTCAGCATCCTGCTGAGGTGATAGTAAATAAACCCTCCTCTTACATTTCCATTAAACATACCATAATTTTACATTGCAACATATATTTTATTTGCAATTATTTGTTTTCTTTGCTTTTTTTCATTATTAATCTGCTTGCATTGTTTCATGCCCGACATTGAGCCTGTTGCCATCAACAGTTGCGACAGACAATGGCCAAGAGAAAATTGTCAACAAGGAAAGGCCAGAACCACTGAAATTTTGCAGGAATTTTTTTTATTAACTTGCAGGATAGTACTGCATGACCAATTAACTACGTCCCATTGCCAATGCTAATTCTTCAGGAGTCTCATGATATGTCTTATCAGCGGCACCAAGCTCAGTTCAGGGAAGAAGGGTTGTGGCCATCTCAGGGCATTAGTTTCATCATTTTATATGGGGTTGATTGAGCATATTCTGGAGGGATGCCTTGATCCGATAGAAAAAGTTGATTTGTGTGATGTTCGGTTAGTGATTGCTAAGCAGACCACATGCTTCATGCTCACTGGGACTGGGTATTCATAGTCCTGATCAGTAAGAAAGAAGAAGCTAAAAAGAATTAGCGTAGCTAGAATTGTCCGAAGTATATATGTAACAAGATGGTCACTCGCTCTTTGAAACAACAGAAACAAAGAGGATGTAATATTGTCCTTGCATAGGTCACTTATGAGGCTCCACCTGGAATACTGTGTTCAGTTCTGGAGATTACACCTTTCTCAGTACATCGATAAGATGGGAGTAGTTCAGAAAAAGAGTACCAAATATTGCATGGCTTCTTATACAAGTCCTACATAAATAGGCTAGAGAAACTCCAAATTATACAGTATACCTTCTATTTTCTAGGTCAGGGGTGTCAAACTGAAAACTTGGAGGGCTGCAGATGAGTCTGATTTTCAGGACATCCATGAATATGCATGAGGTATATTTGCACACGGTGGCGGCAGCATATGCATATAAATCATGCAGGGATATCTTAAAAACCTAACCATTTTGCAGGCTTCCAAGATTGCAGTTTGACACCCCTGGTCTAGAAAGTAATAGGGTAGAGATGCTGGTGTTAGGCAGGTATGATAGAAACATTCTGCTGTTTAGCAGGTGTCAACAGAGTACAAGGAAGTATTTTCTATGGAAAGCCTCCAGCACAAGGGGTCAAGATATAAAGTTGGAGACAGGTTCAGAAAAAATCTGAGACACTATTTCCTTACTGAGAGGCTAGTGGATGCCAGGAATCACCTATCAACAGAAGTATAACCACAACTCTCTAACAGAATCTGAGCATGCTTTGGACAGATACAGAAAGCAATGGTAAGAAAAAGTGAGAGAGAATATTAGAGACTGCTTAGGGACTGTCACCAAGTAGTCTAGGACATCTGGGCAGACTAGGTGATCCAAATGACTTCTATCTTCAGGCAACTATTATATTACTTTAAGTTCACATAGAGCCTAATTCTTATTTTGCTCTGCAGAGTGATGAGCTTTTCTTGCGAGAAATACCTTGAATTAGCCATCTTTCTTGACCGATTTGGGCTTTTCCAACTTGTAAAGCCCTTTTTATGCAAATGTATAAAACATTCTAACGATCAAACCAGAGATGCAAGGGGTAGGTCCAAGATAAATGTGAGCCAGCTAATAACGAGCAGAACTGGAGAGAATCACAGCCCCACTGCAGCATTCCCATGAGTAGAGCCAGTGATCATAGCGCTAGCCATAGGCAGCCTCGGTGCTCTCAATGCAGCTTTCCCAGACATTTAGCCATTCAGGGATGGCCACCCAGTCCACAGAACAAACCTGCCAACTGCCCAGAGAAATATCACACTGACTTTAGAAGCTGCAGGTAAGTTTCAGGTAGTACAGCATGGGATTGTAATTTTAAGATATGAATGACTGAATTTGACTCCAACTATATGCTCTGCTGCATTTGTGAACTGAGATTCAGAAATGTAGCCAAGCTGACCAAATGCTTTGCCTGACTTAGATCTGTCACGTCAGTGGAATGACAAGACCTTGATCCTAGAGCCAGATTTAAGAACTGAGCAAGAAGAGTCCGTTTCCTTGCATAATTTCAAAATAGCACATTTTTCTCCCAAGGCTTTAATTTTCTAGAAAAGAAGAAATTGAGGGACTTGTTCAAAATCCCCTGTGCATCTTTTGCTATTAAAGGGGCAAACTTTAAGGATTGGGCAAAAAGTCCACAAAGATTTTGTGTGGCAACTGTTTTCCCTTCTAAAAGCTGTAGGAAATTAAACACTCGGGCATGCGATATACTATTTCAGAATTATGCAGAGCAAACTGACTTGCAGACTTGCTGCATTTAGTTTTGTGTCCATTTTAAGTCTCTGACCCTTTAATGCTTAATTGGTGGATGCGAGCAGTATTGTAAATTATCATAGCAAGGAACATGGGTGCGAAAGAAACTTTGCTTAGTGCTTTTCAAACTAATGACTAGATGTAAAGAAGGTAAGATAGACCCCAAAAGCAAAGGTATGGAAAGTTGAAAGGCCTTATTTTCCAGAAAACTTTGTGCTATAAACATAAGAAAACATCCTTAATGTTTACCAGTCTTGCCAGGGAAAGTGCTGTGAAGCAGATGGATATCAAATGCTTGCAGTCCAGACTAAGCAGAGTAAATGAAGTAATTGAAAATGTAAGTAAAAATCCCTGTTTCATCTTCTGTTTAGATTAAATTAATAGAAACTGAGTTATTGCAGCTGACACAGCTGGAGTTAAGGAGGCAAGAACTGGACACAGAGACACTACAGGTATGTAGGGCTCCAATAATTGGGCTCAATGCTTCCTCCCTCTGTTTAAGACATTCCGTCTTGTCACTGGGCAGTGAAGAGCAGGCTACTTAGTTCCATTGGCTCTCTTTGCAGGTTTTGTTTTTTTCCTGGCTTCTCTGGATACTCCAGGCTAGGGTGCACACTAGAGTAGCCAAAGTTTGAGAACCTTCGGTGTCTTCAAATTACACCTCAAACTCTTTTCCACAACTTAGACTTTTGTTAAAAGATGAGCAGGTTGGAATAAGGCTCTTGGAGAATTGCTTCAGTGAAAAAAATGACTCCCTGGTTATCAAGAGGGCAATTTACAAAATCCATGTACCCAGGTAAAAAAACTATTTGAAAATTGCCTACTCTGTGCCTAATTTTACCTGCATTTTTTGTGGAGGCATTCCCAGGGCAGGGTTAGACTGGGGGGAGGCAACAACACACGTAGTTTTGGCCGGAAAAAGTACCTGCAGAAAAAGCAGGTGCAAATCTTTGTGGGTACTTTTTCCCTGGACAATTTTTAAAGGGAAAGAGTGGTCATACTTTCCCTTTGAGAAGTGGTGCAAAGGTAAAAGTAATTGCAGACTTTGCACCTACCCGTACAGTTTTGAAAGTTACCTCCTAAATGTTGTGCATCCCAGGGAAGTGTAAATAAGTCCTCTTCGTACCCACAGGCAGTGATTTCCCATAACTCTTGTAACCATTTTCCCCTTTAGTATCATGCTATTGAGGTCTTGCATGAATTTGTACTCAGACTGACCCATAGTCCGCCATGCAGAACCTAGAGGAGAGCAAATGCATCCAGTAGGTCTCCTGCTCTTTCCCATAATAGCCATTGCAATGCACTATCACCATGTCATGTTACTTTTTGCATTTTCACATTTGTTTGCTCAATGAATGATGCTCCCTATTTATGGAAACTATTTACCAAGCCATAGACTGGGAGAAAGTCTGCAGTAAATGAGGACCTATGGAATGCCATCGCTTTCTGGCCCCAGAGGAATAGGCAAAGTTATACTCTGCTGTTTTATATTCCAGGGACAGGGCAAGGGATGTGATCGATAGGAGCCTATGATGGAAAGACTATGGCTCTTGAAACCCTAGTTGGACTTTAAATAAAGGGATAGTAAATAACTCCAGCCACAATCACTTGAAATATGCTCCATTTTACTGTGTTCTTTTTTTATTTTTCTGTCAATAAGCACACTGAATTAGCCATGATCTGGTGGCACTGAATGGACTCATCTCTTCAAGCCAGTAGAGCTTTGAGCTCTCTGCTTAAGCATACGCAGGCATTGTCTCAGAGCCGCCTCAGTCAATTTTTTTGTCCAACCTGATATACGAACGGATTGTCATTCTCTCTTCACAAAATTGTGTGAAACTCTTTTTTGTAATTTCTTCATTGCCTCTCTGCCTTTGCAGCATAACCAAAACAGCACTTGTAAGTGCCACTATAAAAAAAAAAACCATAAAAGGCAGAACATCTACAAGGAAAGAAGATTTTTTTTTTTTACAGAACATCAATGCCTGCCAAAAAGAAGCGCACAGTAAGTGGTTTCAAATCATGCAGCAATAGACAGATAATGTCCATAACCAGACAGTCACAATCTCTGTTATCACTGCTTGGGTCCAGACCTTGACCAGCCTAATTGCCTGGTCTATGGTTGGATGTCCCTGTGGTCCCAACATTCTAGGCCAAACAGAGGGAAGTGCAGGTAATTCAATAAGTCCCCCTCAACTTCAGATTTTTTTCATCAAAGGTTTCTTTTTATTTTTACATCGGCAGCTCCATTGCTTAGACAAGCACAGAATTTAAGAAGGGTTTCCCCGACACGGACCCGTGTTTCGCCAAACCCGGCTGCGTCGGGAGGGACAAGCATTTAGAGACAAGCAAAGCACAGCGATTAAAAGTTGAAGAATCCCTGTCTCTAAATGCTTGTCCCTCCCGACGCAGCCGGGTTTGGCGAAACACGGGTCCGTGTTGGGGGACCCTTCTTAAATTCTGTGCTTGTCTAAGCAATGGAGTTGCCGATGTAAAAATAAAAAGAAACCTTTGATGAAAAGAATCTGAAGTTGAGGGGACTTATTGCATTACCTGCACTTCCCTCTGTTTGGCGTTGAATATTTGAAGTGCAGGCTTCTGCTCCTGCATTGTGTTGTGCCCAACATTCTAGGGCCATGAAAGTCGAAGCAAATCATCCTCTCAAAAGTGCAGCTTTGGCTGGCTCCCTGGTCAGCATTTCAAGTGACTGTTCTTCAGAAACACCTTCTTCGGCCCAGTGGGTTACCGCGGGGCAAGGGGACCAAAATGCATCAAATTCAAAGTGGAAAAGAAACATGGAACAATTCCCTGCATTGGGAACAACTTTGGAACAATCCAAGACCAGTGCGTTAAAGCATATTATGCTGCACTCTACCAATATATCCACATGACCAATGCATCAAACATTGAAGCAGTCCAAACACACTGCATTGGAGTGCCCGATGCACGGTGCATCAAAGCACCCAACACATGGCACATCAAAGCATATATTGCAAGGTGCATTGCACCACCTGAAACAAAGCAGTGAGCATTGATCGTATCAAGGAACATAAAAGTGATGCACAATACTTCGAAACATGTAAGCCCTTCACCATCAAGGCATTCCCACGGTGCATCAGCATTATCATTGACACATTCCACAGTGAAGTCACCAATCCTTGGCTCATTCTACCTCATCTTCGCATCACAGCTCCTAAAGGTTACCAAAATAAAAACAACCTGCTATCTTGTAGCCTCAGAGCTCGCAAACATCTGCAGGCTGAGTGGGATATTTTGAGAGCAACATTGCTTCTTTATCTTGTAGCCAGGTGACCACTCCACCCAGAAGAGATTCTCCAACTTTCGCCTCCTTTTCCAGGGCGCTGTTGTCTCTTACTCATGGACTACAACTGGAAAACCCAGATTCAGTTTGTTCAATACTATCCTTGACATCAACTAGACCATCCACAATTCAGCAACAGCCAATTTTAGTAACCCGCAACTCTCCAAAATAGTTGTGGGGATTTTTTGCCACTTTTCAGTCTGAACCATGCGCTTCATATCAGCTCCTACCTCCACACTCTACCCTTCCATCACATCCATTGGTGACTCAATCGCTACCATGCATGGTCTCAGGAGCCCCTCCACTTCTACCCCCTCTAATTCATCTCGTCAGATTCTTTCCGGTTGGATGATAGGTCTCTCCTTCCACCATCGCTGATTCAGCCACACTACCAGCACCTCTCTTCTCGATCACCGTCACCTTGCTATTCCAAACAGCCATCCCCTGGGGAGTACCCAGGCAGTTCTATGAGTATACCTTCTAACCCACCACCACCCATCTGCCAGCTCATACGTCTCCTCCAGAAGACCTGATGTACTACAAATTTATTGAAAAAAATGGGACATTCCTGGCATTCACATATGAAAAGACCCAGAGCCTCGAAAAGATGTTATGGGGTTGTTGCACATTTTGGATGTTCTTTCTGAGCCACCGCCTCTACCGACTCATGCAACTCTAGATGTTCATCAGATGAAGATGTGAGAAACTCCCAACTCTGGCACCATGGCAACCTAAAAGCTGGATTTAAAATTTCAAATACAGAAGTCTCCTGGCTATGGAGTAGTCCAGCTTCCACATCAATCTGTTGTGGAGTCATCGCTTAAGAAAGCGAAAAAATCAAGGTTACATTTAAGTTTCCACCTGGCAAAGACTATTTTCTGCTGGATAACTTTGGTTAAAAAAAAAAATTTCAAGGATCCATGTTGGCTTCCTAAATAGCACATCACCAGTTCCACATGGTCCAATATATTCATAACTGCATTCAAGATCTAAAATCCTTCATCTTTCACTCCCCAGCCTCTTTTAGACTTAGAGGAAACAATTAGACACCTCCTCAGGGCAATCTATGAATCATTTGATATCTTGGCCAGGACCTCAGTCTGTTCAATAGGGGCATGACATATAGCTTGGCTACATGTGAGCTCCATTCGTGAAGATGTTCATGATAACTCTAACTTCCTTTGTTTGGGAGACAGTCTCTTTTGAGGGAAAAACCACAGGAGTCTGTTTCCCAGATCAAAGAACAAAATGTCTTATCTACATTAGCGGAGCCTCACACTACAGACAGGAGACCTTTCTATTCATACAAAAAGCCTTACTATAACAGACGTAGCTACTGCCCCTTCCAACATGATCACCTTTGTTCTCTACAGCCTCACAGGCAGCAATCTCAACAGTCACCTGCTAGACCTCGTCAGAGGGAACATCGCCAGCTGAAAGCTACTCAGCAGGCTCAATCTAAGTCAACTCCAAATTTATTTCTCCGGTTCTGAAGAATGAACCCATTGGGGTGCTGATTTTAAATGTTTTTGGAAGCTTGGAAAGTGATTACCACTGTCCAACGGGTGCTCCAGATAATCCAGCATGGGTACCAATTTCACTTCTCCCAGTTATTGCTTTTGCCGCATCTATTTCTTTGGTAGACCCCTCACAGCTACTTCAGCTTCTTGCAGAGAATCAACACCTTTTCCTACAAAAGCAATAGAGCAGATCCCAACTTCGGACTACAACACAAGCTTCTATTCCAGATATTTCTTATTTCCAAAGAAATCAGGAGATCTGAGACCCATTTTGGATCTCTGGAACTTGAACATGTATCTATATCGGAAGAAATTCAGAATTAATTCCCTCAGCATCATTCTTCCTTTCATTCAACCGGGGGAATAACTGTGCTCTCTAGACCTCAAGGAGACATATACACACATTTATTTAGTTAATTTTACAGTATTTATCGATCACTATTCCAAAGGTCAAAGCAATTTACAAGTAGTATCAAAATAAATTTAAATTAATAAAACAAAATATATATAAAATCCTGTATAATACAATCCAAAAGATACAATATAATTAACATTATATAACAAAATCTATTAAAACAATTCATATTTTAATAAGACAAACTGAAAACACAATATAAGAACATAAATAATAGCAGCATTCCTGCTGCTTCCTCCATCCTTTGATCTTTTTGGCACTAGTCACTTCCAGATAGACTGTGTTCATTATCAATACAAGATCCTCCCATCTGGACTCTCAGCTGTCCCCAGATTTTTTCCCAAGTGCCTTATAAGAGTAGAAGCCCATCTTAATGTGGGGGGGGGGAGGAATGTGGAAAAGAGGATTTAAATTCAGACAACATCCAACAAAGCATTGATCTGTGCAGTCTGTGTAAACAAGCATCGGAGTAACTTGCTTGATGCGGTGGTTACTACCCTTAACCATTAAGCCTTATGCTTCACCTTTGATGCAACTCTAATATTACTCTCTGCATCAACAGCAGGTGGTGACAGGAAATTCGAATCAGTTACCAACAAGGGCCCTGAACTTGGTGGTCGGTGAAACAGATAAGTATGGGAAAATAAGTGTGAGAGCTTGCTGGGCAGACTGGATGGGCTGTTTGGTCTTTTTCTGCTGTAATTTCTATGTTAAGACGGGGGGAATCCAAGTCTTTTGATACCTAGATGACTGGTTCATAATGCTGCAACACAGTGCTTCACATGCTACAACAAACAATCAAGCATCTCCAGACCCTTGGGTTTCTCATCAAGTACAAAAAGTCCAATCTGGTTCCAACACAATGCCTTCAGTTCATTGGAGCCTTGATCAATACCACCCAGGACAGGGTGTTTCTTCCCTCTGATTGAGCAAATATGCATTCTTTAATCAACAACCTTCTATCGATTCAAATTTCCACTGCATGCCAAGTACTTGTAGCCCTTGTACACATGGCAGCAGCAATACATATTGGCCCATTAACCCACCTAAACATGCATTGTCTTCAATGGGGACTATGGAATCAATAGAACCAGGTGCTTTAACCATTGCACACTGTAATTGTAGCCACTCCAGAAATGAAGGAGTTCCGATGGTGGCTTCAAACCTGCATTAAGAAAATAAGAACATGCCATACTGGGTCAGACCCAAGGGTCCATCAAACCCAGCATCCTGTCTCCAACAGTGGCCAATCCAGGCCATAAGAACCTGGCAAGTACCCAGAAACTAAGTCTATCCCATGTTACTGTTGCTAGTAATAGCAGTGGCTATTTTCTAAGTCAACTTAATTAATAGCAGGTAATGGACTTCTTCTCCAAGAACTTATCCAATCCTTTTTTAAACCCAGCTATACTAACTGCACTAACCACATCCTCTGGCAACAAATTCCAGAGTTTAATCGTGCGTTGAGTGAAAAAGAACTTTCTCCGATTAGTTTTAAATGTGCCACATGCTAACTTCATGGAGTGCCCCCTAGTCCTTCTATTATCCGAAAGAGTAAATAACCAATTCACATTTACCCGATCTAGACCTCTCATATTGTTCCATAACTTAACTATCTATCTATCTATCTATCTATCTATCTATATATATATATTTTTTTTTATACAATACAATTAAATATAGTTCAAAGAGAGTTAATATTGGTTACATCTTAAGCTGAGTGGAAGTAGAGGAAACACCACTCCATCCTTTTTCCGATCAGACAATGTTAACAATAGATGCTTCAACTATGGGCTGGGTTGTGCACATGCAAACCTGTCAGACCTAGGACACCTAGTTCCCTCGGGAAAACCTTTTCAAATCCATCTACTCTTGCTCAGAACCATCAAAAGCACGCTCTTAGCATTTACTCATCTTATTGGGAAAATAATTCTTATCCAAACTGACAATCAGGTAGCCATGTTCTAGGAGTATGGATTCCTGGCTACTATGGCAGGAAACACTTCAAATATGGCAATAAGCGATTGACCATCAAGCCACTCTTCAAGCCACATACTGTATCTTTCTAGGCTGTCCAACCTGCTGGCGGACTATTTCAGCAAATTATTTCATCCACACGAGTAGTCACTCAGTGTATTAGCATGAGGTGACAGAGGACGCAAAGACTCTAGATGTACGTGAAAGCGAACAGATAGGCCCCAAATTTGTGTGGAAGTATGATCAGAGGTTAGAACTGACAAGATGTGATGGTAAAAGTATGTTCTGAATGGTGAATGAAGATGTAAGCAACTTGTGGACAAGATCATTACATAGCTTGTTAGGGAACACTGAATATTTTGCTATGAGAGATACCACATACACACAATGTGGGATGATAAGTAGTTCTTTTACTCCCTTCACTAGGAACTAGTAAAAGCATTCTGGCACATCTTACTGCCTACACACAGCCTTCAAAGTTTTTTCCCCTAGCATACCCTTCTTCAAACAAGAAGTCTGCAAAAAAAGCTCCAAGGTCACAAGCATTAATGAGCACAAAATGGAAACTTGAATTAATTAATAGCATAAGACTGCTACTTACTTAAAACCAGCTAGCTTATTGAGAGTTAAATCTTGACCTTGGCTGGTTGCATCAGTAGGTTGTGCAGAGAGCTGAGGCTGGAAGCACCTGGCATATACGCAGATTAGTTTCAGTAAAATTTTTTATTGAGAAATATATTATAGAATTACATACAGTATTCACAGTTACTTTTATAGTGATTTCATAGTAGTGTTTCTATCTGATTTATTATATAATCCACTTAATACTAAAGCAGATATTATTCTAGATATTATTTTGATTATAGATTATGATAAGTTTAAAGAATATTTTAGATAGTAGTCACATAGTAACACACATGAGAAATAAGGAATATGCACAAAACTTAAGAATTTTACCATTTATGAGTGGTCCCGAAACATACGCAGTCAGTTTCTCTTATCAGTAGTTTGGCAATATATTATGAAAGGCTACACAAAGAAAACCAAACGCACATGTCCCATTTCAAAGGGCATATAACCCCAACAAAACCTATGATAGATTCAGATTCCCTGCGTAGAGCTGATAAGATAGCAAGACAAATCTCTGCTATAGCCAGGAGTCTCCAGCGCTGATTGATGTGTCTCCAAACAAGAACTGCTTAGTTGATTCACTAGTTAGGGAGAGCCTGGAGATGCTTCTTCTTTACCAGGAACGTAAAACAGCTTTTGCTAGGCCTTTGAAAAAATAAAATCTTCCCTATTAATTGGGGAATTAAGATATTTACTCTTGCTTATTGTGCTGATATATAATTTGTTTGTAGTTCCACTGGCGTTCTCATAAGCGCAAGTTTTGTTACTATATTATATTTGTTATTTGTACCAGGGAGAAGGGTCAGGTAATTTTCCTACTTGTATTCTTCTGACTCCGCCTACTCATAACTCCACTCAGCTCCACCTGTGACACTCTGAAAGTAAGCGGTGAGCAAACTCTTCAAAGTGTGGGGTCGTCTGGCAAACAATCTCTTTGCATCAGAACACAATTGAAAACTAGATCAATTTTGTCCCATTCTTCCAAGTCCTCTGCAGGTCACACAAGGCGCTTTCCTTCTAGGGGATCAGACCTTGTATACATTTTTCTGCCTCCACCACTGATAGCAAGGATGTGTAAAAGCTTATTTGAGACTGAGATTGAATGATTCTAATAGCTCCAATGTGGACAAGACAGATCTGGTACCCATATCTGATACAACTGCCGCTCCATTCTCCAATTCATTTGGAGTCTAACCATTCTCTGCTAACACAAGAAAATAGCAAACTACCTTCATCTGTCTCTACCATCCCTCAACCTGACAGCATGGATGTTGAATGCTCAATAATACAAAAAATTACCAAAAAAAATGGAAGATGTAATTTCAGCAAGGAAACCTTCCTCCAGATGTAATTATGCTTTCAAATGGTGAAGATATACTCATTGGTGCACCCAAAATTTCCTAGATCCTTCTCATGCAAGCCTTGACATCTCTTATCTTATGTCCATTTATTATCCAGTTCTAGACTAGCAACTTTTTCTGTCAATGTATATTTAAGTGCAATTGCGGCCTGCCATGAACCTGTAGACAATACACTAATCTCACAATATCCATTAGTGACCAAATTCATGAGAAGGTTGGCTGCATATTCACAAAGGGGAGAAGTCACTTCACATCTTAGACTGCAAGAGAACACTCATACTACAAAAGCAGAACTCATCCTCATCGTAAGTCATCAGAACTATTTGATTCCTACAATTCCAACAAACTGTATATTGTAGTGGCAAAGCACACCCTGTCAAACTGGATAAATAACTGCATCCAACATTGTTATTCCGTAGCAAAACGAGTCTTGATAATTCAGGAAAAGCTGACCAGATATGAGCTATGGCCTCCTCTTTCACTCACTTAAGAGAAGAACCTCTCAAAGACATGCAAGTCTGCCAAATGGTCTTCAGTACACACTTTCATATCTCACTAGTGCCTGGACATTCTTATAGCATCTGACAGTATAGTGGAAAGGCAGTGGTACATTATATTCTTTCACAATACTGTCCTCTCCACGGTGGAGTCTGGATTGTGTACAAGGTAAACTGCAATCCTCAGCTGGGGACTCCCCACAGATCATGGCTAATTCAGCCTGCTTATCGATGGAAAAAGCAAGTTTTCTTACCGTAAACCAGGGCTTCCCAAACCTGTCTGGGGACCTCACAGGTAGTTGTGTTTTCCAGATATCCACAATGAATATACATGAAATAAATGGTACATATACTGAATCTCCATGGTATACAAATTTATCCCCTGCATGTTCATTGTGGATATCCTGAGAAATCAACTGGCTGTGGTGTCCCTAGGATAGGTTTGGGAAGCCCTGTTGTAAATGGTGTCTTCCGTAGATAAGATGAATTAGCCAGGAGATGCCCTCCCTCTCTCCTGGAGAGTAGACTACTTTACCTAACAAGCTCTGAAAAAAACAGAGGAGGCTCTGAGGAAATAACTATGCAGGAACTCCTGCATATATTCAATAGAGCTCAAAGCTCCGCTAGCTTGAAGAGATGAGTCTGTTCGGCGCCACAAGAGAACATCACCCACAGGTCATGACTAATTCATCCTGCTATATACAGAAAACACCATTTATGGTAAGAAAACTTGCTTTATATTGTTTTGACTTTTTAATTGAGTTGGCAAAATGATGTATCTAACTTTTTTTTAAATTTCAGTTATGCTTGATGGTTGCATCCACTCGTTTGCCAATATTTTCCTCATCCTGCCATCCACAGTTATCTTTCACATCTTCAACTCTTCCACCAGAGTAGGGTTCAAGACTTAATGCACTTTGTGAAACATTCATGTACAAGATTGTTCTAAATTGTTGGCTTTGGTTTCGTATTGTTTTATCTGCACCGTGAGTTTATTATATATCCAGATCCCTGAGGAAGCATTGAAAATAGTACCCTAGGGTTTCTCCTTTACCAAAAGTCTCATGAGAGTTTCCCTAGTTTAGTGGACGCAGACAAGGCTTATTATTTTCTATAGCATGTAGCAGTCCCAGTGGTACACACACCATTTTTTTATAGAGATAAATCTTTCCTACTTCCAAATATATACAATCAAATTGATTGTGATTTGAGTTGACTCCATATTGAAACTTGTAAGTGGGTTTTGATAAGCTGGTTTGGGTTCTATGATTTTTTTTTTTTAATTGCAGATTCATAACTCGCAGAAATGCCCCTCAGTGTAAGAAACTGTTGGATTTGAGAAATAAAGACCCCGATGTTTGGCGCCACTTAGCCAGATAAAAGCTGAGGATAAAAGCATCAAACTTTAGGGAGGCCCACTCCCTAAAGTTTGGAAATCACTCTCTACTTTATCGATTCCATTTATGGTCATTGGTTTCCAAATGGACTTTGAGATCAGTGTCAGAATTCCTTTCTTTTGTAATAGTACAAAGAATCTGGTTTGTATTCTTGCAAGCTGAGGATCTTGGTAGGCATGTGACATATTTGTAACCTTTCAAGTTTGTCTCCATGTTAATGCCTTTAATAATGGATCCCCCCAGAAGAATGATTTTTCTATTTTGAGATCTTTTAACAGTGTTTTTCAGTTTCTATGAACAATGGATGTCATTTTTCAACTCATCTATCAATAGTATAATCTTTTTCTAATGCTGTGAAAGCAATTTAATAATGATGGCAGAAAAACCCCAAATGAGCCTTCCAGTCTGCCCAGCAAGCTTCCCTAGGTAGCAACTGCCCCTCTGTGCAGGCTACCCCCATGTTTCTCTTAAGGGTAGAAATTGCCGCGCTGTGCAGTTATCCCTGTTTGTAAGGGATTGAGTTGAGGAGGATGTCTGTGTGCAATGGGTCTGTCCTATTAGAACCCGCTGGAAACAATCTATTTCTGTTTTTTTGGCTCATTTGGAGGAAATTTTGTGGATGTTGTGTATTAATGGAGGGTTCTTTAATTTATTTGAGGTCCATATTCAGTCGCGATCCAGCTGAACAAGTCAGCCAGATAAATATACCTGCTAACTTGTCCAGGATATTCAGCGATTGGCCAAGTCACAGGGTAGAAAGTAGCACTTTCAGATGTATTGCTTGTTCATGGTAAAGGAGATGAAAGGCTTGATCACTTTAAGTTTCAGCCCAAGGCAGCAGTAATATGGCTGCACTGTGCTTCCTGGAAGGCATGAGGTAATCTGGATAAACCAGCAGTTGCAACTCTGAAGGGGACATGGTTGAAATGGGGGTGGGAAGATGCGCACAAAATCTCTACTACGGAGACTAGATGTGCGTTTTGGTCTTTTATCTGCCGTACTTTATTATGTTACTATGTTAAATCATTCAAATAGTAGTTTGGGCCAGTCCATTGGTCCAATAGATGTACACAACACTGCCATGCAAGAAACTCCAGTTCACATACTCAACTCCTGGTTCTCTGATAGGGGCTCAGGATACTGCAGAGGTACCTGTCACAACCCCCCGGAAGGGAGAGAATCCCAGCCATTACTCAACAGTGCCGCCTCATGCCTAGGCTCAGGGTGCTGTGCACCAAGTTCTGAAGAGAGCCACTATCTATAGATGAATATAATAACCAAATTCCTAGCTGTAAATTCATATGAAAGATGAAATTGTACCTGCTTTGCTGGATTATAATTAGTCTTGAATATTTGGGGTAAAATGATCTACAGTTGTCAAATGGTAATTTGGGTATATATCCTGGAACAAAAGTTATTTTCTTGCTGTTCTATTGTAGGAAGTGATCATAGAGCAGCGGAGAGCACTTGGCTACCTCCTACAGCAACTTCTCAAAGAGAAGCAACAAAGGGAAGAGGAACTGCAAGAATTGTTGGTGCGTTTGATGGCCTTTAGGTTGACACAGGCAGCCACACATTAAGAGAGTGTGCATATTGGAGTAGAAGTTGTAAACCTAAGAATGGTCCAAGTCACCTTAGTAACTTTGAGCTTGAGATTTACCAAAGAGTAAAGTATCTCATGGTGGTAGGTTCAGGTGATCAGGCATGAAGGTTGATTTACTATCCATGCTTAGTGGTAGGCTGGGTATCCTGTACATCTTTTAAGTAAAATGGTAGAAACGAGGACCAATGTTAAGAAATGACACTTAATAAAACTGTCCCAGTTCGCTGCCATGTGGAGGAACCTGGATTCGATACCTAGCACAGGTTTTCCGCTCTCTGCATTGGCTAGGACTTGGGGGTACTGCAGATACATAGAGAGTCATGGTATTCACACAATAGCGACTCCTAATGTATGGATTGAGAGCCTATGGTTGCAAGGTTTCAGAAAGAGCCCTTATGCCTGTAAAGTAAGTTGGGAGAGGATATAAAATAGGGAAAAAAAATCTCTGGCTAGTTGCGTATGAAGTCTTATAGCACCAGATCCTATTCCTGATTCAGGGCAGGAGAAAACTGCTGGGTCAAAAAAAAAAACAAAAAAACTGTCCCATAGAAGTTTGAAAAGTACCCGGGCCTGTTACTACTATTTAGACCAATACAGCATGCTGTTTGAGCCCAAGTCCTGAAACATTAACATTTATTTATTTTATTTTTATTTGCCTGCTTTTTGCCACTTCAAAGCAGATTACATTCATGTACTGTAAGGGGACTTACAATCTAAAGGTACTATTTACTAAGCATTTGTCCCCTAGATTCAAAATGGATCAAAACCTTTAGTAAATGACTCCCTAAGTTTGTACCTGAGGCATGAAGGATAAAGTGACTTGCCCAAGGTCATGAAGAGCAGCAGTGGAATGTGAATCCTGGTTTCTCTGGTTCATAGCCCACTGCTCTAACCACTAGGCTACTCCTCTGTGTTGAGTCTTTGTATTTCCATGAGAATGCATAGTACAAGCCCATGAAGCAGGAGCCTCCTGCCTAGGGCTGGTGCTTCCATTAGGCAAACTAGGCAGTTGCCTAGAGCGCCAAACTTTAGAGGGCAGCAAAATCCTACCAGAGAGGGACGTATAGGGGTGCTATGGCCAGAGCCAATACTGCCAAAGAAGGAAGATTACCTGGAGCCACTGCTGCCAGTAGGAGGAAATGCTCTGCTGTAGCTCTCGCCAATAGGTAGGGAGTACATGACTGAAGGTTTGCCTAGGGCGCCAAATACTCTTGCTCCCTTCACAAGACATTATGAGCATGTTCTAACATCAGCACGCAGATTTTTATAATGAAGAATTTTTCTGCTTCTTTGCAGCTGGAGATGGAAGAAAAAAGTGAAGCAAAACAGGAGAATTACTGGTTAATACAGTATCAGCGGTTACTAAACCAAAAGCCCCTGTCTCTTAAACTGCAGGTAAGAAATGCTGTGACTCATACAAAGCAAGTGCCATCATATCCTGTGCGTGGAGCTGCCACTGTAGATGTGAACCCAGGAACTGAATGCAATGATGTACTAGGGAAGGGCCACTGAAAATGTGCATAATGGAGGGGGAAAAATGGTGGAATTCCTTTTGTTATGGATTCCACTTCTGTTCATGATAAATTCACAGATTTTCTCCAGAGTAAAACAGCAATGAGAAAGCGGTAAGATTTTTCTGCTGCTTCTTCCCACTGCCCTGCTTTATCCCCACCTAACAGGAAGATGCGTGGAAATAAAAGTTGAAACAAAAAAAAAAAAAGATGCTACCTTTTTATTGGACTAATTGAATACATTTCTTGATGAACGTTTGGGAGCTAATACTCCCTCCTTCAGGGAATAAGATGCTCCAGCCAGCCAGCCAGAGTCAGAGCCTGGAGCTCATTTTAGTTCATCCATGGTGTCACGTTTCCTTTTATCTCCCAAATGGCTGATCTTAAACTCCTGAACTTTTATATTACCTAATCTATAGTACTCAGCCTCCCTGTGCCCCTAAACTGCTCCTGCTCTAGGTAACGCTTTTAGTTTAGTTTCTATCTTACAGTAATTTACTTGGTGTATTTTAATTCATATTTGGCATTTTTACATCTCGATGACCCCCATCTGTCTCTGTCGTCAGTTGGACCTATTTATGGGATTACAAATTAATAAGCAGGCATAAATAGGATCAAACCCATAATTTGTGACTGAATATGTTTTATACATTTTTCTGAAATCCCACATATGGGAATATTTGAAAGCCCTGAAAAGCATGGTTGATGGAAGAAAGAAGAGGCTGACAAACACTGCATTGGCATTTATTACATAGGGGGAAGAGGATAGGAAAATGGTTAATATATTTATCAAATAAGGAGCTTCAGCTGATTACATTGAATACGTATGTGCAGCTTAAACGGTTTTTGTGATGTCATCAAGCACTGTAAAAACAGCTTTGTAATTGGTTAGTGCTTAAATACATTATGCAAATAAGTGATGTGTTTTGAACATTGCTCTGTATAACATTTATGTACTCTGAGGGTCTTGTGCAACAGAACTGTGCTCATGGTTTGTAGGAAGAAGGGTTGGAGAAAGAGCTGATGAATCTACTAAGAAAACTCTCAGCCGAAAAGTATCTCCCAATCTTTGCCCATCATCGTATTTCCTTGGAAATGCTGAAAGGAATGACGCCAGACAGCCTCCAAAAGGTAGGGAATGCATGAGTAGGTCCCCTCTGCCAACCTCCTCCTCAAGAAGCCGGACCCAGGTGAATAATATGTTGGCAATTCACTACTGGCTAGGTTGCACTGTCTTTGGTTTATTGAAGTTTCTTTTCCACAAGTTAAAACATAGAAATATAGAAATGATGGCAGAAGAAGACCAAACGGTCCATCCAGTCTGCCCAGCAAGCTTTCACTTTTTTTCTCCCCATACTTATGTTACTCTTGTCCCTTGTAAGTGACTTTTTTGTTCTATTTCCCTTCCACCCCCACCATCGATCTATTTCCCTTCCACCCCCACCATCGATCTATTTCCCTTCCACCCCCACCATCGATCCATTTCCCTTCCACTCCCGCCATCAATGTAGTTAGCAGTGCTGGAGCTGCATCTAAGTGAAGTATCTAGCTAATTGTTTAGGGGTAGTAACCGCCATCATAGCAAGCCAGTCCCACGCATGTTTATCCAGCCTGTGCAACTCAGTCCTTGTTGGTTGTTGTCCGAATATAAATCATCTTTTCACATTCCCCCTGCCGTTGAAGCAGAGAACTATGCTGGATATTGAAAGTGAAGTATCAGGCTTATTTGGTTTGGAGTAGTAACAGCGTATCAAGCATGCTACTCCCCTGCTTTTTTGTGGATGCAAATCCTTTTTTTTCACATTTCCTCTTGCCGTTGAAGCATACAGCAATGTTGGAGTTGCATTAACCGTGTGTATGTTTATTGACATAGGATATTAATCTCCAGGTAGTAGCCATCACTCCCGCAAGCTGCCCCCATGCCTCTTCACTTCATTCTCATCCTCTAGACTTTATGGATCCACAGTGTTTATCCCACGCCTCTTTGAAATCCTTCACAGTTTTGGTCTTCACCACTTCCTCCGGAAGGGCGTTCCAGGCATTCACCACTCTCTCCATGAAGAAATACTTTCTGTCTGTGTGATCAAAACTTAGGGGAAAAAAGGTAGCCTTAAGCATGGGCGGAGCTTTTTTAAGGGAAAATTAAACATGGACAAGCATGGAGCTTCTAATTTTGTGCTTTTTAGTCTTACTTTCCAAAGGAAGGGGAAAAAAAGCTTACAAGATCTGTGTCTTTCAGTTTGTGTGTCACCCTCTATTACCTTTGGTGTCCTATCCGCACCAGTCTTTCAGGAGATATGGGGGAGTAGGGGATGGATAGATGTGACATGAAGTCTCTGATGGGGGGTGTATATATATTTTGGGGGGATCCACACATTTGTTTGGACTGCTGACGTGCATACACACATCCTGGAAAATAGGCTCCTATAGTTCTAGGTGGAA
The DNA here is from genome assembly GCF_901001135.1 of Rhinatrema bivittatum. Lineage (NCBI taxonomy): Eukaryota > Metazoa > Chordata > Amphibia > Gymnophiona > Rhinatrematidae > Rhinatrema > Rhinatrema bivittatum. The sequence continues at coordinate 141,147,433 of NC_042622.1, forward strand.
CATCTTGTTTTCTACAGCATTGCATATACTCATTTTGTATTAATTATAAATTATCATTATTAGTATTAATAAGCTTCATGTCATTTTATCCTGTTACACAAGTCCAGTCCAAATAGGTGGGTTATTTTCCCCGACCTGCAGGTGGAGGCAGAGCACACAAGACTTTCTCCATCACATCACCACCATTATGAATAGCACAGAGAATCTCCAGTATACTCTGCCTTCACCAAATGGTAGGACTGGTGGTGCAGTAGGATTTCCAGAAGGCACTAACGCTTTAAGGGCCAGGCTCCTGGTTCGTCCAGGAGAGCAAGCCCACTGAAGAGATTCCAAGACCCAGAGGGGACTTGGTAGAGCCTGAGCAGTGAGGGGAATTTCTCTCTCAAATAAAAAAAAAGGAGGGAATTTTTTTTTAATCTTCAAGGACAGGCTGTGAATTTACAGCTTCAGTGTGCTGAAGAGAGAATTCTTCATCCCACCTTCTCCACCCCCCCCCCCCCCCAGCTTCTTTCTGACTGCATGCAGCTTTAAGACAAAATTGAAAAATAAAAAAGGCCTCTGCAATACAGAGCCTTGCCTGTTAAGGACCTCTCAGGAGGAGTCGTCAGGTTTAGTGGCAGACCTAATCGCAGTTTCCCTGCTCCGCGGGGTCTGTGTATTACACAGAGGAGGTGGGGGCCCCTTTTGGTGGCACTGAGTTTTTGCTACGGCATTAGGAGGAAACGGGGCCTATATGGACAAATTGGAGAGCAGCCACCGCTGTAGGGCATGCAGTTCCACGAGGTTGGTGTGTGCCATGGGGCCTCTCTGCTTGTGGTGCATTCATGCTGAAGAGAGATCCCAAGGCAGTGCTCACAAGCTGCCTGTGGAACCAGCGTTCTTCCCTGCTGGTGGAGCGCTGGATCCACAGTTCCATCCCCAGTGGTTCCATGATATGAGCAGGCTATTGAGGAGGTCTCTAGAGTGCCGTTTTTGGCGGGAGCATTGGCTGATTTAGGGCAGCTTCCTGTGGATGTGTCAGCCCCTCAGCAGACATTTGAGTTTTGAGGGGCAGGGGTATATTTCGAGGCTCTCCTGGTTCTGGATATCATTGAGAGACTTCAGAATCAGCTTGCTTTATGTCAGCCTAGTGAGTATGGAGATTTTTCGTTTGAGTTGTTTCTGGTTTTGCATCGGGCTTTCTGTGCAAAACAGAAGCCTGATGGCAAGTGCAGGTCTTCTGCTGGAGCCCCTAACCTCAGATAGGGAGCTGAATTCCTCCCAAGAGGCCCAGAAGGTCAGTGGATTCACCTTCTCCTGTCCCAGAGGAGTTTCAAAGGGCTCCTGATAATCAGGTGGATTGCATGAGAGAAAGGTGAGGTCTCTCTTGATAGAGAATATGCCACTGTTTGAATATTTTGCTAAGGCAAAATTGTGCCTCTGATTGATCAAGTGGTTTCTTGTCTCCAGATAGTAGATTCAATAGTGGAAGAGGCACCAGGATTGGACCCCATTATTAAAGAGGTCTACAAGTCCTACAGAGCTTTTCCTCTCCATTCTGAAGAGACGGTGTTAGCTGAATGGAAGACCCCGGAGAGGATCTACCTGAGGCATCTGAAACAAGCATTGCACAGCATCTGAAAATAAAGGAATATTGTGCAACGCTTGTTTCATTGCCTCAAGTAGATACTCTGGTTGCAGCAGTCCCGAGACAGACTACGAACCCTGTCTAGGGCAGCATTTCTCTTAAGGATTGGAGAATAGAGCTGAAGCATCTGTTTATGTCCAAATCTCTGGCAGTGCAGATTTTGATTAGTGGCAGCTTTGTGGTCAGGGTAGTCTTGCTCTGGATTCTGCAGCTTATGGAGAGTGAGGAAACGGTGAGTGAGAATGAAACCTGTAGCAGCTTTCCTAGCTGATGCTCTTTATGATCTTCTTCAAACTTCCTCTTCGGTGGCAGCCGGGAGGCTTTTCTGGCTTCGTAACTGGATTGCAGATTCCTGGTCGAGTCTCAGCTAGGGAAGCTCCCTTTTAAAGTAAACCTTCTTTTTGGGGAAGATCTAGAGCAGCTGGTTAAGAATTTGATGGATCCAAAGCCCCAGAAGCTTACTGAGAATAAGTCACACTCTTTCTTTCTTCCAATCTAACAGAGATTGAGATCAGCTTCGAGACTGTAGGCTCTATATGGCAGGAAGGCAGTCCTTCTCTTATTCCTTTTGAGGATCACAGGATTCGAAGGGCAAGGTCAGTCCTGTCTCATTTTCCATAAACCAAGATTGTATTTAGCCCCTGTCTCAGTCGTTGCTTAGTCTTCTCAGCGAATCTCAGCAGGTCCACTCTGCTGCTTACAGCAATTTTACCAGGAATGGACCCGAATAACCTCAGATCAGTGGGTGATCTGGCTCGCTTATGCCCTCAAACTTCTATCTGCCCATTCCAAACACCTTTATGGTTTCTCCCTGCACTTCAGCCGTCAAGGAAAAGGCAATACACGAGGTTCTCATGTGGCTCAGCTGTTGAAAGCAGTGGTTCTGGTTCTCCTCAGAGAGAGGGGCCTTTGCTGCTATTCAGTTTACTTTGTAGTTTCCAAAAAAGACAGTTCTTAAAGACCCATTCATGATCTGAAGAGAGTAAATAGCTGTCTCAAAATCTTTCATTTCAGGATGGAAATTCCTCACTCCCTGCTTATGGCGGTGCATCAGCGTTAATATCTTGCCTCACTGAACCAGTTTGAAGCTTATTTCCATATTTCTGTAAGGCAAGATCAGAGGAATCTGTTTTTGTATTCTGCAGGAGCATTTTCAGTTCCAAGCACTCCCCTTTGATCTAGCAATCACTCCATAGATGTTAAAATGAATGTGGTGATGGTGGCTTTCTTACAGCAAGAAGGGTGTCCTGGTCCATATCTGCCTGGACAACTAGTTGATCAGAACAACGTCTTATAAAGAAGGTGTTTAGATGCCCAGCAGAGTAGTTCAAGTTTTAGAAAACTTGGATTGGGTAGTTAATGTCACAAAGAGCCATCTTACCCCTTCTCAATCTCTGTAAAACCTGGGGGGTGCCCTTCAATACAAAGTTGGGTCATGTATACCTAATGTCAGAAAGGGTGGACAAGTTAATTTAGCAGCTGCAGAGGTTTGTTACTCTGGCGAGCCCAAGGACCTAGAATTATCTGCAGCTCCTCGGCTCCATAGTGGCAGCTCTGGATCTTGTTGTATGCAGACCTGGCATCCGCGGATGTGCAAACATTGCAATTACACGGGATGGCACACCCGGGAGGCATCGGCAGTGAAAGTGAAGAAAGGACCTACTAAATGGAGCAGGAAGAGGACTGTGCAGCTGCCGATGGACTCAATCCCACTGGCTGTGGAAGAAGTGAAGGGCCTCTGTGGCCATTGGTGGACCTGATCCCACCGGTGGCAGAAAAGAGGACAGACCTGCACGCCACGACTCAGAGCATGCACATGACTTGGGAGGGGAAGAAAAGGGGAGGCACTTCTGCAGCTCCGCCTCCTGTGCCAGCCCCATGCTGCTAAAACGTCTTTGTGCTCATCTCGTGCCAGCACGGAGGAGGAGCCACAGAGCGGACTCCTACAGGCTATAGCTCTAGAACAACTCCTGCTCTCTTTCCCCAACAAAGGAGGCACCAGGTGGCAGCAGCAGTGGAGGAAAAAGAGGCTCCTTGGACTCTGCCAACCTGGGTTGCGTATGTGTGTGTGTGTGAATGGGAGCCTGCCTGGGATGGGTGGGAGTGTGTGTGTGCATGTGAATGGGAACCTGCATGGGATGGGTGAGTGTGTGCTTGCCTGGGATTTGAGTGGGTGTGAAGCCTGTCTGGAGGGGAAGGTGAATGGAAGCCTGGCTGGGATGTGTGTGTATGTTTGTATGTTTTGTGTGTGTGTGTGTGTGTATGTTTGTATGTTTTGTGTGTGTGTGTATGTTTGTATGTTTTGTGTGTATGTGTATATGTGTGTGTGAGAGAGAAAGAGAGAGAATGGAAGCATGCCTTGTTTGTGTGTATGAGAATGTGGCTGTAAGCGGATCCCAAAATGCCAGTAGCTGAAGTGAAGAGGGGGGCCTGGGATTGCTGGTGGATCCCAACCAAAGAAAAGCTGGAGAAACATAGATGTGCATGAACTTGTGTGAGGAGAAATTTTGTGCACCCCACTCCCACTAATCCATGACAATCTCAGGGTGACTGTAAATCAAAAGTTCCCAGGTATGGAGAATGTGAAATTTTTTTTATCCTAATTAGTTTTCTTTTTTGGGGGTGTTATTAGATGTGTCTGCTGTTTCGAAATATTTTATTGGTGTTTGGGACATTTAAAAAAAATTATAGACAGGTTTTTAATTATTTGCTCTTCTATTTTTTTCCTGTTTTTGAAATATTATTAGTATGTTTTTACTACTTTGATTATGTATTTATTATATTTCTTTAATCTGATATTTGAGGAATGGTATTTTCCATTGTCGAACTACATACAGAGTCTGATTCCTTGTGGTTTCCAGTTCAGTTTTTGTCTACATGTTGCTGTTTGTACTTTATGGTTGCTCTGTTCTGTATTTAGTGTTCTACATGTGCAGCTCAATAGGAAGAATATTAGTGTTTTAGAGCTTTTGGAGGGTCAGATGTTACAATAGGCCTAGTACCATATGGGTTCCAGGTGTCTTTTTTTGCAGGGATTTCTGGTTGGCATCACAGCAGTGCATGTAATATTTTTACCTCAGCATACTCTATTTTGATCTTTTTCATATAAAGTCTTTTATAAATGCATAACTGAGTGTGTGGAGAGGACTGGGGGAGGGGGATGTACAAGCTATAATATTCGCCTAAGGCGTTGGCCATGGGTTGCGGGGGAGAGAATGAAGACCCTGGGCTTGGAGGAGATGACAGTTTTAAAATTTATATTATGGGAAGGAGCTGGGAATTTTTGTGGTTGGCCCAGTCAGAGACTGAATGAACAGTGTGTGGAGTGTGGGACAGCACAGTAATTTTAGTTCCAGCCCTGGTTCCATGGGCCAGAGCTCACATGAAACCTCTGCAGTTTCCACATTTGTCTCATTGGTCACCTCCCAGGATTACAAGTTGCATCTCCTGTTGCCAGTGTCAGTAAAAGACAATCTTCTGTTATGGATGATTCCATGAAACCTGATGCGGGGTATCAGTCTTTCGGCTCTTTCCTGGATTCTAGTCATGATGGATGCAGGAGCCCATTGTCTGGGGCAGATGGGCCAGGAAGTCTGGACTCCAGAGGAGGTGTCCTGCTCCATCAATCACTTGGAAACCAAAAAGATAAGTTTGCCCCTCTGCCTTTTCCTTCCTTTGATCAAGGGAAAAGCGATTAGAGTGTTGTCCAACAATGCAATAGCAGTATTGTACGTGAACAGACAGGGTGGACTCAGAATTCGGGGAGTGTCAAAAGAGACTAATCTTTTGTTTCCTTGGGTGAAAGAGAAACTGGAACTCTTAGCGGCAGCTTATTTTGCGGGCCAGGAGAATGTTCAAGCAGACTTTCTGATTATAAGTCTTCTGCACTCAAGAAAATGGGAGCTGAGCCAAGACACCTTTCAATGAGTGGTTCACAGGTGGGGGTTTGTTTGACATGAATCTGATGGCTACTCACAAGAATACTAAGGTACCTTGCTTCTTCAGTCGTCGCAGGGAATTCAGCGCTGAGGGCATAGACACTCTGGTTTAGCCTTGGCCAAAGGGAAGCTGCCTTTCCGTCTTCTCTCCTTGGCCATTGATAGGTAGAGTTCTGCACAGGATGAAGCTGAGAGCAGTCCATGTGATTCTTGTAGCACTGGATTGGCCCCTGAAGATGTGGTGCACAGATCTGATAAGGCTTTCTTTGCCCTTTTCAGACACTCGAGGGCTTTTAGTGCAGGGTCTGATCATCATGCTCGATCTGTCTCTGTTCCGTTTTATGGCTTGGCTCTTGAAGAGGTCATGCTTGAAGAGGACATATTCTGTAATTTCCCATGTAATGAAAGCTCATAAATCTACTTTTCTGGCGTATATTCGAGTTTGGTGCATTTTCAAAGCATTCTGTAAGCATTGATCAACTTCTCCATGGCAAACTGATACGCCCTGCATTTTAGTCTGCCTTCAGGCAAGGTTGGAGAAGGGCTTGGCCTTAAATTTTCTGAAGGTTCAAGTTGCGGCTATTTCCTGTTATGGGATAAGATCATTGAGTTTCAGTAGCAGCCCAACCAGATGTGGTCCATTTTCTTTGGGGAATTAAGAGGTTGCGTCCTCCCTTCAGACCCTTGGTACCTCAGTTTGGTGTTAAAGACTCCAGTCTCTTCGTCCTTTGAGCCCATGAAATAGGCTTCTCTGAAGGATTTTACCTTGAAGGCAAATTATTCTGCTGGCTGTATTTAAGAGATTCAGGCTCTGATTTGCAGGGATCCTTTCTTGGTAAAGCTTTTGATTCAATGTCTTTTTGTCCTGCTCCCTGCTTTTCACCAAAGATGATGATGGTCTTTCATTTGAATCAGTCTATCACTCTGCCAGCATTTTCTAAGGAAGAGTGTCAAGGGGTGCACAGGGCTCAAGGTTTCTGAATGTTTGCTGGGTTCTCCTCTGCTGCTTGGAGGTGACCAATACGTTTCGTAAGACTGACTCTCTGTTTGTGTAATTTGCAGGACTTCTAAGGGCAAAACGGCCTCCAAGGCTACTATAGCCTGGTGGATTAAGGACAAAATCTCTTCTGCATGTTTGTTTAGGGGGCAGCTTATTCATGCCCACTCCAGCAGGGCTCAGTCTTCTTAGGCAGAAGCGGTTGCTGTGGCGTCAGAGGACATTTGCAGGATGTCAGCTTGGGTCATCCCTGCCTTCCTTTGTGAAGCGTTACTGCTTGAATGCTCTAGCTAAGAGGGATGCAGCGTTTGGAGCTCATTTCCTCAAAGCAGCCCTTAACTGCCCCCCCCCCCCCCCTCATTAGTGGGGTTTGGGTGCTTCCCATCTGTTCGGACTGGACTGGATTGGTGCAGCAGGAAGAAGACATTTCCTTACCTATTTTCTTTCCATGAATCTTGCTGCACCAGTCCAGGACCCTCCTGGGGCCTGCTTTGAGTCGTCGTGAGTCCTCAGTTGTCGTCTTCTGTGTGGATGTATATCTGCAGATCAGATCTTCCTCTCTATCTGTTGTTGCTGCCATCCTTTTTCTCTCTTGTTGCCGTTCTTCTAACAGTTCTTGAACAGGAGAGTGATGCTTAAGGTTTGTTCTCTCCAAATATGTTAGAAGTATTTTGGGTTTTTTTATTTTGTTATTGCAATTTCTTTTCAGTGTTTTGTCAAGGATATAGTGAAGTCTCTTTGTGCTGCACCATCTATACATAGTATAAGTGATGTCATGGAGAAAGTCTATGTGGTTTGCCTCCATCTGCTGATGGAGGGGAAAATAACCTGCCTGTTTGGATTGGACTGGACTGGACTGGTATAGCAGGATTCATGGAATGAAAATTAATAGATAAGAAAAGCTCTCCTGTCTCGGGTTTAAATTTCTTTTATGTCACATGCATTTATAAAGAATTTTTATCCAGCGTGCCAGAGAAAATGAAAGCCAGTACGAGAATCCAGTCAAACTGAGAGAGCGAGAGAGAGAGACAGGCGAGACCCTATCATTTTAAGAACTTTGCTGAAAACGGAACACGCGGGAACAGCATGAATTTGGCTGGGAAACTGATTGCAGAATGAGGTACCAGGCTGGAAGTGAAGTGGAAATGTGAGGTTGCCAACCATGAAGGAGGGCAGTGAGGTCAGCATGAGGTCTGGTGGGGGTTGGGGATAAGCCTCATGCATAGCAGTTGGAAGCACAGATTTAGGTGTGAATATTAGACATCGCATAGATCCTGCCGAACGGAGTGAGCTTTGCTGAAGTTGTATTTCTCGTAGGGCTTTGCATGGCATGAATATTAAGCTGGGCATTTGTTCTTATTCACCCAGTTGAATCTAGGACTTTGTGACACACTAAAGCCAACTTAACAAAAATATCTCTTTGCCTCAGATAGGAGTTATTGAAACTGGACTGCAGCATAAAATCCTCAGACAAGCTCAGGAAATACTGGCCAGGACTCAGATGAAAGCAGGTATTATGGGTTTTATCTGTTTCTCCTCCACTGTTCAAGTGAGGACGAGGTGTGCTGGGAGTGCTGAATAATTGTGTAGCAGCACAAGGGGCAGGCAGGCCAATTAAAATAACCAATAACCTGTAATCTGGGGGATAATTTTCAGTCTGTGTGGGGAGCTTGCAGGCAGTATCCTTGGGTTTGCAAGTGAATTTTCAGGAGGAAACTCCCTCCCTCTGAAAATTGAGGGGCAAGTAGGTAATGTTAAGTCCTAAGTAAACAGAGTAAAATACTCACAGGGATTTCAAAATGTATACTAAATGTATGTGTTCTATGATATGCAAGAGTAACCTAAGAGAATAATCAGATTATTCTCTGGAATTACATATAATAAAGATAAATGTCCCTATTTTCCTTAAGCTTTTTGATTAAAAACTCAACAATTCTATTCTTTTGCAAACAGAAGTAACTCTGTAGTTCCAAGCTATTTCAAAGAGTTTTTCAAATTCTTTGCCTGTGGCAAAAGTCTGAGAAATAGGTCCAGTGTGACCCCTGGAATCTAATACAAGGAGACTTTTTTTGTTTATGCTGCAAGAAAGTTTGATCATTTTTGGTCTTAAAATCATTTACCATTAATTTTTTGTGAAGATAACTGTTATTTTGCCTTTCTGGGAGAACTGTAAATCAAATGGACCAAGCTTAAAATATTACTACTACCAAAATAAATAATGATTAGATAATTCAGTTGTCTGTTATATCAAACAAAACCATGGTGGGCAAATTAATGGAGACTGTGCTAAAGAAAAGGATAGTAAAGTATGTTTAATCCCACAGGTTGCGAGACAACATGGTTTTACCAGAGGGTGACCATGTCAAATGAATATGATCAATTTCCTTAACCAGGTGACCAGAGGATTAAATCAGGGGTATATGCTGGATGTAGTATTGCTTGGATTCTATCCCACATAGGAGTTTATAAATCAACTGAGCAGCCTAGGGGTAATCCCTGAGATGGTTGAGTGATAGGAAACAGAAGGTAGTGGAAAATGGAATTTACTTCAAGGAAAGGATTATCAGTGAGGGGCCTCAGAGATCGATCTTGGGACCAGTTCTGTTCAACATTTTCATGAGCATCATTAGAAGGGGGGGGGGGGGGTTACTAGGGATGGTTTGCCTTTTAGCAGATAACACCGAGATCTGCAAGAGAGTGGACACCTCTGAGAGAGCAGACAAAATGAGGAGCAATCTAAGAAAGCTAAGGAGTGATTTAAGTGCTTGGCAGTTAAGATTCAAGGCAAAAACATGCAGATTCATGCATTTGCCATGCAGAAATCCAAGGAAGCAGTGTATGATGGCAGTGATATAATGTGCACCATTCAGGAGAGAAACTTTGAGGTGATCAAATTTGTTGATCTCAAAGTAGCAAAGCAGTGCAAAGGAGCAGTTGCCCGAGCAAGAGGAATACTATTTACATGTGTTTATTTAATTTATTTATATTCCGCCTTTCAGCCATTTCAAAGCGGATTACATTCAGATACAGTATGCATAGGAAGAGGCATAATCAGTAGAAAAAAGGAGGGGATAATGCCCGAGTGCAGGTCATTCATGAGACCTCTTGTGGAGTATTCTGGAGTCCATATTTCTGAACGGCTCTGGGTACAATAAAAGCAATCCAGAGGGAAAGATTCTGTGCCCAAAGCCATATAAAACGAAACTTAAGGACCTAAATATGTATACCCTAGAGTGCGGAGGTGGGGGCTATGATTGAGGCAGTTGAATACTTCATGTGGTAAATAATGCATAAGAATTATTTTTCGATGGAAAGCAAATTACAGAAGAGGAAGTCATGATAAGAGGCTCCAAAGGAGTAACATGAAGAAATATTTCTTCACAGAGCAGTTGGTGGCTAGGGCCAGTACAAGGTTATTAGGCATCCTAAACGAATCTTTAATCTTGGTCCTCACCCCCATCTGACATCTACTGTCAACTGCTCCTACTGCTGGTAGCTCTGGTACAGCGAACCCTCCGAAAAAAGGGAAATAAAGTCAAGAAACGAGCATGGTCTTATTTTAAAGAACATAGCAAATGCAAGTACTGTAACTTCCTGGTTTGTCCCTGCTGAACAGAGAACCCCAAGTTAGATTTGATGGTGTTAATGTGATGTCATTGTACGTTTATTATGGAGGATTTTCTGCTTTATGCAGAGTTGCCAGAGGCCACTGATATGCTCATTGCTGGTGCTCAAGAACCAAGGTCGCCTCTCGAAGATCAACCCAGCACTGTGGTTCCTACAGCACCACTGCCTCACATGGAGGACAGGAAGTCCGAGTGTGTGGTGTGCATGGAACGGGAGGTAATCATTTTTTGATTATTTAATAATACGTTGTTATTTTCTGATCTTTCAACTTAATCAGATATTGCTCATTGCGATGTCGATGGGGACTGCTGAGCTGGGACTCAGTGGATATTTTTTCTAGTTGTCTGCTGTTTGACTCCACATAAGCCTGCCTATCTGGGAAGGTAGCTCACATGTCACAGTAGTGGCCTTCTGATTGAGGGACATGACCAGCAAACAGGTGCACCTGCCATCAGCCTGTAGGTGTCACTCTGTGTCTATATTTTGGCAAATGCCATGAAGGATTGCAGATAGGAGAGCAAACACACTAGGTCAACACAAAGAAAAAAGGTGTGTTGCATATGGTCCACAAACTTGACAATGTAGGTAATAAACCAAATAACAAAATGCAATATCGCCTTTAAGATGCGTACACAGCAATCTTTATTGGAAAATCAGTCCCCCGACAAGGGACCATGTTTCACATGGGCTGCATCGGGAGGAACAGCTTACATAAGAAAGTTTTGTCTTATTGCAAGGTCAAAATGGTTTTTTTTTTTGTAATTTATATTTTATTGGAAATTTATATAAGACAGTGTACAACCTCCACTTAATCCAAAATACAAATACATAAGAGCAAACAGCGATATGGGCATTTAAACATTATATTAATTACATACATTTCTTCCAAGTTGTAAATATCGTGCTGCGGAACTATAAACTGCTCCCATATATAAAACAACAACATTTATGGAACTGTCTGTTCCTCAGTGACCCCCCTCCCCCCCCTGCACAACCATCTAGTAGAACACAATCAAGGTAAAAGACAAGCAAAAGAAAGTATGTATGGGACCCCCTGGGAATTAGTCCGCCAGATAGCCCTTGAACACAGACAAAGGGCCAGTACTATATATCAAACATGGGTAATACACCCTCCTTAATCCTCGGTGGAATCCAGCCATGTTCTCAGCGGTTGCCATTGCATCCGTTTCTTCTGCCGCTCAACAATGTTAGCTTGTAGTGAGTGAAGCTTATTCACCCGGGATTTAAGATCAGCAATTGCAGGGACAGAACTCAACCGCCAACTTTTGGCTATCTCGCATCTAGCCGCAATAAGTAGCAATGACGTGATTCTTCCCTGCTCACGTGAACCCTCTATTGGCAGATTTAATAATGCTTGTTCCGGCGTTAAAGTGAACCGTAGCCCCGTTATCTGATTTATAGTGGTATTTATTAACTGCCAGTATGGTACTAAGGTTGGACATGACCACCACATGTGGTAATAGGACCCAATATGGCCACAACCCCTCCAACATTGTGGATCCTTAATCTTAGAATAACGGTGGATGCGGAGAGGAGTCAAATACCACCGCAATAACACCTTATAACTGTTCTCACTCAAAGCAGCATAGGGAGAGCTGTTCTTTGTACCAAGGAAAATAGCGTCCCAGTCAGCCTCCGATAGAGACCTTCCCAAATCCTCCTCCCAAGCCCTCATAAAGGCTGGCTTGTCTTTGGGGTCTTTGTTCATATAACTATAAACTTGCGAAATTGCCCCTTTCAAATTGTCTGCCTGGGCACACCAATGCTCCAATTGAGTCTTTCCCATTGCTAAATCATATTCCATCCGTTCCCTCTGCATAAAGTGGCGCAGCTGTAGATAATAAAAGACATCTGACTCCGGTAGGAGGTATTTATCTTGTAAGCCTTTAAAGTCAATCATCTGTCTAAAGGTCAAAATGTTTTTAACACAGTTTTGTATCATGGAAGAGAGTAATGTAATGCCATGTACACCAAATTATTCCAAAGGGGTAGAGATAACAGGTTGAGAAGAATGGAAAGTGTAAATCCATATACAGGAGAGTATATTGTCGGGTCTGAGGTGAATAGTAGATTTAAATCCAAATGAAGGGAAATTTGTAGTAGTAAAAATCTTAAAGGCCGCATTCGTTTAGCACTGTCTGTGGGCAGCTTAACTGTAGTCTATAGATCATGTTGTGCCTACTTTCTAATTCCTGCTAGCAACTTGTTTTTTAAGTTCACTCTATTAAATTTCACATCATTGAAGACATTACAAATCTTGAAAATAAGCAAAATTATCATAACAAAATAATAAAGTGAACCTTTAATGCATATACATAAGAAAGAGAAGATATAACATGCATTTATTTGCTTAGTGGACCTAGAAGTAAGGTCATTCTTGTCGAGGTGAGATACTAGTAGGTCCATTACTACAAATAATAATGAAACGAAAAAAAAAACAGCAGCAAGCAGTACAAAGAAAAGAAAAATAAGTTAAAAATGAGGGAGTCACAATAAGAATCTATTTATTTATTTATTTATTTAAGGTCTCTTATATACCGATATCCGTTCGCACATCGTATCGGTTCACAAAGAACAAAAACATTTGGGCGGCGCCCTTACATAAAACCGAAATAATAGTACAGAATAACAGGGGGATTAGGCGATGCAAATTAATAGATCAATAAATATTGAAAACTGTAAATATAAACATATATAAAACTATATACATATATACATGGCATCAGTAGTCATAAGAGCACAAGGCATACTAATTCCAATGATTAACAGATTCCTTTCCTTTTGCCTTCTGCTTTTGCAAAAAATTAGCCAAAATGGTCAGGATCACAAAAGAAAAATATATCAATTCTTGAAACTTAATTTTACATTTAGATGGATAATGCAAATTAAAATTAGCACCAATAGACACAACCTCTTGCCTCATACTCAGTAACTTTTCTCTGTCACCTGAGTGGCTGTTGGAGCAGGGGAAAGATGAATCTTTATTCCAAGAAATAATGATCCAGGTTTCTTCCATGAAAGTTTCCCTGTTAGTTTCCTGTTAAAAGAAAAAAAAAAAAGAAATCTTAAAAATCACAGCTTCATTATCTTAACACTGGATCTCCAGAGCTTAATTTCTTGTCAGTTTTACTTCTGTTAGTACCTTCAAGTGATCCTAATACTAAAGCTATCTAATGCTGTTTCTCTCTTCCCCACTTCAGGCAGAGATGATTTTCCTCAGCTGTGGACATGTGTGCTGCTGCCGCACCTGCAGCGACCTGCTGAAAACCTGTCCCCTCTGCCGCAAAGACATTGAACAGCGCATCCGTATCTATCACAGCGTCTAGCCGGAGCCCTGTGGTGGGTTCTGAGACTGTTGGATCTGTGAGAGTCCTCCCATGGATTCCAGCGACAGCTGCACTTGCACTAGCAGCTGTGTGGCTGGATTCTGATAGGGACGACACTGGGAAGAGTGTCAGAATAGGTAGGATGGGAAGAAGCAGCCTTGCACATAGGCTTCCCTCTGTATTTTTATCCCGATTATGTGAGATTGTTTTACTAAAGAATGGAGCTCAGACTGTGTGTCCCTCAGCTTGAGAGCAGCAGTCTCTCTCACTCACTGTAAAATTTACATTTGCAGCAAACTCAAGGGAACGATACTGGAAGTGATTTAATCTTCATTTGAAAAGATCCTGCTTGGGCTGACTTTGTGGCTCTGGCCATCAGTTGTGATGCAGGGGGATCTGGGTTTGGATGTACACGGCCAGTCGGGTGCAGGCACACTCGGCCCTGGAAGGAGGGAAGGCAGGTACTACTGTGGTAGTGCTGAGCGTGCACCCAGAGGAGATGACTCTCTAGCCCTCAAGCTAGTGAGGATTACCAGTGCTGGTTTGGCATTCTGTCTGTGGATGGGATGTTCAAAGACAGGGAAAAATTAGGGGAAAACACAAACAGCAACAAAAGGATCCCCTTTGCACCTACCCCCTCAGGCCTGAAATAGCCTCCTATGGGTTGGCAGCGAGCATAATGAGTTCAAGAAGGGGAGAGAGGAAAGAAAGGCCTGCTGTCAGCCATTTTAACCCATCCCTACTAATCAGGATTTAGCCAATGTGTTTTGGAGTTGTGAAAATATAAACTGGCTCAGCCTAAGTATTTACTGGATATGAGGTACTGCTGCTTAAATGCCTAGTGCCTGTTCCAAGATGTCTGACTGTTCTTGTGGAGAGCTTTTTTGTTTATCATTGGTGTGGAGGTGCATTCAGTTAATCTTTCAACCCTCCTATCCTACTTTATATTGACTGACTGACTTCCACATTACATACCAAAGGGCAAAATTTAATGGGCAGGCTTTGGGAAGTCTGAATTTGTGTTTAAATCGATGTGTCTGCCATGTTTTGTTGCATAAAATACATGTTCTTTATTGGTCATTTGCAATTTTCTTTTTGCAAGCGTTTGTGTATTTGTAATGAAATGCCTCTAGCGGAGGAAGTGAGCTGTGTTCTTAGTTTGAAAGCCCAGGAAGAGCTCTTCCAGAATGAGCTGGGATTTACTGGCTCGAGATTTGAAATGCAGGTGAGCAGAACCTAAGGGCCTCTGGCTCAAAGTCCCTCTGCCATGGACATGGTACCATGAGCAATTCACTTTGATGGTCATTTTAATACAAGAGCGTGTGTGCCCATACATGTATGTATTGGTGCGCAAGTGAAGATACACCGGAATGTTTAATCGTATGCGCACTTGCTTTTAGGCAAATATGTAAGCGGATTTTAAAATATGCTCACGCGCACCAGTTTTCCAGTTAGTCCACCAGTTTGTCCAGTTAATACTGAGGTCTTTCATACCCCTCTGGTTCTTCATCCTGCATGCCGCCCAGTTGACCTGGAGCACACTCTCCTTATCCTATAAGCCCTAAAACTCAAGATCTACAGACTTGCTCCTCATCAGGAGCAGCGATAAAGCTACTCGGACATCTTGCGTATGCACGCTGTGGTTTTTTGGTCTTAAAATACGGAGTTGCGCGCATACGTGTTGGCCCCACCCTGAAACGCCCATGCTACACGCATGCCACAACTCTCTCCTGCCCCTTTATTCCTCACATTCGCACAGGTACATATGCACGTAATTTGCAGCTTTCTAAAATCCACATTGCTCGCTCACCGCCCATATATGCGCATATATGAGGGCACAACTCTTTAAAATTCTACCCATTTGTGAGCAATTTTCAACCTGTCCGCACTGGGACGCAGACCATTTGGACTTTTTACCTGCAAGCTATGCACCAATTTCCAAAGGAAAGATGCGCTTGTACTTTTGTTTTGAAAATTGCCACATGCACAAAGTACACACAGATACTCGCGCCTGCTTTTACTGCAGCTAGAGTGTTGCTGGAACAGAGCAGGTGAAGATTTGAAAATGCCACCTGTATGCAGACTTCCTGTCAGCGTGACTAATGTGTACTCACCTTACAGAACGATGAGATAGGGTGGGTTTCAGACGGCTGATTAATACGGCTATACTGCTTTCTACCCACGGAAATCGCTGTGAAAAGGCCCCCTCCCTTCCCCTCCCTTCCCCTATTTCTCAGGCTCCCCAGCTGTAAGCAGATCATCTTAGAGATGATCAGAAAACTTTGCCTGTAAACCAATTATTTGTCTTTATTTTGATTGTGAATTGAAATAATAAGAGCTCTAGAAGTCAGGAAAAGAATGGGAACATTCTTGATATGACGGGAAACTTTGAAATTTTTCCTCCAGCTTCCAGGTTTCTTATTGTTTTAAGCTAGGGCCGCAAACTGATGTACCTGCTCACTGTAAAATCCCCAGACGTTTACATCAAATCCCACCCTCAGACTGGTACAAGTTAACTCAAAGTCTTCTAGTAGAGTAAGACACCACCGACATCATTTCAGCTGTTAACTATTTTATCCCCAGATTCTAGTCCCCTGCTATTTCAGTTCCCTATCCTTGGATGTTAACACTGCTGATACCATGGCAGTAATCGCTCCAGAGGCAGTTAAAAGAAAACCGTATTTGATGCAGGAATAAAACCAAGATGTTTTAGTGAGGGAAATTGAAAATTAAGTAGTAGTACATAGTTTTAAAATGTTTGAGATATATATATCAAAATGTATGCCCAAATTATGTTATACATAGTCTTACCTAAATTGCAGAATGACCCTCAAATAGTTGTGATTGAATAGCAGACAAAACAGAAAAAAATTTCAGGAAAGAGTTGATCTTGTCCTACTAATTGTGATTTTGCACAAATTGTGAATTCTCTATTAGATCTCTACCATAATATAAGTAGGATCTTAATTGTATATTTGCAACATGAAGATATAATCTTGTTTGAAAGAGTTTGTCATGGGCATTTGGACCTCAGAAGTATACAGAAGATCAATCTCTCTAGCAAAAAAAACCTTTTCATCCGATTTCATTGTAACATTGTTATGAGGGAAGAAATGGTAAAATTTTCCATATGAATGTATGAGCGAGTGTGTGTATGTGTATATCTAGATAAATAAATATATAAATTAAAATGTGTGTGTCTGAATGTCAGTGTCACTAGGAAACAAAGGGAGATCAGTCACTTGTTACAGTTCACATCATTGTTTTAAATTGTTCTAATTATTTGCATGTTATTTTAAATCTGGAAACACAGTAGAAATTACTTAGTATATTTCTGACTTTCTTTATCCACGGTGGAGGTGTAAATCTGTCATCATAATCAGGGATACTCCCCCCTGCCCGGCTCACATTATAGATGTGCAGCTACAGGACAGGTGCACCCTTATCACCTACTCACACTCTGACTTCACTGTTCGTCTGGGCAGGGGAGAGAGCCTGCCTAGCTGGGCACTGAGAGCCTGAGCTGCTAAGGCCTTTCTCATATTTTGAGCCTATAGAGACTAATTCTGGGTAAATCAAGTCCTAGGTTTTTAAGTTGCTGCTTAAAAGCAGGATGCTGTGACTCCATTGGGTATACATGCTTTAAAGTAGTCGCTGTGGATTAGTTGCACACAAAGTCTGTTTGAGCCGAGTGACGCCGTGAATATTGGACTTTAAGGAACAGATTCAGAAACCAATCCAGCATGGCAGGTGCTCTCACCGGGGTGCACAGGTTGGCTGAGTCAAATTCTCCTGGCCAATGTTCTTGCTCCACTTTTGTCCCTTTCTCGGTCTTGGCCTGATTCCGGAAATATCTGCTTCCAGAAAGCAATGAGAATATTTCAGAGGGTCCCTATGTTGATAGATGTTAAAAATGGCCTTAAAGCTGCTGGTTTCTGTGACT
Organism: Rhinatrema bivittatum; assembly: GCF_901001135.1. Lineage (NCBI taxonomy): Eukaryota > Metazoa > Chordata > Amphibia > Gymnophiona > Rhinatrematidae > Rhinatrema > Rhinatrema bivittatum. The sequence continues at coordinate 141,164,912 of NC_042622.1, forward strand.
GCTCTCGGACTTGAAGCTTTTGCAGTATGGACATCTAAGAAGCTGCAGAGACCTGGGACCAGCAGGGAGCTCCCTGAAGCTTTCATACATCCTGCACTGTCTCTGCTCACTTTACTAACCAGAAACCAATGTCTTTACACTTTTTGCTCGCCATTGCCACTGGCACAGTGACTTTTTATTTTAGGCATTTTATTTGATCCCTGAATAGTGGGCCATGGCTTCCTTCAGACTCAGGGTAGCAGTGCTGCTCCCCAGTGAAAATTCAGGACAGGAGGAATTTTCTTTCTTCCTTATTAGACAGGAGCCACACGAGGGTGAGGAAGGTTGCCACCTCACTCCGGATTAATCAAATAGACTGATCCAGGACTGGTTTTGCCCCCATGGCATGCATGGATTTGTTGTTCCAATTTTCCTTTTGATTTCCATAGGAAAATCAGAACTACAGCTCTATACATTAAATGAGGCAAAGCTAGGATTGGAAGAGCCTGTCTGATTGACTAGTAAAGCAGATGGATTGGAAGAGCCTGTCTGATTGACTAGTAAAGCAGATGGAGAAGATGGTTACAGCACTTCTAGGTTCTAATTTGCTCTTCCTCATTATCCAGGCCCACCATGGATTAGGCTCCCCAGCCCCAGAGTATGGGGATAGAGAAGAAAAGGCTTGCTGACATCACCTTTACAGAGATCCTGTGCTGCACTTGGCCTGCCAGTATTCTCTGTCTGCAGCAGAGACCTGTGCTGTCTCTGAGATCTGGTTGTGGTCTTAGGCCAGGCAAAGAGGAAAGCTGGATTTAGCTTGCTCCTAGGGTGTTTAGTCTTTTCCCTCCCCTGGCTGAGTGGCTCTTGGGGGTGCTATCTTGTGATTTCCTCCCCCAGTGGAGCTTAGCCTTATGACCAGGGGGTTTCCTTTGGGATCTAGATCTGTGCTGTTGCACTGTGAGAACTCTTCCCCCACCACACACTCTTTCTGTGGCTTCTCCTAGTTTTGTCCTCCTCCCCCTTCTCATTTCTATATCATGCATGATTGGGTGATTAAAGTTTGTGTAAAAAGAAAAAAAAAAACAAACAGGTGATAGAGCCTTTTGGATTGCCAGCACATGAATCGAGGCAACTGTGGGGACTGTGCTGGACCGGGGCAGGAATTTGACAATTTAGCCATTCCTGCGAGCCTGGTAAGTGTTTGAATTGGCGGAAGATATCTGCACAAGAGCGTGGGAAAAACTCCCCATTCTGCTCCGGTTGTGCTATCCGTCAGGCCTTGCCATGAAAAGTTGGGGGGGGGGGGGGAGGGCTAAATTTTGTAAGCTACATCAGGAGGAGAGAGAACCAACCACACCCTGATGCAGCACTTTTCAGGGGGAAACCGTTGCTGCAGGGTCACCAGTAATATTCTCGCTAAGCCTTGGGTTGCTGTGAGCAAAAATGTTTGCATACATTACCCTGTGAGCACTACTTAATTTGATGCAAAATGCCTGAAATTCCATGGATTACAGAACACATAAAAATGTATTCATTAAAATGGCACATTTATTTAAACTATTCGGGCACAAACAAGCTCTCGGACACAGATACACATGTGCACACTTTTGGCACCCACACTCCAGGAGACTCACTGATGTCACAGACAGTGCATAAAGCTCATGAGAAGCCAGTTGGCCATTCCTGTGCTAGCAGAATACAGTCAGACCCTCACCAATTACAGAACAAAAAAAGGGACCATAAAGCTTTAGTAAATCAGGCCCTAAGTTTGTACCCGAGGCAATGGAAAGTAAAGTAAATTGCCAAGGTCACAAGGAGTAGCAGTGGGACTTGAATACAGGCTTCCCTGATTTGTAGCCCGCTCCTCTAACCACAAGGCTCCTTCTCCACTCCGAAGGACCCACTCCGGGCTTCTCCCAGCGGGCAACTTTTGTCCAGGCCTTCAGTCATTTATCTTGTCACAATAGGGCCCTGCAAATGCACTGTGGCGTTTTGAAGTGACTGATTATGTCTTGTCCTGTCCGTGAACATACTAAGGGGCCAATGAAATACAGCGTGCTCAGCTGAGCACACTGTTTAACTGCAGTTGGACTTAGGATATATAGGCACTACCTAATCCCCTTATGCAATAAGGAGATTAGCGCCTCCACAATGCACATCCAACGCGCAGCTAAACTAATAGCGCTCATCATATGCAAATACATGTTGATGAGGCTATTAGGGAATCATCCGCAATGCAACAAAAAAGTGCATCTAAAATGCATAATTTTATGCTCAAAAAGTAACGCCTGCCTAGAGCAGGCATTAATTACTGAGCACTCCCAAAGGTTGCACAGAAAAGCAAAAAATACTGCTTTTCTGTACATCCTCCTACTTAATATTGTTGCGATATTAATTAGGAGGAACAAAGACTTTGAAACAGTAAAAAAAATAAATAAATAAAGTGCCGGCTATCAGGTTGGAGAAACGGATGCTCAGTTAACAAGCACCCGTTTCCCGAACCCCTGGCTATGCACCGATTAGGAAAATGGACGCCGATAAATTTGGCGTCCGTTTTCTAAACTGGCGGACAGCTCGCGGGCTTCCGCTGTCAAGGAGGCGCTAGGGGTGCACAAGCTCCCCTAGCACCTCCTTGACAATGCGATCCCTAATTTAAATATTGCATGGCGCCCCCAGGAGGGCTGCCTGGCAGCGCATTAGGAAAGCGGGCGCTGAACACTCAACACCCACCCACTTTCATCTCGTTTTAATTGCATCGGCCCCTCTGTCTGTTCTTAAAGACTTACACTGTCTTTCTATAGCCCAGCACATGGGGTTTACACTTTTAATGATACTTTATAAAGCTTTCCCTGACAAACTCCCTCTTACCTAACTGATCATCTTTTAAATACATTCCACTGTGCTTGTTGCACTCTGAGGATAAGCTTTGCTCAAAGTCCCTACTATAAAGGAAATACATTTACAGTCTACCTGCCACAGGGCTTTTTTGGTAGTGGATCCTATTGCATGGAATACCTTGTCACAAGAGCTGTGCTATATAACTGATTACAAGAGTTTTTATGAGCAATTTAAGATATTTTTTTCTGGCTGATACTTTAAGCCAATTCCCTTAGATTATTTTGTTTTGCCTTATGTTTTAATCTGTTTTACAGTGTTTGGTAGGTTTGTCTTATTGTTTATTATGTATGTTATGCTGCATGCCACTTAGGTTACATCATTGAGGGGCAGATTTTCATATTGGCGCGCGCGGAGTACATTTGTGCACGCTACCCCGCGTGCACAAATGTACACCCGATTTTATAACATGCGCGCTGCTGGGCACATGTTATAAAATCTGGGGTCAGTGCACGCAAGGGGGTGCACACTTGTGCACGCCGAGCCCTAGGGGAGCCCCGATGGCTTTCCCCGTTCCCTCTTCGGAAGGAACCTTTCTTCTGCTCCCCCCCAGACTACCTAAATCCCCCTCCCTACCTTATTTCACTATTTACACCTGCCTCTGGCAGGCATACCTTGTGTGCGCTGGCCGCCTGTGCCGGAGGCCTCGCCCCCGCCCCTTTTTCAAAGCCCCAGGACATACACGCATCCCGGGGCTTGCGCGCGCCACCGTGCCTATGCAAAATAGGCTCGGCGCTCGCAGAAGGGTTTTTAGAGGGTTACGCACGTAACCCTTTGAAAATCTACCCCTATATGTGGTATATAAGGCATTTTAAATAGATAAATACATTTTATTCATGAGCCTGCTAAGCGGGACCATATCAATCAGCCTAATCAAAAAAATAAAAGCAGATTCATTTGACACAACCTTCCCCTGGTAAAACCATGTTGCCTGAGATCCTGCAGCCCACTGGATTGTAGATGGTTCACTATCCTTTCCTTTGGCAATCTCCATTAATTTTCCCGCTACCATGGCAAGGCTTAACTGGCCTGTAGTTTCCATCTTCCTCTCTACTACCACGTTTGTGAAGCAAGCTCACAGCTGCCCTTTACAAACATGGTAGCAGAGAGGAGGCTGAAAACTGCAGGGTCTATCTGGTCCCTTGCGTAGCCTGTTAGACAGACCTGGCTATATGAATGCTTGCGTTTTTGCTAGGACTTCTAAATATTACTATACTGTATCAGAATGTTTCCTAATGAAATCAAGCTTGGTAGAGCAGTGCGTGGGTGTCGGTATTAGAACAGGTAAGAATTGAAGTAGATTGAAAGAGCCATTTGTGAGGGTCTTGGTCCTAGAATAGCAAAAGGTGCTACAACTCTGGAGTAGGGTTCATGCAAGAACGGAGATGCATTGGCAGAGCTGTACAGTTTTCAATACCGGATTAGCAGGGATGCTGCAGAGCAGGATTCGGGCGCATGGACAAAACTGTTTGAGGCTCCGCAGTGGAATAACGGGGGTGCTACAGAGCAGGATTCAGGTGCATTGACGGAGTTGTGCGTGTGGAATTTGGTAGCAGAGAGGAGAAAACTTGCTCTGAGAGGCCAGATTCCAGTCAGGGCTATTAGTCTCACCTGCTTACGCATTAAGATTCAGCCAAGTTGAAAAGAAAAACAGTTTCAGTAATTAGAGGAACATATTTGCTAGATTAAATGGTACGGTTAATGATTGTGCCATTCAAACCATTCTGCAGCTTTATCATGTTCCATCTGTAAACCATGGACAGGGTCAAGGTTTTATATCACAAGGTAAGATTCTCATAAAGCAAAGCAGAGAGCTTAGTTACATTCTATGAGGTGAATTTTAAAAGCTGGCTGAATGCCGAAATCAGGAGATGGGCACTCATCTAGCATTAGTGCATGTCTGCTCTATTTTATAAAGCAGGTAGATACACACAGCTCGCATTGGAAGAGAAAGGAATAGGGCATGGGGTGTTCCGGGGTATGGCTAAGAGATGTGCATGCAAGCATCTACGTGCCTGGGCGTGCTCCCAGGTCCAGTGCCACATAACTTCTGCTGTGGAGAAAGAAAATACAGGCATGAGGGGTTTGAGGGATCTGGGGTTATGGGGGGTGGAGAGTGCAGGCTGTATAAGCTTGGGGGTTGGGAGGACCTAGGAGAACTGGGCAAATTGGTGGATAAACTGGTGAAACTGGTCCTCGCTGGCCGCTCATCTGTTTTAAAATATAGGCAGCTGCGCATCCATAAGCCTACTTATGCTGCTGGGCACACACAAACTTAAAATTAGGTGCACACATATACACGCGTCAGCTATTTTATAACATGCACGCACTCAGGTCCAGTGCTATGTAACTTTACTTCTGCTGTTATAAATAGCACGCATGTTATAAAATGGCAGTGTTTCTGGACGCTCGCTGACACACTCGTGTAAATATGCGCCTATACGCCCGTTAGAAATTTACCATTCCAGTCTCCTTTCAGCTCACTTATAGACCTCTCACTTTCACAAGCATTAGATACTGGGTCTATGTAAATGAATCTTCATGAGAAATTCTCAAGGCAAGGTTGCTAATCTTGGGTTTCAGTTTATCCTCTCTGCCCTACCCAGCCAGTTTTAATCTTATTGGAGTCATGCACAGCTGGCATCAGGGAACTATCTTGTATGGCCTCTCTTCTCATAACTTGCATTTGACTCCTATCAGGGAGCTATCATGCAAATTTTCTTTGTGACTTCCCTTTTGTTTTTTTGTGCAGAGATATAACAATTCATAGTAACATTGGCAGCATTTCAATTATATCCTAATATAATTCATACGAATCTAACGCATCTGTCTCAAAATAAAATTCTAAATTTAGAGAGCTGTCTTCATTCATTTGGCTTTCATGACAGGAATCATCAAGTGTGCTCACTACTGTTGTCTTACCATCTGCTTCTTGAATGAAAGCCATTCTGAGCAGCTCCTTTCCACCTTCTTGACCAGCTCTCGTCAGAAAGAAGCATCATCTTGACCTCTGTCTTTACTGCTTCTGATCTGGCACTCATCAGGCAGCTCCTCTTACTGCTTCCCCTCTAGCTGTCACCAGTAAGACTTCAGAGTGCATCTTCCCATCCATTTCTCATCAGTAAGCCAAAATGCACAACCTCATTTTTCCCAAATGGCTGTCATCAGGGGGCCATCATGTACACTTTTCATTATTCTCACTTACATTTCCTCTCCCATTTTGAGGCTAAATTAATTTTTTTTAAAGATTTTGCTTTTTAAGATGCTATGATATTTATCTGTGTATGGATGATAGATGCTGTAAACTGCTTTGAGCACAAGTATGGTAAGATTGCAGTTTAAAAAAATTTTTGTAAATAAATAAAATATGGCGACTTCCTATGAGCAGAGGAGGAAGACACATTTCCCTACATTTAATTCTTCCATTTACTATCCATTATATGTCCCTCTAAGAGCAGTACATGACTCATCCCTTTCTTGAGGAACAGGAACATGAGTCATGATTCAATCAAGATAATCTACTAGACAATGCTGACCCTAAAATTAACCTTGTCCCACCAAAGTGCCTTTGTCCTCAGCACTTGTGAACATTCAACAGATCCTTCAGATTCCTTAGTTTTCAAGCCACAAAATTAGTGCTGATTAATAAAGAACAAATTTATGTATTTATTTACAATATTTATGAATCGCTTAACTCAAGTAAATCATTCTGATTAACAAAATCACATAAACAAACAAAACAGTAAATTCACAAATAGTATTATTTAACAACTGGGGAAAGCTTCCTGAAAAAGATAAGCCATCAGATACTTACAGAAAATTTTTATATCTGAAATAAGATGTAATTGATTAGGCAACTCATTCCAGAGAAGGGGTCCAATGATAGAAAATGCATGGACACAAGTGACAGCAAGTCGAGTGTTTTTAAATGATGGAACAAATAACTGTAATGAGTTAGCTGTGGCAGAAGTAGACCCGTACTCCGAGGTGGAGTTAGCGCCACCTGCAGGGAGGAGCCCTGTAGGTCTCCACCGTTGCCAGGCAGAGCTAGCTAGAAAAGAGGCCTAACTGGAGCTTCACCAATACCAACCCTTGTTCCCCTTAGGTTGAGCCATTGGGTGCTGGGGCCAGCTGGACTTAGATGCAGGCCTTTGTTTAGGTGAAGATCTGTCACGTAGAAGTTGCAAGCCAGCATAGTGAAGAAAGCAGAGTCAGGACGATCAGTGGTCGGGACAGGCAGCAAGCAACAGAGACAGCATCAAGGTCTAATCTAAGGTCAAAGCCAGAAGTCCAATCCAATGAGACATGGAACAAAGAACATAGTCAACCTATTGCAGAGGAGAAGAACTCGACTAGCAGTGGGCCTTAAATAGTCCTCAGGCAGTGATATCATCCAAGTGTGCCCTTCCTCTGGTCCTTTAAGAGGGGCACATTCGGGCATGCATGCACCTAGGGAAGGCTGTGAGCAGCTGCGGTGTCTGAGGCACAGGGAGCTTTGCGGCCTGCTGTGAGAGCGAGGGGGAACGCATTGGCATTGGATGGGGCGGCAAGAACAGGAGAGGTCTGCAGTGTCCATCCTTGGGACCTTACTCTAGCATTGGGCGGCATTAGAGTGGCCTTGGGCCTGGAGGACCACCAGTCGCAACAGTACCCTCTCTTCAAACCCTCCCCCCAAGATTTTAGGGTTCTTAGGATGTGTGGTATGGAAGTCTCTCAGAAACATAAGAACATGCCATACTGGGTCAGACCAAGGGTCCATCAAGCCCAGCATCCTGTTTCCAACAGTGGCCAATCCAGGCCATAAAAATCTGGCAAGTACCCAAAAACTAAGTCTATTCCATGCTACTGTTGCTAATGGTAGTGGCTATTCTCTAAGTGAACTTAATAGCAGGTAATGGACTTCTCCAAGAACTTATCCAATCCTTTTTTAAACACAGCTATTCTAACTGCACTAACTACATCCTCTGGCAACAAATTCCAGAGTTTAATTGAGCGTTGAGTAAAAAAGAACTTTCTCCAATTAGTTTTAAATGTGCCACATGCTAACTTCATGGAGTGCCCCCTGGTCTTTCTATTATCCGAAAGAGTAAATAACTGATTCACATCTACCCGTTCTAGACCGCTCATGATTTTAAACACCTCTATCACATCCCCCATCAGTCGTCTCTTCTCCAAGCTGAAAAGTCCTAACCTCTTTAGTCTTTCCTCATAGGGGAGCTGTTCCATTCCCCTTATCATTTTGATAGCCCTTCTCTGTACCTTCTCCATCGCAATTATATCTTTTTTGAGATGCGGCGACCAGAATTGTACACAGTATTTAAGGTGCGGTCTCACCATGGAGCGATACAGAGGCATTATGACATTTTCCGTTTTATTCACCATTCCTTTTCTAATAATTCCCAACATTCTGTTTGCTTTTTTGACTGCCACAGCACACTGAACCGACAATTTCAATGTGTTATCCACTATGACGCCTAGATCTCTTTCTTGGGTTGTAGTACCTAATATGGAACCCAACATTGTGTAACTATAGCATGGATTATTTTTCCCTATAAGCATCACCTTGCACTTATCCACATTAAATTTCATCTGCCATTTGGATGCCCAATTTTCCAGTCTCACAAGGTCTTCCTGCAATTTATCACAATCTACTTGTGATTTAACTACTCTGAACAATTTTGTGTCATCTGCAAATTTGATTATCTCACTCGTTGTATTTCTTTCCAGATCATTTATAAATATATTGAAAAGTAAGGGTCCCAATACAGATCCCTGAGGCACTCCACTGCCCACTTCCTTCTTGTCCAGTATATTGGAGGCAGGCTCCCACGTGTTTTCCTTTGGGCTGTATCCTTCCCAAAAAATAATATACTCCCATCTTTTGCTGCGTTGTCTTTAAGAACCTTTTTCATTTGATAAGTAACATTATCCTCCGAGGAGACTTCTTGAAGCTCCAGTGGTCTCCTTGTGATCCATGAGAGGATTAAAGGTTTCAGAAGGGAAATGTGGAATGTATTATGGATTCTGAGAGAGGCTGGTAAGCGTAGCTGCTAGGTTACTGGGCCCAGCTGATGTAAGACCGGGAATGGTCCAAAGTAGCAGGGAGCAAGTCGCATGGAGGGCATCTGGAGTCGAACATTGTGGGTGCTGAGCCAGACTTTGTTCCCTGGCTTAAATTGTGGGTCTGGCCTACAGTGTGTGCATCCATAGTTCTGGCACTTTTGGCTGCATTTTTTAAGCATTTCCATAGTGCGAACCAAGAGATCCTGGAGCTCTTGAGCTGTCATCTGGGCTGCCGGTGTAGAGATGGTAAATGGTATGGCCAACAGTGGTGACTGTTGTCTCCCATGCATGATCTGAAAGGGTGATTCCCTTGTGGTTTTGATGTGGGAGTTGTGGGAAAATTCTGCCCACGAGAGGCGGGAGACCCAGTTATCTTGATGATCATTTGCATAGACGCTGAGGAAGCTTTTCAAAGTGCAGTTGGTCTGTTCAGACTGGCTGTTAACTTGGGAATCATATGCCATTGTATAGTCCAGGGAAATATTAAATTTTTTGCAAAGGGAATGCCAGTATTTGGTTGTAAACTGGGCCCCACAGTCAGAGATAATGTGTTTTGGAAGACCATGCAGGTGAAAAAGATGATGCGTGAATAGTCGGGCCAGTTCCAGGGCCGTGAGAAGTCCAGGAAACAGGATGAAATGAACCATTTTTGAGAACTGGTCAACTATGACCCAAAAGATTATGCAGCAGTTTGGGTAATTGCCAGGCCCTTGAGGCCTGGTTTGGCCTCTGTTTGAAACAGGATGCTGGGCTTGATGGACCCTTGGTCTGACCCAGCATGGCAATTTCTTATGTTCTTATGAGAGAGGGAGGTCCATCACAAAGTCAGTAAACAAATGGGACAGGGTTCTCTGGGGGCTGGCAATGGCTGTAACAACCACCAGGGTCATCCCTCCAACGGTTTCTGCTGAGCGCAGGTGGAACAGGAGTCCACATAGACCCGAACATCTCTCTGCATCTGGGGCCACCAGTAGTATTGCTGGAGCATCGTGAGAGTTCAGGCCTATCCAGAGTGACCTGAAACATGGAAGTCATGGGACAACTGTAACACTTTTTCTCAGAGTTTGTGTGGAACAACCATCTTCCCTGGTGGGACAGTCATGGTGGTGGCCAGAAGAATCTGGGCAGAATCAATAATATGTCTGGGAGGCTCTGGAGTGTCCTCTGCCAGGAAGGACCGGGATAGGGCATCAGTTTGAACGTTCTTGGTGGCTGGTTGGTATCTTAACCTTTTGGAAAAGATGTCTGTGTAGTCAATGTACGGTGGGGGCAACTCCACTAGGCTGGCTGCTAAAGGCAAATGGAGGGGTGGTTCTATTCATTGCAGGCAGGAGTTGCGATAATGATGGCCCAGCTGGACAGCTGTAGTGAAGCCCAATCAAACTGCAGAGAGTGGAGTCCTAGCCACAGAAGGCACGGCACTGCAAAATGAGGTGTACTGCTTTATCAGTAACATGGAGAACTATGTCTTCTACATACAGTAAGCCTGTGCGCATGCGCAGGGGTGCTGTAACAACAGTGATCCGCCAGGGCAGAAGTGCCCCATGAATGGATGAAATGACAAGGGGTGTCTTCCAGGGCACTGTAGGAAGCTGCAAATGGTTGACGAAGGCTTTCATAATAATGTTCCCTCCGGCACCCAAGTCAACCAAGGCTAACATAGGAAACTCCTGGTTGCCCACTGCAAAAGTTACTGGGGGTGTCAGTTGAGGAGCTGGAGTCATGAAGCCTAGGATCACCTCTTCACTAGATCCTAGGCTTGGTAGTCCCGGCCTCTGTGGGCATCGTGTGAGCTGGTGCCCAGTCCCGGCGCAATAAAAACAGACTTCCAATCAATGTTGGCGAAGCCTCTTTTCGGGGGTGAGGCGCCCGTGATCCAGTTGCATCGGCTCATCTGGGTATGCTGGGACCATGGTTGCGGTTGGTGGTGGAGAGAGAGGATGCTAAAAATGGGAGGACGAGCTCTCTAGTCCATTGCTGAAGGTGGTGGTCGATTCTCTCAGCCAAGTCTATAAGGCCATCCAGGGACTTGGGGAGCTCGTGTGCAGCTAGCTTATCTTAGATTCACGAAGATAAATCCTCCATGAAAATACTACGGACAGTGTTCTCTCCCCAGCCATGGTCTGAAACTCAATTGCATAGTCCATCACGGTTCAGGAACCCTGGCAAAGGTGAAGGAGATCCTAACCCACTGAGAACATTTAAAAAGGACTTAAAGACCTGGTGTTTTCAGCAAGCTTATGGGATTAATTCACAAAGTGCAGTTTAAACTCCAGACCGAGAGTTAACGATGTGATTTTGCTTTTATTGTTTGATTTACTGTTTCTATTTAAGTAATGATTTTAGATACTCTTAGTAAGATTTTATTTGTATTGATTGGTTTTATGTAATTTTTATTCTAATTTATTTTTATTTTTTCATTGTTTTTGATATTATTATTGTGTTAAACCATAGAGTTAGAGACTTGGTTCTCTGTATAACGGTATAGAAAAGTCGAATGAATGAATGAATAAATAAATAAATAAATACTGTGGCTAGATGGCCGGGTTCATCAAAGACTAGTTTGAAGGCCTTAATGAATTGTTGCAGATCCTGAAGAAAAGGGTCCACTCTCTTCCATATTGTGGAGGTCCAGGCCAAGTCCTTCCCATTCAATAAGGAGAGTACAAAGGTGGTCTTGACTGAGTCATTGGGGATCAGTACTGGCTGAAGAGAAAAGTGCATAAAGCATTGGTTCTGGAATCCCCGGCACTGTTTTGGGTTCCCTGCATACCGGGGTGGAGACGGTAAGTGGATAATGGATGGAGTAGGTACAGCTGGAGGTGCTGCAGCTGAAGAAGCAGCGGAAGTCGCTGTGGCATCTAGACAGATGGTGAGATGCTCCATGGAACTCGCCAGAAGCTCAAGAAACTGCTGCTGTTGCTGGATCCTCTGTATTAGGCCTGGAATGGCCTGGAGGCCCGAGACATCCTTCAGGTACATGGCCTCAGCAATCTGTTCAGGAAGTGGACCCTTAAGCCGAGGTGGAGTTGGCACAACCTGCAGGGAGGAGCCATGCAGGTCACAACTATCAGCAGGTAGAACTGTCTGGAACAGAGGCCCAACTGGAGCTTCACCAGTACCAGCCCTTGTTCCCCTTAGGTTGAGTCCTTTGGGTGTTGGGACCAGCTGGACTTAGGTGCGGGGCTCTGTGGAGGTGAAGATCCATCATGTAGAAGAGGCTGCAGGCCAGCACGGTGAAAAAAGCAGTGGTCGGAACAGGCAGCAGGCAATGGAGACAGGTTCAGGCTATGGTCAGAGGTGGGTAGAGGTCACTCAGTTTCATGGTTCAGGCAGTGGTCAGGGCAGGTAGATTTCAAGCAGTAATGGTGAGCAGGCATTAGTCGGGGCAGGCGGAGATCAAGCAGTGTCAAGGTCTATTCCAAGAGCAAAGCCAGATGTCCAATCCAATGTCAAGCCAGAAGTCCAATCGGATGAGATGAGGAGGAAAGAGGACAAGGAACCAGAGGAGCAAGACGAGACACAGAAGACAGAGGAAGGGGAAACTATTAACAAAGACAAGAACTCAGAAGACAAACCAGACTGCCAAGAAACCAGGAATAGGACACAGGAACTCAGAAAAGGCACACAGCAGAATCAGCAACCAAGTACGCAGAGGAAAAGCATTTCTCCAACAGTGGTCCTTAAATAGTCCCCAGGCAGTGATGTCATTCAAGGGCATCCTTCCTCCATTCCCACCACTGGCCCTTTATGAGAGGCACATTCTGCCATGCACCTAGGGAGGGCCATGAGCAGCTGCGGCATTGGAGGCACAGGGAGAATGATGTCCTGCAAGGGGGACCGTATCAGCATCAGGCAGGGTGGTAGGAGCAGGAGAAGCACAGAAGTGTGCTGCGTCCATCCTTGGGACTTTACCCCAGTGTCAGGTGGCATTGGTACAGCCTTGGACCCGGAGATAAGTGCAGCCATTTGCAGGACATGCCCGCGGACCGCCATTCACAGTATTAGCAGATCGCAAAGGGTGAGAAATTTGATATTGAGAGATTAGATTTGACAAATAAAAGGAACCTTCACCTTTAACTCCTTTAAATACCAGAACTAATACCTTAAATTTGATATGCTGAGCTACTGGTAACTAGTGGAGGTCAACAAACATTGGTATAATATGATCAAATGGTCTTCCATTTTCAATTAAATGTGCAGCCGTGTTTTGAAGTAGTTTAATTACCTTTATTCTATATTTTGGAAGTCCGATTAGTAAGAAGTTGCCACAGTCAATCATTGTCAAAAGGGAAAACTTGGACAATTGTCCTGAAGTGGTTATGAGGTAACAAATATCTTAAATATTTTAAAAAGTTACAGCTTATAAAAGCTGGCTCGTAAAAGCTTTTGGATGTGTGGAATTACAAGTCATAAATGAATCAAAATAGAACCCTAGATATTATGTACAGAGTCAACAAAGAGGAATTGAACTGCCTCAAGTAAAATTCCTCAACAATTTACAGGTGCCGACATTTATATGAGATCCACATGGCTTTAGTCTTGTCTAAGTTCAGCACTAATTGATGGCTTTATCATCCAAGTTTTTATTTAGCTTAAACATAAATTAATTGGAGATGAAGTGGTAATAACATCAGAGCAGAAAAGACAAAATACCTGGATATAATCTGCATAGATTTTAAAGAATGGAGTACATTGTTCTAAAATTTGAGCAAGAGGATGAAGATAAATGTGAACAATTTTACTGACAAAAGTTGATTCTTATGGAATGCCCACTACCAAATCATACAGTGTTGACTCATCATCTCCTGTCTACCTGAAAACTCCTTCCCGAGAGAAAGGAGGAAAACCATTGGTAGACTTGCCCACCTATCCAAATTTTCCTCTTCTGAGTTAATAAAATAGCATGAGAAACAGTATCCAATGTCCTTGATAAATCTAAGAATATAGCAGTCACTGCATGATTGGCATCAAGTTCTCGAAAAACAAAATCAGGCACAGAAACTAACAAAGTTTCTGTGCTTATGGCCACTTTGATGATGTTTAAGGATATGATTTTCAGTTTAAAAAAAAAAAAAGATGTTAATTGTGCCAGGACCACTTTTTCTATGACTTTGGTTAGGGTTGGTAAATAATAAGCACCAGCAGTTTCCTTAAAATTTGAGTGCTGCAAGTAAAGGCTCTTATGGTATAAGAAGTGTCAGTTGACTAAAGCTGAGCATTTGTCTGCCTTATACTGTGCATTGTGCCTTATCATGTTCATTATTTTAGTTTAATTTATTGTCGTCTTGATATACGGCCTTTCTACATCATGAGCAGGTCCTTTCTGCAATGTTAGAGACGCTGCCAGGGTTGGTAACATGGAAGTCTGAACATCACTGGCACTTGTTTACAGTTGTGATACCACATCGGATAAAAATAACAGGTTTGGCCCTTCTTGCTGTTTCTGTGGCTTTAATTTGCATACTTCTGCTGCTGCACACTGACATAAGCTATTGCAGTGTGCACATCTGGGCTCTAAAACTTTCAAACTATCATGTGAAATGTAAAAAACAAAACCCACCCACAGTTAATAAGCTAAAAGAAGGGTCTGCTAGAAGAGGTAGCAGAAAGTAGCACTGAGGTAACAAGATTGATAACCTAGAGAGAGTCTCATGTTCCCATTTACCAACCCTGCATGTGTTCCTTTTGAAAAGCAAGGTCTGGTTAGATGGTGCAGTGCTAACGTTCTCTGTCATTATGTACCAAACACGGGATGTGCAGCTCCAGTGCCTGTTCACGGGCTTCTGCTATGGTGTTCTGCCTGCGTCCCTGCAAAATATTAGGTCAACACACTGTTGTCAAATGAACATGCAACTAATGTTGATAATACTCGCCTTATGTCTTACAAGTCTTAGACTGAATGTTGTATTGCGGCTTTCACGGGAGAGCTGCATCATCTTTGTACAGTCATTCAACAACTACTTAAAGCTTGTAAGTTGTCTTGCTGTGGTTATTTGTAACACACTTCCCAGTACAGAGTTTAGCCGCCTTGTAAGTTTTTGTTATGGTAAGATTTCCAGGTTTTAGCAAGCAAGAAGTGGCAAAACTGAGGGATAGCAGATGTGATACTTGTTTCTTCATGATTGTTATACAAAGCATATTTTGTGTTGCAATTACAGCTAACTGGAAATGATAAATAAGTTTCCCATTTACCTTGCTGCTACGACTGCCTTATTAACCGTTCGCTGTCACGTTGATTCTGACATAAAACATATTTATGAATCCTGAATGTATATAAATTAGCAATGTGTATTTGTGTATCGAGATGTCTCCTAGAATATCTAATAGCTACTCCTCCTTCGCATGGGCAGCACTGTGACTTTCAACCCTGAAAGCTACCAAAACTAATAAAAATTACTTGGAATGTCGTTGAACATCTGCATTTTCATTTATTTCCATTTTCAATATGTTAAGTGATGTGTTTACTGTATACAAAAGATGACATTTTCTCTGCCATATGTTGGTCTGCTTCTGTAATATCCCAAGCCCCATTCCACACTGTCCTCGTATTATATTAATTGCTCACCTTTTTTCATTATTAGCTCAAGGCGAGTTACATTCAGCTACTAGAGATATTTCCCAATCCCCTGAGTGCTTACCATCTAAGGCCTAGAATCATCAAAATGCAATGTTTTTTTGCAGGAGGGGGTCCTACTATCGCGGGTCCCAAGGCTCCTGCCGCACATTTAAAATGCAGCAAGAGGAAAAAAAAAATCTAAAAGTGCGGCCGGGTGTTGATGCAATAGGGGGGGGCCCTTCCCTGAAAAAAACATTGCGGCTTGATGGCGCGTTCTTTTGTGTCAGGGCTAAATACTGCGACACAAAAGACTGTGGCAAGCAGCCCTTTAACGCGATGGTGGCTCCCAACCTCACAGGGCCACCATTGTCTTAAAGGGTCGCTGGCTGCCCCCCAAAAAATCTGTGGCCAAACAGGGAGGTAGAGGGGTGACATTGCTGCCCGGGAGTTTGGCCTAGAGCTGTCATTAGGCAGCTTTACTATTATCCTAATAAGATGAAAATTCTTGAGGCCGCCCGAGCCAAAGGAGAAGTTTTATATCGGCAAAGTAGGATCATCTTCTTCCATGACTTCTTGGTGGCCCTACAAAATAAGTGTGAGGGCTTTGCACCTATTAAGAGAGTTCTGCGGCAGCATGACTTAAAATATGCATTGTTATATTTTTATTTATTTTATTTATTTAAAAGTATTTATATACCGTTTTTCAAATGGAAGTTTTATCAAAACGGTTCACAAAGATAATGTAAAACCAAACATAAATTAAAAAAGAATAAAAATTACACAAAATCTGTATAGTAAACAATCAAAGTAAAGAAATTTTATAAAATTAAAAGGACTCTTAATAGAGAAAAGAAAGATTTGTGCCAGTCAATTACCCTAAAAATAGGGAAAGAAAAAAGTGTGTGTGTGTGTGTGGGGAAGGGTAAATAATTATCTAAGGAAAAAAAGAGGGGGGAGGGGTGAATAATTTTGTAGTGTTAAGAGAAAGCATGGAGGAAGGGGGAAAAGTACAAAGGGGGAGGTAGGGTTGCGTAATTATTACTGTGTATTTGATGGAATATTGAATGCTAATTGAAACAGGTATGGTTTTAGAGATTTTTTTAAAATGTAATGGATTTGATAATAAATGGAGTGGATTAGGTAATGAATTCCAGAGGGAGGGTCCTGCTACTGAAAATGCTCTCCTTCTGGTAATATCTAGTCTTGCTAATTGTAGTGATGGAATGTCTAATAGATTTTGTGTTAGAGATCTTAAATGTCAAACGGGTTTGTGGATACGGGGCATAGAACAGAGCCAAGTAGAAGAAGAGTTGTATATTAAGCCGTGAATAATAGGGAGTACTTTTTATTGTATCCTGAATTTTATGGGTAGCCAGTGGAGGGATTGCAGAGTTGGTGTAATGTGATTTCAAAGAGAGATCAGGTAAACCTAGGTAAAGGGCATTGCAATAGTCCAGGCCAGAGAAAATTAGTGACTGTAGAATAGTTCGGAAATCATGATGAAAAAGCAAAGGGCGGAGATGTTTTAAAAGTTGTAATTTGTAAAATGATTTTCTAGTCACTGAAGAAATGTGTTGTTTCATTGATAGGAGTTATCATAAACACAGATCTAAATTTGTAGCATAATGTGATATCGGAATTGAAGTACCATTTGTAACCAGATGTGAAGGTGGACCAACTGAAGAATCTGAAATAGAAGTTAGGTGAACAATCTCAGCTTTTGACTGATTCAATTTTAAACGATTGTGTGAAAGCCATGAACTAATACTAGATAGATAAAGAGAAACCATAGATAGAGTAACGGACCAGGATGTTTTGTATGGAACTAAAAACTGGATATCGTCTGCATAGATTTTGAATTGTAGATTTAAAGAATATAGAATATAACTTAAGGGAAGCAGACAGATGTTGAAAAGTATGGGAGATAGTGATGAACCCTGAGGTACTCCGGACGGGATCGTGTAGGAGTTGGAAGAGTGATGATTAATATTGACTCGTTGAGGGCGTCCAGTGAGAAAAGATGAGAACCAGTTTAGAACTGTACCTGTAATACCTATGGGCCGGATTTTAAAAGCCCTGCGCTCGTAAATCCGGCGCGCCTATTTTGCATAGGCCGCTGGCGCACGCACAGCCCCAGAACGCGCGTAAGTCCCGGGGCTTCGTAAAAGGGGTGGGGCGGGGGCGTGTCCGGGGCATGTCAGGGGGCGGTTGGGACGGGACTGGGGGGCATGGCACCGGCCCAGGGGCGTGGTCGAGGCCTCCGGACCAGCCCCTGGGTCGGGTGATGGCGCGCCAGCAGCCCGCTGGCGCGCGCGCAGATTTACGCCTGCTTTCAGCAGGCGTAAATCTGCCAACAAAGGTAGGGGGGGTTTAGATAGGGCCGGGGGGGTGGGTTAGGTAGGGGAAGGGAGGGGAAGGTGTGGGGGGTGGTGAAAAGAAAGTTCCTTCTGAGGCCGCTCCGATTTTGGAGTGGCCTCGGAGGGAACAGGCAGCACGCGCCGGGCTCAGCGCGCGCAAGTTGCACAAATGTGCACCCCCTTGCGTGCGCTGACCCCGGATTTTATAAGATACGTGCAGCTACGCGAGTATCTTATAAAATCCAGCGTACTTTTGTTCATGTTCACGCAAATTTATAAAATCTACCCCTATGGATTTAAGACCTGAGATGAGTATTTGATGATCAACCGTGTCAAATGCTGTTGAAATATCAAGAAAGACTATGATGTAGCACGGAATAAAGTATCAAAGGAAGCTAATAGAAGGGTTTCAGTGGAATGTCCCTTTCGGAAGCCATGTTGATTGATATGAAGGATATTGTTTTCTGATAGAAAATCTGAGTGTTGGCATAGAACTGCTGATTCAATAAGTTTAGCTAATGAGGTTAAAGTGGCAATGGGTCTGAAATTGTTGAGATCAGTTGCGTCTTTTGTTTTGGATTTAATGATGGGTAGAATAGAGGTTTTTTTCAGACTATGTGGAAATTTTCCTGTTTCTAGTGACTGGTTTACTAATAAACTGAGAAAAGTGCAAGCATGAGGACCTATAGCTTTGAAGAAAGCTCCAGAGCAGAGGTTTTCAGGAGAGTTAGAAGGTTTTTGTTTTTTCGTAGTTTGAATCGTATTTTCAAGAACAGGCGTAAATTCTGACCATTGATAATTGGGTTCCTTATTGGTGTGTGTTGGATAGGTAATTGTGAGAATTCTGTAAATATATTGACGACTTTTGTTTTGAAATGATTGGCTATTTTGTTACAAAAAGTAGTGTCATAATCAATGAAGTTTTCAATGTGAGAGGTAGTTAAAGATTTTACAATATTGAATAATGTGTTAGGGTTTCCATTGGCTTTAGAAATTTTATTTGCATAATAAAGTTTCTTAGCCTGATTTATTTCCTTGTTGTAACGACATAGGGTACAATAGTAAGCGGTTTTTGTTTCAGGTGTTTTTTTGCATCAACATTTACGTTCTAATCTTCTAAGAAGTGTTTTAAAAGAGTGTAAGGGTTTTGTATACCATGGTGCGTTGATTTTCTTTTATTATTGTTAAATCAAATCTGTTTAAGTGGGGCAATTATATCTAACGTTGATGTAATGGCTGAGTTCCAGTTTGCTACTGAGTCTTCAATATTAGATGATAGAGTATTTGGCAAGTTAGGTATAACAGCTTCTATGAAGGAATCTGTGCTAATGAATTTCCTCTTAGATATAGTAGACTGTTTTCTAATCTTATGTTTGTTATGATCTATGTTCAAAGAAAAATGAATCTTAGAATGATCAGACCAGGGAATGGGAGTAATTAATGTTTCCTTTATAATTGGTGTGGCAAAAAGAGGATTGAAAAATACTAAAGTAAGTATTTGACCCTTAATATGAGTTGGAGTCTTGATAAGTTGTTCCCAGCCTAGACCAATCATAGAGTCCAGAAATTCATTTGTAACTGGGGTAGGGCATGTAATGTGTAAATTAAAGTCACCAACTAAAATAGTTTTGCTTAATTCTACAGGTGAGTGTTGCAGTCTGATCCTATCGTAGCACAAACCATTAAAACTTAGAAGTCATTTATGAAAAATTGGGAATGCCAGAGACCAGCCTTGCCATTATCACTGATCAAGGACAATCCCAATATTGATAAAAGCAACCTTTCTTGATATAGTGGGTGTATGGTGAGAAAATGGATTATGTTTCCTGGATTGTTTTTGGGATGAGGAGGGATGGATTTCCTTTGAAGATTTCAAATGGGAGTTCTGAGCTAGATGAGGGCTCTTGGGCGATCTTTAATGATATACATACTAAACTTTGTAGGGTGGAAAGTGGAATTTGTAATTAGAAGACTTGTCATGCAGGTTGAGTTGGCATTGATGTCTGCGCAAGAGCGCCGCAGAGTGATATTGCTATCGCCCCTGTATAGAAGTATTATTTTAATGGATGAGGTGAAGGAACCCATCACTCCTCTTAAGCTACACGAATGCAGATTTGGGGATCTCGCTCAGCGAAGGTGACTGGAAAAGGCTAGGGAAGGTCACTCACAGGGTCTCTATATGTAGCAAATGGGTGGAATTAATGTATAAGCTAGTGTGGTGGCTACATAGGTACCCGCTCTATTATGCTCGGTTCTCATGTCTGTGTTGGTGTGGATGCGGAGAAGAGGGCTCATACCTGCATGTTTGGTGACCTTGTGTGCACATTAGGATATTTTGGGGCAGGATACGACATAGGATTTCTAACTGATCCGATTAAACTTACAGCCCTGATATGTCTGTTAGGGGTGGGGTTGTTTAATAAATGGGATGCATACCAGAGGAAACTGGGTTTTCACTTATACCTACCGCTTGATTCACCAGTGCCTCACATGGGAAATCCATACCTTTGAAATCCCATTGAAAACGACAAGTTCACAAACTTGTGCTAACTGAGAAATAGACTTCTGCTTTGGGTAATAATATGTCTAAGTATGATAAAATTGGAACAGCTAATATGGGCCCGTGGGAGGAGAAGAGGCCTTGCTGTAGTTATTTAACTTCTCGCCTGGAACTCTTAGTAGTTTACATGCATGGAGTTTATGGAAACGTACTGCTGGAAAGGCTTCGGTCATAACAGCTTGTATCTTTCTTTACATAAGCCTGTCTGTACACCTGTACACCTGTACCTTCTGGCACTGTCAGGGAGCATTGTGGTTTCTTTTTTCTATGATTAGTGTCTTGCTTGTCTGCAAGTTTGAATAAATAAAGAGTTTAAGAAAACAAAACACAACTGCATTCTAGCTATGTATGTGAATAGCGTACAGTAACTTTCAACTCTGAAATTACCTCGGAAATATTTCAAGTTGAGTTCTTAACTATGTGAAGAAATTGTGACCCTTTTAGTAATGAAAGATTTATTGGTTCAAAATACAGCAACACAATGCAAAATCCATCTGAAAGGAGTTAGCAGAGATGTTCCCAGAACGTGTTTTATTTATTATTTATTTACAATACTTAGAGTCTGCCATTTTACCAGAGTCTGTTCAGGGGGGATTACAACAAATAAAATACAAATTGCACATTAAAAGCTTCCCCAAATACATATGTAAGTATACTCATTTACTAACTGCATGTAGTACATCAGTGTGAATGCATGGAATGAAAGCAAGGTCAGTAATTGGATAAAGTTAATGCATACCTTGGTATATTGTAACATTTATCCTGCTTCACCACATTATATCCTACAGTGCCGAAGAATTTGTCACACTACAGTCTTTTATTCTTTTCTGGTTTTTTATTGACCTTGTAGTTTCCTCCTTTGGATCTCTAGCTCATTCAGTTCCAGGGTGTAATCTGCCACCAGGAGCCCTTACCCATGTCTCCCCAGGGATTTTTCCCTTATTTGATATCCCCTCCCAACTTACCTTAGTCCGCGCAGTACCAGTCCATGGCCATGAAGCAGGGCTCCTTCTGTAACCCTGCGATCACGGTTCCTCAGTCTGGCCACTAGGTGCCGCCAGTGACTGAGACTGCCTTCCCCCACTGCTTCTGCAGCATCTCCAGGTGACTCTGAGAGTGGAAAACCCGATCCAGGAATTGCACCCACAGCCACAGCCACAGGCCAGGTAAATAATATTTATTAATATTTTGAGATTTAGAGAGAATGTTCCCCCCCCCCCCCCTGCCAACCCTAACCCTGATAACCCCATGTTATCAGGCCAATGCCACAAAAGGCATTTCATGCCCAAGAGTTGACAGAATGTCTTCTCTCTGTCCACTCCCTCACTTCATTTTTTTTTTTATTATTTTAAATTTATTTTTATATATATTCCACTTTTTGGCATTTCAGAACAGATGACATTCAGGCACTGTAGGTATAGCCCTATCCTCAGAGGGCTTTCAAAGCCCTTTCACCATAAGCCATTCATCAAAAGCACAGAAGAAATAACAGGAGAGAAAACAAAGGGGAAATATTAATAAGCAGAGTCACAAAAAAACCCGTAATCCTCTAAGGGCCGCTCTCTAATAGGAGGGATTCTCCCCTTCTGTGCTTTTCGGGAAAAGCCTTCCTGAAAAGGGCCTGTTAACCACAGACAGTAGTAGGTAAAGTTTTTATCTTTTGCATTTTCAACTATTAAAAGCTTAAACATAGTTCAAATAAAAAAAAAATTTTCTCTGCTTGGAAAAAAATGATCAGCAATACATTGTTAATATTTCAGTACAAATTGCAGAGTCACTCTTCTCCCTAACTATATCAATCTCTGACCAATTAATAAAAGAAAACCCTGGACAACTCCAGACAATCGTAAAACTGGCAAAGGTTTTTCATTTCTTCCCTTAGAATAAGTCTTTGCTATAAGTAGCATAGACTTAGCTGAGCCAGATAAATAAAAAGCTATCACCTTTGTCAAAGGGAATTCAGAGCAGGCGGTTAATGATACAAGCACAATGCACATAAAGGCCTGGTTGATGCCAATGCAGTATCAGCACACAAAGGACGGGCACTCGTGATCGTGCGCCCATCCACCTCTCCCGGGCGTGCGATGCCATAGGCAAATGAGCCACTGCGTTAAAAAGGAGGTGCTGGGGGAAGTGGCCGTGCATGGGTTAGGAAAACTGGACGTTTGTTAATTGAGCGTCTGTTTTCCCAACTTGACCGCTGGCAAGACATTTTTTTTTTAATTATTAAAAAAAAAAAGATTTATTTTTTTTTACCTTACTCCTTTTTTGGCTCCTCCAACTTTAATATAGTCACGATAATTAGTCGGAGGAACTAAAGAAAAGCAATATTTTCTGCTTTTCTGTTAACTTTAGGGGCTCCTCAAGACTCAGTGCCTGCTCCAGGGAAGGCATAATAATTTTTGAGAGTTAAAAATGTGCGCGTCAGGCACGCATTTACTTTTTACTTAAGTGGATAATAGCTAATAGCTTCATCGACATGAATTTACACGTGATGAGCACGATTGGCTACGCATGTTTTGAAACGCACGTCCAACCACAGGTTAACCAGCGCAGCAGACTGAGCGCACGGTATTGCATCGGCCTGGTAATCTCCAGAGCATCAGAAAGAAAGAAATTAATTCAGCCAAAAAGCCAGCAGGACGGAGACAGTGCTAAGGGTGTCAGAATTAGGTCTGAGGTGGCTCCTTTGTTTCTAGATATATCCAGAGATAAGTCAAGGCAAAGGAAAAGCAAAGCCCTACATCAGAGAACATGCAATGGACTACATTTTTAATGATTACTCGATGCATTGAAATCCATTTAAATGATGTGGGTGGAGAAGGGAGGACTTTTTTTTTAATCCTGAACCTATACATATAGTAACATAGTATTGTCCAAAGAAAAAGAGCAAATTGTCCATCCAGTCTTCCCAGCAAGCTTCCCACGGCAGCAACTGCTGCTCCGTGCAGGTTACCCCCGTGCCTTATGTTAAAGAACAAAATGAAAGGTACATCTTTTTAATATATAAGTATTTGATTGTTTTGGTCTCCTTGGTATTTTCTACGATACACAATCGCTCACTGAAAATTATTCCTATTTTAATAAACGCACAAATTAGGAAAAACTAATTTTCAATGTTTTTCCAAGTGAAGCAGAATATACAGAAAACCTGCAGCTGCCTGGGTTGTGGCGGGAAGTAGACAAAAGGACAGAGCTAGTCCACTTCTTAAAGTTATAGCAGTTGCTAGTTGGGTGCCCCTTCTGAGTGTACAATTTTTATGTTAGGTTTTAAAGCTTTGAATGGTTTGGAGTCCAGTATACTTGAAAGGTTGTCGTTCCTCACTTCACCTGCACACAAGAATGACCAGCGAGCAGTTTGTTTTGATTTTTAGTCCCTGGCAAAGGGGGTTGGCATGAGAGACCAGCAAGTCTGAACCTGCTGTTACCAAGTCACATTTGATATTCATTCCTAAACAGAATGAGCAAAGTTCAGGCTGTTCCAGCCTCTTTAACCCGGTGGCCACCTCTTCCTGTTCCCCAGCTGTTATCTCAGTGCAAACACTTCTTCCTGATCCCAAGTCCACCTGCACAAGAAGGCAGCCCTGCCTCCCTCCTGTCAGCCAGTTACATATTTAAGCTCCGTCTCTTCGGAAGACCTCTTGCCTTCCTGCACCCTTTGTGCCAGTCCCAATAATGCTGTTGTACTTTGGCATGGGCTACATCCCCTCAGAGCTCTGCTGCTGGCTCTTTGTCTGCAAAGACCGGGGAAGACGCAGCAGACATTGTGTCTGTAAGGTGTCCTGCCATTCTGTGAGAGATTCCAGTGCTTGAAACCAGGAAAATCATGCTTGGAAGATAAATTACAAAAAACATGATGCAATGCCAATGAATTTATTGCTCAGTGGTGTTAAAGAGTACCATCGTTTCAGGACTAAAGGATTCTTGATGTAAATGTCACATTGTGTACTGCGAGAAGGCCCCCCCCCCCCCCCCCCCGATAAGCTGTCCTGTTTTCACAGAGGTCTTCAGCGGGGTTATGCAGAGACAGACCCCATCTACAACTTCAGGACCCTCTGCTCAGGATGGATTTTCCACGAAAAGAAGCCCTGGAGGATGTGGCGGTCACCGAGTGCGGGATATGTTACGAGCCCTATGAAGACGTTTCTCACTCGAGGGCCCCCAAGGCGCTGTTGTGCGGACACTGCCTGTGCCTCGCCTGCCTGAGGAAGCTGGTGTGCCATAACATGGTGGTTTCCTTTATCACCTGCCCTTTCTGCAGGACCATTACCCTGGTGCCGGAGGAGGGACTCCAAGCGCTGAGAACGGACAAAGAGCTGCTGTGGATGTCGTCCAAGCGAAACACGAGAGCCAACTTGGGCCCCAGCTCCGGCCAGGACGGCGTATCCGGCAACACTTTCAGCTGCTCTTCTGGTAGCTTCCGCATTTTCCAGGAGGCAGAGCAGCGCAGCGCCAGCCACCAGCCCTCCATTTTCACCATCAGCAACGAGGTTTCTCCCTACTGCGGCAGGTTCCAGAACGCCTCGCAGGTCAGGGTTGGATTGCACATGCAGGAGTTTCCGAATGTCCACCTAGCATCAATCCCACATCAGCTGGCCTTGTCCGAGACCCAGCCACCCCTCGCGCCACCCACTTCCTGTGCAGAAAATGTGCGCATCTGTTTTGCCATCATCCTGGCCATCTTCATTCTCTCTGTTTTCATGATGGTTATCTTCTCAAAATAGGGTTTGGCTTTTTCAGATGGGGGAGGTACAGGCTACCTGAGCTGAAAATGAAGATCTATTCAAGCACCAGACAGTAACATTTGAAATTTTGTGCTTTTTAACTGTTTTGGACATTAATATACTGCCAGGTTTTGTTTTGGGTTTTTTTATTAAGGTGCTTGGGTGCACACTGCTTGCCTCCCTGAAATGCTCATGTTAATAGTATATAATCAGGGGATGGGGGCAGGAGTCCCATCCATCATATCCCTAAGTTTGTATAGCACAGTCAAAAGTGCTTCCAAGGTACTGAATGTGTATCCAGTGTGTACTGTATGGGTGTGTAAGGCTTGATTTTTAGCAGGCTGTAGACTTAAAGCCATAAAATTAATATCAGTAAAATAAATGTACTTATCACATATTGTATGTGTTTTGAAAGCTAACACTGTGAGTTCCTATTCTGTATACATTAAATGTCCTTTTTACTACGTGCAGCTGGGCTGGCAAATGTCACAAATGAATTCATGCACCCTCAGATACGTTTGGATGTAGTGTGTGATTGTGAGTTATGCTGTCAACACTGACCAATCAATTCTGGTTTGTACGATATCATGTGTGACTCCTTGGTCAATGACTATTCTCAGTGCACCTGACAAACTGAAGGGAAACAACTTAAAGAAGCTTAAAAATGACAGTCAAGGGGACATTTTAAACTTTTATGTAGAATCCACAAAGAAAAACGGAGTAATTCACTGCACCGAAAGGTCAACACACATCAGAGCAAGAAAGATGCAGTATCAAGTGTGCCCTTGTATTTCCATAATATATTTAATACTTTAAATGAGAATCGGCAGCTCCACTGTGTTAACAAAAGTCAGGCTTAAATGGCAGGTCCCCCGACACGGGTCCCGTGTTTTGCCCGTAGGCTGCCTCGGAAGGGACAGAGAAGCAAGGCTTTACAATCTAAAATGAACCAGAAGACATTTATCAAAACCAAGGACAAAAATTGGGGAATAAATACATTCAAAATACAGAGCTGCCATCCTTATTCATTGTTATGTAAGGTGTACAGGGAGAGCAAGCCAAGCAGACAAACGCTGATATGTAAAAGCGCGAAACCCAAGGATCCAATCAAAAGCCAGCATTTCCGTGAAGCGAACCAATAAAATACCGTGCAAACGTAGATCACATATAGAAGCAAAAATTCCACACAATTTTAAGTAAAGAAACACCCTTCAATTTCATTATTGAGGCCCTGAGGGGATAAACTGTTTAGAAGGTATATCCACCTCTGTTCTCTCCGAATAAGCATTTCAGAAACATTCCCACCTTTTATGCAGGACATGAATTGTCCCATCCATGTTTAGGGAATTTCAAAGAACAGGGTCAGAAGAGATTTGTCCTCTATCCTTTTTTTTGTCTTACTGACCTTCCCTCAAACTTGAGCCTCCCATCCAGCTGCAAGCTGCCCTAGCCCCGCTCGTGCCCTGACAAGTTAACGGATTTTTGGTGGATGAATGTGGGAATCGTCTTCTCCTTAGTACCTGTAGTGCTTGAAGTTTTTTTGTTTTTTTTTCGGGGGGGTGGGGGGGGGGGAGGAGAGCCTGGTGAGAGGGAGAGAACAGCAGGCCAGGCTCTTGGGCAGGGTGTATTTGGGAGTGGTAGGAAGGCATGCTGGGGTGAATATCTGTTTTGGGACAGGGAGAGGGTGGGAAGGGCTAACGAGTGTGTGACATCAGCCTCTTTCTCCCTGTTCCATTGCCTCCTTTCCTTTCCTTTATTGCCTCCTCCCCAGTTCCACTGCCCATCTTCCCCCGTCCACTAATCACCTCTCTTGTTCCATTGCCGCTCCCACTCATCATCCCACCCCTTCAATATCTGATACAGGGGCCGATGTAATCAAACCTGTGCTAAAATTGGAGATACATTTTAGTATGGGTTTACTTAAAGTGCATTAAAAATAGGGGTCCCTGCAGGATAATGGAATACAAACCAAAACAAAAACCAGGCTAAGTGAAAAAAAAAAAAAAGCTAAAATGTGAGTTAACCTGAAAAATCTGCACTAATACAAAAAAAAAAGTGCTTTTAAACAGGAATAAAGAGGTAAGTGCTTGAAGCTGGAAGGAGTCTGACCAAAATGATCTTGCATGCAATATTGACATTGGGCATCCTGACTTGGTCACAGTCTTGCATGCAAGTTAATATAGCTGGGGTTTAAAAAAGGATTGGATAAGTTCTTGGAGGAGAAGTCCATTACCTGCTATTAAGTTCACTTAGAGAATAGCCACTGCCATTAGCAATGGTAACATGGAATAGACTTAGTTTTTGGGTACTTGCCAGGTGCTTATGGCCTGGATTGGCCACTGTTGGAAACAGGATGCTGGGCTTGATGGACCCCTGGTCTGTCCCAGTATGGCATTTTCTTATGTTCTTAAGACCATTTGGACAGGGCATGCCAAGTTAAATCAAAGGATAAGCTCTCTAAAGAGGGCACCTACAGCCAAAAGTATGCACTTTGGTGCTGTGCATCCCTAATGGCTATAGTTGCCCATTCCAGAGAGCTAACCTTTTCATTTCACCTGGCATGCCTTGCCCAAATGGACTTGTATATGAGATTATGCCCCAGTTGGGATGACCATTGCCAGTCTTGCATGCAAGGCCATTTTGGTCACATTCCTTCCAACTTCAAGTACTTACCTCCTTATTCCCGTATTTTGTTAACTCACATTTCTGGTGGCCATGATATTCTTTGGCTGTGCCCACATGATAGAATTTAGCTGTTTCTGCCACACTAGGCACAGCAATAGAATAACTTTGGCCATCAGAAATGTGAGTTTACTCCACCTAAGAGGAAAATAGTTTTTATATTTCCACTGTAAGCTCTCTGGGGTTTGCAACCGAGGAAAACATAGCCTCTCTGGGGAAAGCATCTTCAGCTGAATAGTATGCACTTTGGAGGTGTGCATCCCAACTTTGGTGTACTGTTCAGCTGCAGGTTCCATCCCCAGAGAGCTTACACCACCTCAGATCCAGTAGTTACATTTCCAGTTACAGGCTTTCTTTGTTTTCCTGAACAGCTGGACAGTTTGTGCACAGCGCTGAAGAGTGTACTGTTCAGCTGAGGGTGCCAACCCAGACAGCCTATGCTTTGTTCATCTAGCTGTAGGTGCCTTCCTCAGAGAGCTTATTCTTTTTTTTTATTTGCCATTCCTTGTCAAAATGGCCTTGAATGAGAGAGAGAGAGAATGTTCCCACAGCACCAACCTCACATACAGTGTCAGTTTGGCAAGGCATGGCAAGAAAAATCAAAGCAGAAGCTCTTTGAGGAAGGCATCTTCAGCTAACTAGTGTGCACTTTGGCACCGTGCATCCAACTTTGTCATCCTATTTAACTGCAGATGCTCGCCCAAGAGAGTTTATGCTTTGATTTTAATTTCCAATCCATGCAAAATGGCCTTGGACACAAGAATTTGCTCTCTGGTGGGCACTTACAGCTAGTTCAGGGGTGGCTAACTCTGGTTCTCAAGAGCCACAAACAGGCCAGGTTTTCAGGATATCCACAATGAATATGCAGGAGATGGATTTGCATGCACTGCCTCCATTGTATGCAAACCTATCTCATGCACATTCATCTTGAAAACCTGGCCTGTTTGTGGCTCTTGAGGAGTGGAGTTGGCCACCCCTGAGCTGGTTGAACAAAGTTTAAGATCTCTGAGATGGGCATCTACCAAAGCTGGGATGCACAGCATTGGTGTATTATTCACCTTTAGGTGCCCGCCCCAAGAGCTTACACTGGAAATTAAACTCCTGGGTCTGAGAAGGAGTAAACTCACATTTCTGGTGGCCAAAGTTATTCTATTGCTGTGCCCAGTCTGGTAGAAACAGCTAGACACTGCCACACTGGTCGCAGCCATAGTATAATATAATATAGCCCCCAGAAATGTGAGTTAAGTTTTAATCCTGCTCTTAGCCAGGAGATACATTTCCAGTGTAAGAAAATGTGCTTTAAACTATCTGCCCTTTAATGCACTTTCCTACATTGCTAGGGAATAACATAATATAACATGACATAAAATTACCATAGTGGGTCAGATCAAAGGTCCATTAAGCCCAGTATCCTATTTCAATTAGTGACCATTTCAAGTCACAAGTATCTGGCAGGATCCCAAGGGGTAGATAGATTCCAAGCTGCTTATCCTAAGAATAAGCAGGGGATTTCTGCAACTTCACCTTAACAATGGTTTATGGACTTTTGCTCCAGGAACTTGTTAAAACCTTTTTTAAGCTCTGGCAATAAATTCCAGAGCTTAATTATGCAATGAGTAAAAAAATATTTTCTCTTATTAGTTTTAAATGTATTACCTAGTAACTTCATTCTGTGTCCCCTGGTCTTTGCACTCTTTGAAAAAATAAACAACCGATTTACCCCTTCCACTCCACTCCACTCATTTTAAAGACCTCTGTCATATCTCCCCTCAGCCATCTCGTCTTCAAGGTGAAGATGTTGCACGCGCTAGGGCTGCGGCCGACCCTGCTCACCTTCTAGACCCAGCCTTGACAGCTCCTCCGGTCTCTCCCGCGGTCGTGGCTAGCCGCCTGTGCCCTCGGGCTCCCAGTTCCTCGGCCTCCACAACTCTGGATCCGGTTCCCTCCTGCTTCAGTGCTCTGCGGACCTCATGGTGCGGAGAGGCCTGCGCCACGCCTTCCTACAGTCGGCCCCTAGGCGCGCATGCGGCCAACCTTTAAAGGCACCGTGGCAGAAAACTGCTCTGTTGCGCCCAGCAGTGATGTCACCTGAGCCCTGTATAAAAGGCAGGGCTCAACGCTTCATTCTTCGCCTTGGCAAACGGGTCATCACACTCAGTGTGAGCTAGTTGCCACCTTCGTGCTTGTTCCAGTGTTCCTGAGTTCCAGCGTCTGTTCCTGTCTTCCTTCGTCCTGAGTGGTCCTTCTTCCCGCATCCCAGGTTGTACCCTTCTCGGACTGATTCACTGTACTGACCTCGGCTTGCCTCTGACCTCGCTTGGACTGATACCTGGAACTGACTCCTGCTTTGGCTGACCATTCTCAGAAGGATACCCTGGCTTTGACCCTTGCGCTATGTTCAGACACTCTCTTTGCTTCTCCTGTGACCACCAGGTCCGCCTGCTCTGACGCTACCAGAGGCCATCCTCGAGCTGGGCCAATAGGCGCTGCCTACTCTGACCGGAGGACCCTCTGTTCCTGCTACGTCCTTGTGGTCTCCGGTGATTTCTGTTCCAGCCTAGCTCGCCTCTTCAACATCAGCCGCGCACCCTTATTCCTTGTGGGCACACCTCTCCACCATCTCTCCGGGAGACCCCTAGAGGCCCACCTAAGCCCAGGCAGCCCGGGAATCGAAGGGCTCAACCCGTGAAGACCCCAGGTCGTTATTGGTGAAGCTCCAGCTTGCTCTGTCTCCTTGTGTGCTCTGCCTCCTGGCAGCAGGCGCCTTCTGGGATTCCTCAGAGGGCCGTACCAGGCCAAGTGTCCACCTCCAGCGCAACAGAAGAGTCCTAACCTCCTTAGCCTTTCCTCATAGGGTAATCGTTCCATCCCCTTTATCATTTTGGTCGCCCTTCTCTGTACCTTTTTTAATTCTGCTATATCTTTCTTGTGATGTGGTGACCCGAACTGCACACAGTATTCAACATGAGGTCGCACTATGAAGTGATATAGAGGAATTATGAAATTCTCTGTTTTATTTTCCATTCCTTTCCTAATAATTCCTAGCATTCTATTTGCTTTCTTGGCTGCTGCTGCATACTGAGCAGAAGATTTCAAATTATTATCAACGATGACGCCTAGATCTTTTTCCTGAATGTTGACTCCTAATACGGAACCCTGCATTGTGTAGCTATAATTTGGTTTACTTTTCCCTAAGTGCATCACTTTCACTTCTCCACATTAAATTTCATTTGACATTTGTATGTCCGGTCTCCCAGTTTTGCAAGGTCCTCTTGCAATTTTTCACAATCTTCTTGTGATTTAACATTGAACAATTTTGTGTCATTGGCAAATGTGATCACCTCACTCGTTCCCATTTCCAGGTAGTTTATAGATACTGTAAGTTAAAAAGCAGAAGTACCAGACCAGATCCCTGGGGCACTCCACTCCATTGAGAAAATTTACCATTTAGACTTATTCTATATTCTCTGCTTTCTATCTTTTAACCTCTTGCGTCACCTAGATAGGATTTTAGACAGTGCTGGGGAGGAGCCGGCTGTCGTGGTACACGTGGGCACCAACCACATATGAAAATGTGGGAGGGAGGTTCTAGAAACCAAATTTAGGCTCTCAGGTAGAAAGCTGAAATCCAGAACCTCCAGGGTAGCATTCTCTGAAATGCTCCCTGTTCCACGCGCAGGTCACCAGAGGCAGGCAGAGCTCCGGAGTCTCAATGCATGGATGAGATGATGGTGCATGGAAGAGAGAGTTAGTTTTATAAGTAACTGGGGAACCTTTTGGGGAAGGGGGAGTCTTTTCCGTAGGGATGGGCTCCACCTTAACCAGGGTGGAACCAGTCTGCTAGCGCTAAGCTAACCTTTAAAAAGGAGATAGAGCAGCTTTTAAACTAGAACAAAGGGGAAAGCCGACAGTCGCTCGGCAGCACATGCTTTGGAGGGAGGTATCTTCGAAGGATACTAATGAAGCATTAGAGTTAGGGCATCCCGACAGAAAGGCTTTAATAACAGGAAAAGTATTCCATGTACCTATAATTAGACTCCTAAGAAGTCTCTCATGAAGGACTTTATCAAATGCTTTCTGGAAATCCAGATACTCTTATCAATTGGCTCACCTTTATCCATATGTTTATTTACACCCTCAAAAAAGTAGCAGATTGGTGAGGCAAGACTTCCCTTGGCTTTATCCATGTTGGTTATGTCCCATTAAACTATGCTTATCTATATGTTCAGCAATTTTTTTCTTTATGATAGTTTCTACCATTTTGCCTGGCACAGACATCAGACTCACTGGTCTGTAGTTTCCTGGTTCACTCCTGGATCCCTTTTTAAAAATAGGTATTACCTTGGCAACCCTCCAGTCTTCAGGTACCATAGACAAAAGATTTTAATGATAGTTTACAAATCACCAAAAGCAGGTCTGCAATTTCATTTTTCAGTTCTTTCAGCTAATGCCTTCTTTTACATGGGATCTGCAGGACCCCGTGCTAATTTTAGCGTTGGTTTTTATTACTGGTTTAAACGTACATTTTTTAGGAGTTAGAATTCCTGTTACATACTAGAGTTAACTTTCCGCTGAAGAATGCATGCTAAAACATTTTAGCGCACCTTATTACATCAGCCCCACAGAAACTGAGATAGATAATCACGCTCCACATGCCCTCTGCACAACTAAAGTCTATGGGCAAGCTCCACAGATCTGTCTCCTCTGCTGGGTCTCCTACGCCAATGGGCCTAGACGGAGCTGCCAAGTTAGCCAGTTCTAGGAGGGAGACTTTTTGGCCACTCCTGATTTTGAACTCACATCCCAAAGCTGTGTTGTATTTGTAGTTCCTGAATCTACCCACTGAATTAAGTGCTGCAGGTTCCATAACACATCAGAATGGGATTGTCAGAAATCCAGGACTGGTTTAAAATCTCCCTCCTGGAACTGGATAATTTGGCATCTCTGTGATCTGTCTCTTCATGTTTGGATCTTAACCTGCCTGGCACAGCTCTTATCCTCTTGCTGCTAGTACCTTCTGTCCTAGCTGCAGTAGATCCACTTTTACAGGCCTCAGACAACAGTTTAACATCTTAACTGCTTCCCCCATTTGCCCTGCTGGATCTGCAGCTCTATGCCTTCTCCAGGGCCTGGAACCCTTAGTTCTCTACCTCCTCAAAAGGCTCTATAAGGACCTGGCCAATTTGGTGCCACAATTAGCCTCCCATCTGTTACCTCAGAGGACAGAGCAGGTGCTAAGACCTGTGGGTTGTCTGGGTTTTTGTTGTTGTTTTACAGTTAGTAGCATCTTTAATCTGGAGGAACTTGACGGGCCTGAACAGCCAGTTTGGGAAGATGGATCAGTCCAAGTCAATGTTTCTAATTTAGGGACAATGCCTGAAAATTGGGGAGGCCTGATAATTCTGTGCTCTGAGGCTGAGGTATCATAGGCCGTCATCTGTGGCTGAAAGGGGATTTTCCTGGGTCAGTTTCCATCCTCTATAACCCAGCCCTAACAGTGATTGTCCTGAAAGCAGGGCTGCAGACTGCAGTTCCCCCTGGAACCTGGTACAGATACACCCTGAATCCCACCCACAGGTGTCACTGTTGTGCTGACAATAGGATCCTTTCCCCCTCTTCTTGCCCCATGGGGGCTGTGAGTGCTACCTGCCCAGCTCCTGCGGTCTAGATAAATAGAAGCTTGGTCTGGGAATCAAATTGAAGTCTCCTGTCAACTGGCCCTCAGGAGTTTTCTTTTAAATAGGATCCTTATTCTTCTAAGAAGCCAGAGTGTAAAACATACATCAGTGTGTATTTACTTCACTATTAAACCTAATGAATACATAGCTATTGTTTATTGTTAGTGAAAAATGAATGCCAGAAGATCAGAGCTCAGAGCCTGGCTAATATTGCATATAAACTGAATGTGGTGGTCTCATCCTAAGTCCGAAGCTGGGTCCTGGTGGTCTTTTGTCCTTGTAAGTCTTTTCTCAGGACTGCAATGGTAGTGCTGCAGGGTGGGCCTCAGTAAACTTCTGGAAGCATTGTAAGTGGTTTTATGTACCTTGCCTGAGTCTAGTCAAGGTTATAGCCCCTCGCTGTAAACAGCCATAAAATTCATTAAATAATAACATGGTAACAATAGTAATTGCTATCTAGACTATCTGAGGAACTACACTCTTCTGCCTCTGGGAGCTGAGAGTGAAAGTAGCTTAGAGAGAGGCTGTAGGGAGCCAGCATGTGCAAAGTGAGAGAGAGAGCCCCCTGAGCAGCTTGAGAAAGATGCCTGCAGGACTGGGTTGGGATATCGGAAGTGCCCCTAGCCATTTGCTATTATTTCTGGACTGCTTCTCTGTATAATGTGACTTTGAGAAATCAGGCCAGAGCTCTTTCAGGAGCAATCACAGAGAGATTCCGGTTCTGATTCTGTCTTGTGGGTTTTGCATCTTTGATTGCTAACAACCTAGTCCTTCAGGCACTGAGGCGTGAACAGACTATGGGCAGGGCCGGTGCTTCCAATAGGCAAACTAGGCAGTCACCTAAGGTGCCAAAATTTCAGGGGCGGCAAAATCATGCCAGCGCAAGGCATAGAAGGCTGCTGTGCCAGATCTAATGCTGCTAAAAACGGGGAGCAGTGTGCTGGAGCCACTGTCACTGGTAGGAGGGAGCGCTGTGCTGGAGCCACTGTCACAGGTAGGAGGGAGCGCTGTGCTGGAGCCACTGTCACAGGTAGGAGAGACCGCTGTGCTGGAGCCACTGTCACAGGTAGGAGGGAGCGCTGTGCTGGAGCCACTGTCACTGGTAGGAGGGAGCGCTGTGCTGGAGCCACTGTCACAGGTAGGAGGGAGTGCTGTGCTGGAGCCACTGTCACTGGTAGGAGGGAGCGCTGTGCTGGAGCCACTGTCACAGGTAGGAGGGAGTGCTGTGCTGGAGCCACTGTCACAGGTAGGAGGGAGCGCTCTGCTGGAGCCACTGTCACAGGTAGGAGGGAGCGCTGTGCTGGAGCCACTGTCACTGGTAGGAGGGAGCGCTGTGCTGGAGCCACTGTCACTGGTAGGAGGGAGCGCTGTGCTGGAGCCACTGTCACAGGTAGGAGGGAGTGCTGTGCTGGAGCTGCCACCAATAGGTAAGTTGGAGAGGGGGGTGCATGACCAAAGATTGGCCTAGGTTGCTAAACACTCTTGCACCGGTCCTGACTATGGAGCTGATGTACTAAAGTTTGCTTGACAGATCTCACAATTTAACCCACAGTTGTACACAAATGTTACTGCTGATGCAGCTCCACGGTGAGACCGCACCTTAAATATTGTGTACAATTCTGGTCGCCGCATCTCAAAAAAGATATAGTTGCGATGGCGACCAAAATGATAAAAGGGATGGAACAGCTCCCCTATGAGGAAAGGCTGAAGAGGTTAAGGCTGTTCAGCTTGGAGAAGAGATGGCTGAGGGGGGATATGATAGAGGTCTTTAAGATCATGAGAGGTCTAGAATGGGTAGATGTGAATCGATTATTTACACTTTCGGATAATAGGAGGACTAGGGGGCACTTCATAAAGTTAGCAAGAAATACATTTAAAACTAATCAGAGAAAATTCTTTAACTCAACACACAATTAAGCTCTGGAATTTGTTGGTTAGTGCAGTTAGTGTAGCTGGGGTTTAAAATGGGTTGGCTAAGTTCTTGGAGGAGAAGTCCATTATCTGCTGTTAATCAAGTTGACTTAGAAAATAGCCACTGCTATTACTGGCATCAGTAGCATGGGATAGACTTAGTTTTGGGGTACTTGCCAGGTACTTGTAGCCTTGATTGGCCATTTTTGGAAACAGGATGCTGGGCTTGATGGACCCTTGGTCTGACCCAGTATGGCAATTTCTTAAGTTCTTAGTTTCGTGCACAGCAATGTGCCTAGAAGTTAAAGCCCTCTCATGCAAATCCCAGACTACCTGTGAGATCCCAGGGCCAGCAGATACCCCAGCTGCACAGTGCCAAAGGTTTAGTTGGGGGCTAGAGGTTCGACGTTATCTCCATGACACCTGGTGTGCACATAAAATTGATGGAGAAGGCCCTACCACTCCTTCCCACAATCCTACCTCTCTACTAATTATTTAAATGATGGTTAATCCTACCATGTTAAGGCGTCTTCCAGAGGCAGGGAAAAAGGTACCAGTTTAAAAAAAAAAAAAAAATCCAAAGGAATAACTGAAGCTACTTTATTTTCCTCCTTTCAATAGGTGTAAGTCAAATCAGGATGACAGGTAATTTAACAGTTTTCTAAACAATACTCAACCAGTAAAGAACTTCTAGTCCTTTATAGCAATAAGAGTACTGACTTCAATTGTACACTGTATGAAGCCATGCGGTTACCATTATCAGTAAGAATCAAAATGTCCCTTTTTGTTTCTAACAGGTTTCAACAAGCAGCTTCAGCATTATATAAACATCTAGGTACAACTCAAAGGATCACAATTCTTTTCTTAAAATCGTTCACTTATTAATATGTTGCAGACTTTCTTGGAAGGAAAATATTACATCAGATGAGTGCAACTATAACCCAGTTACTAGAGTTTCAACTTTAAAGGCTTCTAAAATCCCAAGAGCTCTTTTAAATGTCAGTGTCTAAAACCTTATGCTGTAAGTGGGTGAGCTCACGCTTTCCTCTGTCTGAGGAAAGTCCATCTTGGCTGCTGCTATCTTTGGGCCTGCCATGTGAAGTTCAAAGCAGCTGTTTTCTACAGTACATAGCATTTTTCACATCTCCAAAAGGGGTTTGCAGGATTAGGAAGACTGCAGTGATGACATACCCATTCATGCAATGGCAACTCCAGCATTCATAGTAACAAGGGATATAAGGCAGTATTCTAGTAACTGGAGCTTTTGGAGTAATAGGTATTTGGTCAGAAATTAGTTTAGAAACCTTACAATAAAAGCAATGCTCTAGGGCAGTGGTCCCCAACCCTGTCCTGGGGGCCCACCAGCCCGTCGGGTTTTCAGGATATCCACAATGAATATGCAAGAGAGAAAATTTGCATGTTATGGAGGCAGTGCGCCTGTTATTAATTAAGTTGACTTAGAAAATAGCCACTGCTATTACTAGCATCAGTAGCATGAGATAGACTTAGTGTTTGGGTAATTGCCAGGTTCTTATGGCCTGGATTGGCCACTGTTGGAAACAGGATGCTGGGCTTGATGGACCCTTGGTCTGACCCAATATGGCATGTTCTTATGTTCTAGTTTTGTTCTAGATCTTGCTCTGAACAAGCTGGACCAGGATGTGAATGCTACCACAGTGGCTCCAGTCATACTGCTCTAGGAGGAGGTTTCAGTGAAATGATCCCAAAGTATATTGGGATTAAGGTCGTTACTGATCAAAGAATCATGTGTCTGTGGAAAAGAGGAACAGAGAGTAACGACTTTAGAAGTGAAAAAATTAGCATGTTTCACATAAAAAATCCAAGGAATCAGCAGCAGAAAAAACATTAACAGTGACTGAAATGGCAAGTTAAAACTTTTACTGTATTTATTTATTTAGACATTTTATATACCGTCATTTCATATGTAGATCACAATGGTTTACAAGGTGACATTCATTATTATAACTCAACCAAGAAACAAACATAGATTGGTTACAGCGGAGGTATTCACAGTCATGTATTGATATCTATCAATAGAAATTTACTATATATATATATATATATATATATATATATATATATATATATATATATATATATATATATATATATAGGGGTCAATTTTAAAAAAGAGCCCATGGGCGCACATGTATGCCCGATTTTATAACATGCACCCGCATGTTATAAAATGCGGGGGTTGGCGAGCAAGGGGGTGCTGAGGAATAATAATAAGTTAAGTATTGTTTCTCTCTTCCTAATGAGGAAATGCTGAAGGATTGTGTATTGAACCTCAGACGCTGAACAATCAGGAGATTTCCTTCATTAAGATATGAAGCGCACTGTTATCCTGCGTTTGGACGCGTGCTTTTGACACGCTAGCTCTACCCTTTATTCAGTAAGGGGTAATAGCGCGTCGAAAACGCGCGTCCAACCCCCCCAAAACTAATAGTGCCCGCAACATGCAAATGCATGTTGATGGCCCTTTTAGTTATTCCTGCGCGATTCAGTAAGTAAAATGTGCAGCCAAGCCACACATTTTACTTTTAGAAATTAGCACCTATGCAAAGGTAGGCATTAATTTCTGCCGGTGCCGGGGAAGTGTACAGAAAAGCAGTAAAAACTGCTTTTCTGTGCACCCTCCAACTTAATATCATGGCGATATTAAGTCGGAGGTCCTAGAAGTTTAAAATAATTAAAAAAAAATAAATGTTAAATCGGCCCGCAGCTCACGGGTTGAAAACTGGACACTCAATTTTGCCGCCTGCCGCCTTCCGGTTTCCGAACCCGTGGCTGTCAGCGGGTTTGAGAACTGACGCCGGCAAAATTGAGAGTCAGCTGTCAAACTCGCTGACAGCCACCGCTTCCATCAAAAAAGAGGCGCTAGGGACGCGCTAGTGTCCCTAGCGCCTCTTTTTACCGTGGGCCCTAATTTGCATGTTTGTCCCCCCCTGAATCGCGCGCACAGGAGAGTGGCCTTTACTGTATTGGTCTTTACTGTATTGGCCTGAAAGAAAGGCAGAGGAAATACCTTATATGGTCAAAGAAGAAATGCTGGTGTGTTCAAGATAGGAAAAGGTATAAAGCATGAAGATACTCTAGTAACTGTAGGGCGGTGGAGGAGAACGGATCTAGGTTCTGTAGCTTACACCAGGTCTGATAGCGATGCCATTTGCCAGCATAGTTACATCTGGTTGAAAGCTTCCTGGATGCAATGAGGATATCTTCTACTTGTGAAGGTAGGCCCAAGTGGTTTAATATTTGATTTCAATGACACGCCGTGAGATGTAGGGATTGATTCATTGGATGGAGGAGGGAGCCTCCTTCCTGTGTTAACAGCTGCGGATGGTCCTCCAGCGATATTGGTGGGCGTATGGAAAGTCGCATGAGATACGCATAACCATGGTTGTCTCGGCCATTCTGGAGCTATGAGGATCATGTCCGCTATGTGCTGAATGCATTTTTGAATTGTTCTTGATATTAGCGGAATGGGAGGGTAGGCATACAGTAAGCCCGTCGTCCACGGGATGAGGAAGGCATCCGGGGCGTATCGAAGTTTGCTGAGGTAGATTGAGCAAAAGATCCATGTCTGACGGTTTATTTCCATGGCAAAGAGGTCGATTGTTGGGAAGCCCCACTGATGGAAAATGGTGAGGGCCACCTCTCGATTTAAAGTCCATTCGTGTGGGTGAAAAACCCTGCTTAGGCGGGCCGCCGTTACGTTGTCCAGACCCGGAAGGTAAGTGGCCTGGAAGGATACCTGGGCTATTTCCAGGTTTACCAATTCATCCCCAGTTCACCTACTTAAGAGAAACGTCCTCCATACCTCTGTAGTTTAATAGCCATCACTCCCCCCAGGTTATCCGCGACCCTTAAAACCCTGCAGATCAGGCTCTTTTTCTTTATTTTTTAAATGACGCATCACCCAGAGCAGAAGTAAAGTTAAGTGGTAGGGGGCCAGATCATGTAAGTATTTACTCGCACAGCTCAGGTTCATGCCCATGCCCATGCCCATCCCCCACCCCTTTTTGAAAACTTTCGCGATGTGCGCGCTGCGGAATTTACGTGATTATCTGGGTGGCTTTTAAAATCTGCGCAGCACACATGAGCCCAACTTATTCGCACAGCCCCCAATTGATGCATATGCCAAGCTTTTAAAATTCACCTTTCTGTGTCCCCTGGTCTTTGTAATATTTGAAAGAGTAAACAACCTTATTGTTTACTCATTCCACTCCACTCATTGTTTTATAGACCTCTATCATATCTCCCTGCTGTCCTGACCTCATGAGCCTTTCCTCATAGGGGGATTGTTCCACCCCCATTATCATTTTGGTTGCCCTTTTCTATATCTTTTCTAATTCTGCAATATCTTTTTTGAGATGTGGTGACCAGAACTGCACACAGTACTCAAGATGAAGCCATACCATGGAGCGATACAAATGTATTATGATATTCTCCATTCTTTTCCTAATAATCCCTAGGATTCTATTTGCTTTCTTAGCTGCTGCTGAACACTGAGCAGAAGATTTCAACAAATAATCAATGATGATGCATAGGTCCTTTTCCTGAATGGTGACTCCTAATGTGAGCTATAATTTGCGTTAATCTTCCCTAAGTGCATCACTTTGTACTTGTCCACATTAAATTTCATTTGCCATTTGCATGCCCAGTCTCTCAGTTTTGCAAGGTCTTCTTGCAATTTCTCACAATCCTTGTTTTTTTTTTTAGCAACTTTGTATAATTTAGTGTTATCGGCAAATTTGGTCGCCTCACTTGTTCCTGTTTCCAGGTCATGGCAAATGTGATCACCATATTCATTGTTCCTATTTTCAGGCTGAGGAGGGCTTATTCTGGCTCCTGCAGTCGACATTGCATCCCCATCAGACTGCAGGAAGCCCTGTCACTGGCTCCCGCAGGTTTTGCACAGTCACAGCCTACAGCCACCCCTTTTGGCCTGCATGGCACCTGCTCCAACAGCTGTCCCAACGTGGCCTGCAGCTATTCCACTGCCTCCTCCTTATGCTGCTTGACCTCTCGAGCAGGCCCTTCCCCACTAGAGCAGTTTTCCCCTGTCTCCAGCTCCTGCACGCATTTTCTCTGTGCCCTCCAGTCTACTCCAGTAGCCACCTCAAGGAGCCAGTCCCATGCTTCTTGGTCCTCTTGGCTCAGCCCCAACCATTGCCCCAGAGCCTGGATTTCCATCATCACATCCCAGGTCCCCAACACCATTCCAGGACACAGGTTTCTATTTATTTACTTATTTTTTTAATCCCCTGTTTATAGAGGCCTTCTAGTAACCCCCCCCCCCCCCCCCCAAACACCCTCCTCTCCTTCCCACGCCAAGGGACACCACCTTCAAGTCTGGAGGAGCAGCAGAGTCAAACCAGATCCTATTCTTTGGGGCCACCATGTCTGAATTGCCCCTCCTGACCCCCAAGGTAAGTAAAAATATGTATTTTTTTTTTATGAAGGGAAAAGAGTGAGAGAGAGCAAATGTGTGAGTCAGGAAGCATGTGTGAAAATGTGTGTCAGGCAGTCAGAGTGTGTGTGTGTGTGTGTGAGTGAGTCAGGAAGTGTGTGTGAAAATGTGTGTCAGGCAGTCAGAGTGTGTGTGTGTGTGTGTGAGTGAGTCAGGAAGTGTGTGTGTACAAGGGTGTGAAGGAGCATGGGAGTCAGGGACTGTATTTGTGCGCATCTGAGACTTGCATGTGACTTAGCATGTGTGTGTGAGAATGTGAGTCAGAGCATGTGTGTGCATGTGTGAGTCAATTAGCTTGAAAGTCAAGGAATGTGTCTGTGAACATCTGAGAATGCATGTGCGTGGGAGTTAGTGAGCATGAGTGTGTGTGTATGTGGAGAATGTGTGAGATCATGAGTGTGTGCTTGTGAATGAGCATAAGAATGTGAATGAGAATGAATGTGTGTGAGAGCGTGTGTATATAAGCGAGAGGAGAGAGTTTGGGCACATTCCCCCCCCCCCCCCCAATCTATGACTACACCACAACAATCTCAGGCTGACTGGAATCAAATTTTCCTTACTAGTTTTAATGGGTTTTATTTGATATGCTGCTGATGGATTTCTCCAATGCTAGTAGTTCAAATTCCTCGGTATGTAACTGGACGGGTTCCGTTGTCAAGGAAATTCGGCCGGGTAACGGCTTCCATAGATAGAAGCAATGCATAGTGAGGTGTCAAGTGAATGGGTATTTGTCTGCACATTTCTATTTATACTTTATGGTGTTTGTACTGTATTTGGTGAGGGTCGGTCTGTGTTCTGCATGTATGACTGAGGTGAGGTATCCTGTGACAGGCCAATGCAATACCAGCGCACAGCTCAACACACGATTGGATGTGCGTTTTGGACGTGCGCCCATAACCCCTGATGCAAAACAGGGATTGACACGTCCAAAACGTGAGTCCAATCAAGCACAGAGCTAATAGCGCTCATCACAAGTACATATAGGTGAGGCTGTTAGCTAAACCTTATGTGGCAAAAATTTCCCGCGCGGCCAATGCCCCCCTTTCCCCTAGCGCTTCCTTTTTACTGCAGCAGCTAATTTTAATATTTAATAGGGGGCCCAGGAGCGGTGCATCGGCGCATGTTTGGAGAGCAGGCACTCAATCATGAATGCCTGTTTGACGGGCACCGATCGGCCTGTGAGTGTGTAATTTTGGTGTAGGGCTCTATAGCAGTCTGCCTTCTGTTTTCCTAACAGAAGGCAGATTGGTGTTGCAGTGCTGCCTTTTCATCAGTAGGGTTGTTGTTATTTGAACCCTGGGAGTTAAGTCGGTCTGGTGTGGAATGGAAAGTTTGCTATAAAGGTGCTAAGCATGCTTCTTGCAGGATTTTGTGTTCGACACAAGAGTTTCTGGTAATGGAGAAAGTTTATGTTATTACTGAGCCACCCCCTGCTCCCCCGGTCGCAGCCCTGACTCCTACCTCTCACCAGCGGCAGCGACAAAGAGGAGTGGGGATTTGAATTTCCCCTCCTTTTGCGGCTGCCACCCGCGCCCCCTAATGCTCAGCACCCTAGGCCCAGGCCTAGCTCCCCTAGTGCTTGCGCCGGCGCTGGCCCCCACCTCAAACACTTCTGACTCGCAATACCACAGAGCTGCAGCTGCTTGAGTGGGGGACCAGGAAACCGCTGCTGCCATATTTCTTGTAAACATAGTAGAGAGCCCCTTGGATAAATGGGTACTAGGTTAATTAAATTAATTAGCATAGTGTTGACAGTACCTCAGCAGCAGCAAGCAGATTCATGTAATATTCCTTTAAAAAAAAAAAAAAGATTCCTACAAGACTCCTTTAAATGCAATTGTACTTTATTTTGGGGAGGTTTCATTATTTATTTTGCAAATAAATATTTTTGGTTTTATCCAGGGGAGGGGGGTGCCAGTTAGCCTGGATCCGGCCCTGCACACTCCTATTGAAAATGGGTTCTTCATCCAAGCCCCATGCAGCTGTCACACTGGCTAAAGAAAAGTATGAATAAAGCACAAAGAATTAAAACGCAGACTCGAGGAAGGAAAGTATTTTTATAATTTCAGAGGAAGAGGCTGAAATCAACCCTGCAATCCCCCAAACTAGCATAAGAACATAAGAGCATGCTTAATGGACCCTGGGTCAGACCAAGGGTCCATCAAGTCTAGCATCCTGTTTCCAACAGAGGCCAAACCAGGCCATAAGAACCTGGCAAGTACCCAAACACTAACAAGAACCCCTGCTACTGATGCAATTAATAGCAGTGGCTATTCCCTAAGTAAAATTGATTAATAGCCATTAATGGACTTCTCCTCCAAGAACTTATCCAAACCTTTTTTGAACCCAGCTACACTAACCACATCCTCTGGCAACAAATTCCAGAGCTTTATTGTGCATTGAGTGAAAAATAATTTTCTCCGATTAGTCTTAAATGTGTTACTTGCTAACTTAATGAAATGACCCCTAATCCTTCTAGTATTCGAAAGTGTAAATAACCGAGTCACATCTACTCGTTCAAGACTTCTCATGATCTTAAACACCTCTATCATATCCCACCTCAGCCGTCTCTTCTCCAAGCTGAACAGCCCTTCATGTCTGTGTCCAGTACAGAGTAGGAAGGGAGGTGGATTCTGCTAAACTGACACTCAAAGGACGGTATCTGTGCTGCTTGATTTAATCTGTTAGCAAAAGAAATGCACAAAGTTACACAGTCAGCATTTCTTTACTGGGATGAGGGGGAAAATGGGAAAAATGCAAAGAAGGTGAATTGAACCGAAAAAAAGAGGGTCATAGATGAGAAAGTACTGTGGGCTGTTCAGCCAGTCACATCACATGGCTAAACATTCCCAGTGTTCTGTTATTCATTAAAATGTCAGCACCAACCAAAAGTCATGCTGTTGTTCCTTTAAGCACGGATCTGCAGTATTTACTAGTTAAAATTGCCCTTTTTAATTTCCAAGGAGCATTATCCTCCTTTCCCCCCATCTGTTTGCCCTGACCCTCTTGATCCTCACTGGTTTCATCTTTTTTTAATCCTATTGCTACAATAATAATGGCACCCTGCACGCCCCGAGTTTCTATAAAGTGAGGAAAGGCAATAGGGTACTTGTAGGAAGGGAGGGTAATGGGGGAAATCGACGGCAAGCCATGTCTTCCTCACCCAGGAAGACAGCATGTGATGCCCAGATGCAAGTACTATGCTGCCCTGCAGGAAGCCCAGTTCCTGCCCTTACAGCCCATGCGCAGTGATCTTCATTGTAAAGCATATGAGAAGAGACTTGGAGATCCAAACGTACAGTATATACCTTAGAGGAAAGGTGGGATGGGGGAGATATGATATAGGTATCAATGCACAGGAGGCAGGTGTCTTTCATGGGATGAGAGGGGAAAATGGAGTAGACTCCAGAATAATATAAGAAAAGTATTTCTTTATAGAAACGGTGGGGGTTGCATGGAACAGCCTCCCAGTGGAGACAAGGACAGCATCTGAATGCAAGAAAGTACGGAG
This sequence comes from Rhinatrema bivittatum, assembly GCF_901001135.1. Lineage (NCBI taxonomy): Eukaryota > Metazoa > Chordata > Amphibia > Gymnophiona > Rhinatrematidae > Rhinatrema > Rhinatrema bivittatum. The sequence goes on from NC_042622.1 coordinate 141,209,328, forward strand.
CGGTGGGGATTGGAGAGCGAAGCAGTTGATGTGGATGGGCCCTATGGTCTTTTTCTCCCTTAATGTTTCTTGAGTTAAAAGTTGTGAATGTTAATGGCAATGTGCACTGGGAAATGTGCAGCAGATTCCCAGTATATGCATTCAAGGTTTCAGTTGTCAGTGTGGTGCCTGCATGGGGTTCGGCTAATGATCTACTCTTCAGCTGTTTATGCTTTATTTATCCTTTACAGGGACAATGTTCAAAATCATGGGTTTTGATGCATAGTTCATGCATAGTTTACACAGAGGCTTTGCATCAGTTCTCAAAGGAAAAGTACATCCATACTTTCCCTTTGAAAATTGCCTAAGGAAAAGAGATTTTCACCTAATTTTTCTGCAGATTTTTTTTCCAGGAAAAAATTTAAAAAACCCCCCCAAAAAACAAACCACACCTACTTTTGAAAATGTATAGCCAGGCAGACACGGGGTGGTATTCCCCACATGAACTCTACCCCAGGAACAACTCTGCTAAATGCAGCTAAAGAATATACATTGCAGCACAATTTTCCTACTTCTACCCCCATACAGGCTGGGTCATTTTTAAAGAGCCTTTTTCTGTATATAGATGGCTTTTGAATATTGCCCTCCCTGTGCATCAGGGTGACACCTTGGAACTCTACAGGTTTGCCCACAGATTCTGAATTGCTTTTTTCCATTTTAACTTGTATTGAACCATTAATAGTAATACAAAGCAATAACAGTCTTATCTTTTCAGAAACAGGAGCAGTGGACAATCTTTTACATGGTTAAGGATTTTTTTTTTTTTTAAGTATCCCACCCCCTCCCCCACTCCAAAGTGACTAAACTGATACTCAGAAAAAGTCTATTCAAGTGTTACCATGACACCATTTGCCATATGGCCCATAGGAGTAGGGTGAGTTAAAATATCTAGACTGCAGAATTTTAAAAAGAATTGCTGGATCTCTGGGCACACACTGAAATGCTCCAGGTGTTGCACCAAAATGTCCATGTGGGCCCAGGAAGAGGAAGTCTTGCTGTGTGGGCTGCACAGGTAGGAAGCAGGCAGGGCCTCTATGGCTTTTGCAAGGGCACTAGAGGGCATTCTGGTTGTCCTTGGATCTGCCTACACAGTCCATAAGAATATAAGAACATAAGACTTGCCATAGTGGGTCAGATCAAAGGTCCATCAAACCCAGTATCCTGTTTCCAACAGTGGCCGATTCAGTTCACAAGCACCTGGCAGGATCCCAAGGGGTAAATCGATTCCAAGCTAGTTATTCCAAGAAAAAGCAGTGGATAGCTGTAACACTACCTTAATATGGACTTTTCTGCCAGGAATTTGTGCAAAACCTTTTTAAATGCAGCTACACTAATGGCTTTCACCACATCCTCTGGCACTGAATTCCAGAGCTAATTATGCATTGAGTAAAAAAATATTTTCTCTTATTACCTAGTACCTTAATTGTGTGTCCCCTGGTCTTTGTACTTTTTGAAAGAGTAAAGAACGAATTAACATTTGCTCATTCCATTCCACTCATTTTATAAATCTCTTATCATATCTCTCCTTAACCATCTCTTCTCCAAGGTGAAGTGTCCTAACCTCTTTAGCCTTTCTTCATAGGGGAATTTTTGTTATCCCCTTTATCATTTTGGTCACCTTTCCCTGTATCTTTCTAATTCTGCTATACAGAGGAATTATGAAATTCTGTTTTATTCTCCAATCCTTTCCTAATAATCCCTAGCATTCTATTTGCTTTCTTGATTACTGCTGCACACTGAGCACATTTCAAAAGTATTTTTAACAATGACACCCAGATCCTTTTCTTGAATGGTGATTCCTTGCATCATGTAGGCAGGCATAATCTGGGTTACTCTTCCCTAAGTGCATCACTTTGCACTTCTCGTCATTAAATATTGTGTTGCTTCTTTCATTTTCAAAATAATACAATACTGAAATCTTTCCAGCTTTATACCCCAGACACACCACCAGAAAAATCTCACCTTTTGGCTTTAAGTCTCACTTTTTGAGATGAAGGGATAGGGTGGACAGTGCAAGTTAGGCAATTAGGCCAGGAAGGGGTGGCAGGGGATGAAAAATTGTTAGATTTTAGCAGGGAAGGGTGGGAGAAGCAGAGGAAAGGAATGTGATTATGCTGGGATGATGAGGGAAGGGAAGTGGATGTACATTTACAGAATGCCCTGCTTAGAATGTCACTGCATGCAACTGGAGGGTAGGAATTGTCCTGCAGCTTTAAGAGCCTGTTCTGCAGCTCCTCCTGGTGTGCCGACCCTGCAATATTCAAAAGGCAAGGGGCTAGCACTTACTCTTTACTGATTTCCTGCACAAGATCGGCAGAGGAAGTGCTAGCCCTGTGAGTTTTGGATAGTGCAGGGTTAGCACATCTGGAAGAGCCACAATCCGGCTCCCTCTTCTGTTCTGGGGTCAGCACTGTGTGGGCCACTCCTTTTTCAGCTGGCAGTAGCATCTGATCCACCAGCAGCTCCCACCTTCCGCTGCTAGTGGGATGGGGGTCCACTGGTGCCTGCACGGGTTTCTTTTTCCTTTGGTCACCAGTGGGATTGGGTCCTCTGGCGGTGGCATAATGGTACCTGGGGGTGAACTGTCCCCACCCTCCCACTACCACCTTAGTACACCACTGTTTTGGATCTAATTCTGTCAATAATAGTTTCCACCAGTTTGCTCAATACTGATGTCAGGCTCACTAGTTTGTCATCTGCAGAATAATGTTTCAAGATTGGCTACCCTCGGGGCAGTGACAGATTTTTAATGATAGATCACAGAATATAAGTAGCAGCTCTTGAGTTCCTTTAGAAGTCTAGGATGAATGCCATCAGCTCCTCATGATTTGCTGTTATTTAGTTTGTAAATTTGCTGTAGCATCACTTACAGACTCATATTGATTAATTTTAGTTGCTCACAGGAAGGGTTTCCAAATGGGTTTATTTTTTGCTTACCTTGACAGGAATGGACTTCAGTTGTAAGCCAGGGAAATGATCTCAAGCTCTCAAATTTACTACTAATGCCCTTAATACTTGCACTGTGCTAAAGATAGCCTTCTTCTGAAGCCCATAAGATGTAATATGCATGGGCAACATATCAAGATATGCTTGGAAATTCTTCTTAATCAGCCCATGGCACCCAATAGATTTAGGACTATTTCTGTCACATTTTCTTGGTCTTTGAGTGCAGTGTGGTTTTCTAACATCCTCTGCAGTGAGGACGAAGCAAATACTTAAATTAAGGTTTCTGCTATGGAGTTTTCCTTCTCTATCATCTAATAGCCCAACTAACTCCCTCAAAAGCTTCGTGCTTTTGATGTACTTGAAAATGTTTTTTATTATGTGTATTTGCTTCTTTGGCAAATATCTCCTCAAATTCCCTTTTGGTCTTACTTATTAATGTTTAATATCTAAATTTGCTAATGCTTATGCACTTTTCCATCTTTCTCATTAGGTCTTGTTTGTTTTGGTTTTTTTTTTTTAAATAGGCCTTTTTGGCTTTAATAACCTCTTTCACTGCACCATTTTGCCATACTGGCTTCTTTTGACCTTTATCTTGTGGAATACTTTTTAATCTGGTCTTCCGTCACAATCTTCACGCCGCATGCAGACTTACCCCTCACAACTGTTCCTTTTAGTTTCCTTCTGATTTTTTCTTAGTCTCTTTTTAAAGTTAAATGCTCCTGCAACAGCTTTATTATTCTCCACATAATGATTATACCAGATTGGATTACATTATGATCACTACTGTGAAGCAGCTTCACCACCATTACCCCTTGAATCAGACCCTGCATGCCCCTGAGAACTAGATCCCCACGGGCCAGTTCTATGAAGCAGTCATCTATGGCATCTGTGAGGAGGGGGGGGGGGCACCTCACACAGCCAGCCACTGTCAAGCTAGGAAGACACTGATCAGCCAAAGCTGTAGAGAGTCCTGTGGCAAGAGAGACAGGTTAATCCTAAGTGACAAAAGTCAAGAGAAACTCGTCCCTAGCATGCCTTCATGAGATATTTACACACACGACATTGGGATATTCAAAATTTCACATTATTTTATTTCCAACTTCAATAGTCTGTCTAATCTGTTAGCATTTCAGTGTCTTTGTACCATCCTGGGTCAGGGGGAGGATAATATACACCAACTGCTATACTTTTTGTCATCACATATGGAAGTTCAACCCGTTGAGATTCCAGAATGTGGTTCATTTCCTGTAGAATTGTTACATGATGTTGCCAACCCAAATTCATACAGGAAAAATATGTTGAGGAAAAGATAAATTTTGTGACTGAGCTACTGACACTGAAAATGAATTTGTGGGGAAATCTGATGGTTGGAGGAGTGGGTTATTGAAGAACTGAGGTGCCCAGACTTTTCCCAGATATTATAGTGCCAGATTAAAAGTGTTTTGTTATATATGAAAACTCAAAAGGCCTGGAATGTACCACTACAAAACAAAGAAGAATGACACCAGCACAGTTCAACACAATATAAACAAACAAAAAAAAGCAGGGGGGGGGAACAGTGTCAAACTATATGCTGGTTTCTCCTCACTCATGCTCCCTCTCTAAACTGGTATCATACAACAAGGTATTTTACCATAACAATCTGGCTATCAGCCTCTCAGCATCATATACCAGTTTATGACAGGTTAAAAATGTTGTTCAGGCAGATGAAATGCTTTTCTTTAAATACATTTCACAGATGTTACACACACAAAAACCAATTAAAGCATTGGTGAATTTATAGACAAATGCCCAAAAGAAAGGGACATCAAGGGTACAGCTGTTTACTGGTCCCTTCCAAACTGTGCATGAACCTCCAAGCGCCCCCCCCCCGAACAGTCAAACAGATTACAACATACCAAGGATTAATATACTTGTGTTTTGTTTTGTTTTTTTAAGTGAGAAAATTGGAGAAATCCCTTCTCTGCAAACATGGAGTTGGTTGATCTAAAACAGCAAAAGTGAGGTCTTCAACCGTGTGTTGCGCTGCCATCCAGTAAGACACTAATGGAGCTGCTTTTTGTTTTACCTATACAAAGCTGATAACATGAACACCATATTATATAAATAGACCCTGTCGACATATAGGAGGGTATGGCCATTCAGCCTGTACGGGGGGACCATTTTAAAGTATCACCATTAAAGGATCTAGAGCAAACGTTACAACTCCCACACGGAAAATGTCCCTTATGTCTAATGTCTGCAAATTGGCTTCAAGCAGAATAAAGGCTGATTGAATTAACTGCTTTAATAATCTGGGTTCGTTTTAAAGCCAAAAAAGGCATTTCTTGAAAAACTGAAAGTAAATGCAGGATCTCCCAGTATTTCTTGATGTTCTGTTGAACTAACATCAACAGATCAACCACATATACATTCGCAGGGAGGGGATTTTTCCAATGTTCTCATAAAAAAAGAAGTATATTTATATGGAACACTATTATTCATAATGTCCTTAATAGAGAAACAGAATGGTCAGTGTTCTATTAGTGGTTTGATTGATCACAACTGTAACAGATTACATATGTTGTTGCATATGTTTTGGGATTGGGTGTTTTGTACACATAAAATAGATAAATGTAGTCAAGTGGGTAACTACCATGATTGAAATGAGATGCAAGTCTGCTTGAAGCAAGTTTTAAATTATTTTCTATATTTGGTCTCCTCAGATAGTTTTTTTAATTGTTTTTTTGGATGGGAATTATTTTAAATTTTAGATATCTTGCCCCTGAAGCAGGTGTTGCTCACATCAAAGCACTATAGTGTCGGGCAATATTCCAGCAGTGCAGCATTTGAATAAAGCTGGGTAGAACAGCGATTGGATTTTCTTTCCTAGCAGAAGATCAACAATGCGATACTCAACATGGAGCTAGGTGGGAGAGTGATTGGAAGTTTTTTCCTCTAAACAGCTTAAAGTATATCAAGGATTTGAGCTTTTCAGAGAATCTTCATATTACCGGCATCAGATGCAAGTGACAATTTGTCTATCAATTTGCTTTGGATAAATAGATTTGTTTTTGTACACATTCAGCATTATAAAATGAACAAAAGTATTTTCATTAGACTGAACAATATTTTTCACCTGTCATAAACTTATATATGATTATATTGAGTGGCTAATAGCCAGATTGTTTTGGTGAAATATGATACCAGTTTAGAGAGGGAACAGAGAGAGAGGAAACGAGCATATAATTTGACACTGTTCTCTTTTGTTTTGATGAGGAGTAATAGCTTGCCAGGCTTTGAACTGTTCATAACATAGCTAGATGCACGCACTCTAATTAGTTATATAAATCTTATCCTTTATTTATTCTGGTTAAAAAATAACCTTCATATTAACAAACCAGTGGCATGAAATGTGCTTTACCACTACCCCTACTCTCTGAGATAATCAGAGAAGGTTCAGGCAGGCACTGCTGGGGTTTGACCGCATGGCCGTTCCATCACCACAACAGTCATTTGTGCCAAGGCCTGGGGCCACAGATATCTGCAAAAGGGAGGCTGCAAGCTTCGAGCCACAGCAGCCAGTAAGTGCAAAAGGTGCCCAAAACCCATGGGTGCCTTGCCAACAACTCCTTGAATCTTCAATTCAGCCAGTCCAGGTCATCCTCCTCCTCATCATCACCGAAGAGAGGAGCTGGAGGGGGTCGACCTTTCATACTCTAAGTGCAACAAAAAAAAAGCAGACATCAGTATGTAATATTTATTTGCTTTATAGATTGTAAGCTTCATGGAGCAATGGCTGTTTCTTATGTTTATTTGTACAGTACTGCATACATCTAGTAATGCTTTAGAATAAGTAGCAGTAGCAGTGTGCTATGACACCCTTTTATCCTCATAAGAGTGGTCCTTTGTACATTCTTTTTACATGTGAGAACTGTTCAGGAAAGCCGAAGGCTCTGACAGAAATACTTAAGTTGCAAAGACAGCAAGTTTGTTTACCTGTAGACAGCAGGATAAATTAGCCATAATGCATGGATGATGTCCTCTGACAGCACCGATACAGGCCAACTTTCAGAGCTCACTAAAGACTTTACTGAACATGCAAGGGGAGTTCCTACACACGCATGCTGCTTCATGAGCCCCTCACTTCCACAGCTAATTCAGCTTCCTGTCTGTGGAGGACCCTGTTTACAGGTAGGCAAACTTGCTTTGTCTGTTTATTAGCAGAAATGACTGAGCCATAGCATGTGGGAACTCCAAAGCAGAGGGTTGCAGGTGGAGCAATTACTGAATAATAACCCAGACCCCACCAGTGGAGGGTGGACTACTGGGAGAACAGGCTGTGCAGAACTACTTGTCTAAAGTTATGATAGATCCAGGACATGTTGAAACAGAAGTGGGATGTGAACAAATGACCAAATAGCAGCTTTACAAATGTCTTCAATAGAAGCAGCCCTGAGTTGAGCCACTGAAGTCACCATGGCTCTCACTTGATAAGCCTAGTTAGAAATCTGCAATCTGTAAGCCAGCCAACACAACAGTATGTGACAAAGTCTGCTAGCTAATTGGAAAAGGCAGTTGCCAAACAAACTCTAATCTATTAGAATCAAATAAACAGTTGAGAATCCTGACTGTGAGGTTGAGTCCTCTTCAAATAACATGTAAAGTCTCTCTTGCAGTTTACGTAGTAAACAGCCTGTTTCCCTTTGTGCACAAGTGGTCTTGGAAAGAACACTGGTAGTGCAATAGTACGATTAAATGTGGAATGCTGCTACTACTTTTGGAAGTAACTTGGTGTGAGTTTCTCAGAACCATCCCATTGCGAAAAATCTGAAGGTATAACAAATATGAAACTAGAGCCTATAGTTCACTTGTTCTTTGTGCCAAAGTGACTGCCATGAAAGCAACGCTTTCCAGGTGAGAAACGTCAAGCCCACCAAGTTGAGAGGCTCGAAAGGAGGCTTTGTGAATTCAATTAGGATTACACTGAGGTCTCAAGGAGCTTCATTAATCAGAGGCTTCTAATACCACAGTCCTTTTATAAATTTTAATACCAAAGGGTGGAGTAAGATCAGAGCTCCATCCACCTGCTGGTGATGCTCACAATAGTGTAGAGATGAACCTTGACTAAAGAGGCACTCAGATTAAGAGGAAGAATAGGCCACATGAGAAGGGATTCAGCTGGTTAGTCCCATACCAAGTCGAGAATCTCTTCCATTTGAAGATGCAGGATTTTCTGGTTGAAGGCTTTCTGACTGAAGTCAACATATCCTCTGCCTCTTTGGGAAGTGGAGAGGGAGAGACTATTGCAATGATAGTAGAGCCTGCTGCCTTCCTATGTGACAAAGGTCCGAGACATTTCCAGTAGGATCAGAGACTAAACTGACAGACCAAAGAGATATGGATACCACATTTGTCACAACCAGGCTGGTGTGATGATGATTACCTTTGCCTTGTCTTGAAGGGCCTTCTAGATAGTTTTGGCAATGAGGTATTGGTTGGTATGTATAGAGTGCACTGATGCTCCAGTCTAGCACAAAAGCATCAGGACTTGATATGCAGTTGCTCTGATGCATGGAGCAGAATCTTTCAACCTTTCTGCTATCTTCCCAGGAGAACAGGTCAATCACAAGCATTCCCCAGAGACTCAAGTTGTCTGCAACTCTTTGATCCAAGGACCACTCATGTAGTTACAACACTCTGCTGTGGTAATCTATCAACATATACAGGATTCCTGGAAGTTAGATTGCCTCAAGATAGGGGTTGTGATGGCCTGCTCAGGATCAGATTCAGAGAGCTTCATAGCAGAGGGTGCAAGAGCCTGTGCCCCCCTGTTTATGTAAATCATAGTCATTTGGTTGTCCATCTGGATCTAGATTCTCTTTTCTGAGAGAAAGTGAGAGAAAGCTTTTAGAGCATGGTAGATATCTCACAGCCCCAGAAGGTTGATTTACAAATGACTCTCCACTAGAGACCATAATCCTTGGGTCCATGCCACCCAACTCATGGGTGGAGGCATCAGTAGACAGGGCCATCTGATGAGATGGGATGCAGTGAGAGACCCAGTTTTAGAATTTCTAGCTTCCTCCATCACTTCAGGGGAACTCTTATCCTAGGTGTCACAGAAACTTGGTGGGATAATATTTGACAAAGCTGATCTCATTGATTTCAGATGCCCCACTGAAAGCCCTGCATATGCAGATTAATCTGAGGAATCACATGCACCACCACAGCCATGTGTCTGAGAAGGACTGACTTTGCAGATCCTTGGTTCTGCTGAAGAAGAGACCTTACCAGGCCCGACAGCGATGCAGCTCTTTCAAAGAGGTGAAATGCTTTTTCCTGAAGCAAGTCTATCCAGGATACTATCAACTGAATTCTTTGAGATGGAACCAGAGTTGACTTGGCAAAGTTGACCATGGACTATAGGGACTGAAGAAACTATATGTTCATCTTAAGGGACTCCAGAATGCTTGTCTGAGATGAACCCATCAACAATCAATTGTCCAGGTACATGGAATATGCAGACTCCTTGCTGATTAAGCTTTTTTAACCACAACTACAAGGAATTTTGCCAAGACCCTCAGGATGCAAATTATGCAAAGGACGCCAAATGCCTCTAATCTACACACACCCTAAAAATACTATGTAAACACCAAATCAACAAAAAGGGTGCAAATGTTTTTGTTGCTATATAGTTTATCCTGTATCTAATTAGAGAGACATGTGCCACCTATAAGGCTATGTCTTCACTCAAGATGTATATTGATTTTATTTTTTAGTAATTTTTTTATGCAATTTAAAAAGACAGTTTTATAAGAGATGCAAGAAAGTTCTTAAGATTTCTTGAACTTTGTAAAGCAATTTAAAGTCTGATTAAAGTGCAAAAGAATCCTTAAAACCCTCTCCAAGATTTATATTACTGATGGCTAGGGAGCATTAAACAAAGAATTTGGCTTAAAGACAGCCCAAGCAGCTTGAAATGATGTAAAAGTTCCCCGCCAATCACAACTTCATGTGCCCGACACTGGCAGCGTTTCGACAAACATGTCTGCTTCTGAGGCTAGAGAGAGTATGTTAAAGAGATCTCAGCACTTCCAACCCATCACCATGGTTTCAGTGATGCCAAGAGGCCAAAAGGGAACGTCTTGTACCAGCAATACACGTCCTTCACCATAAACCCGAGGATTGTCCGGCGGGCAGGATGAATGAGAATGTGCATATATGCATCTTTTAAATCTAGGCGTACACATTCAGTCCCTCATCTGGAGGGAGTTCATTGTGAACTTCTCCCAAACCAAGTCTGGTATAGGCCTCAATCCTTGACTTCTTGGGGATTAGGAAATACCAAGAATAGAATCCCTGGCCACATTCCTGAGAAGGGACAGGTTTGACTGCCTTCTGCTGAAGGAGTAACTCCACTTCCAGACTGAGAACAGTCAGAGCTGAAGACTGATATTCATCAAGCTGGAGAAGGCTAGAGAAGCATAAGCAGTAGCCATAGTCCACAATTCTCAGGACCACTGGTTCCTGGAGACAGGTGCCATTCCGGAAAGAAAGACTGCATCTCCTTCCCCCATTAGAAGTGGTGAGATGGGATTCAAGGAGTCAAATACTGGTGGCTGTCATTGCTGCTGCTGGGCCTTTGTTTGATATTTTTCCCTCTGCTGCCCCCTAGTGGGCAGCACTTATTGAAGCATGGGTGGGACATGATGGCATTGAAAAGAATGAAAGGGACGTCTTTAAAAAAAACAAAATAAAAGTACTGTCAGCAGGAAGGAGCAGGCCGATTCCCTGCTGCAGCTGACAATGACTGCAGGGTAGATTGTCTTCACCAGAACCACCGTCTCCTTTACCTTGTCACCAAATATGGTGTCTACTGTACAGGGCATATTTATTTACAAGATAGTTATTCTGGGCAATCCAATGTATTTGGCAGGTAACAAATGTACAAACAGAACATCCAATATCACACCTTAACATTACTCTACAATAGTTAAATATAAAAACTTATCACCAAACTACAGCCAGCTTCCCACATGTGTACAGCATAATACCACATTGCTTTCCTGCATTTCACTCAGTTACTCAACTAGTCACTACAATATACCCTTGTTTAAAATACTTTTTCCTGCTTTCTGAAAGATAGAAGCACTTAACTGCACAGGCCTGATGAATGGTTGGTACATCGAGCAAATTTCACCCCACTGATCTTAATGCTTATAGAAATTTAGCAATGAGCTAAAACAAATGGATTTGTCTTCATTTAGGGTACATTGGATCAAGGTCACAATCTTAAACTGAATTCTCCAATATATGAATAACCAGTGTAATCACTGCAAGACTGGAATAATATGGTCATAAAATCTGGACCCAATTAGAATTCCTGCAGCCCCATTTTGCATGATCTGCAGGCTTTTCAAGACAAATGCAGGTAATTCAACAGAGTGAATTATAGTAATCTAGCTTTAATAGTATCATGCAGGACCATGCAGAAATCAAAGGACAGGTATGGCTTTAATCTTCATAAGAGACCATTTTAAAAGCATAAAATGACTGTGTACATCTTCCTGGCAGCCATTTGCTCTTACCAGGCGAGCCTTTGAGTTCCAATGGCAGCGGCTAAAGGCCTGGCTGCTATATCAAAAGTTTCGTAGATGGCGTGAATCAGATTTTCACACATTCTTCTACTACTCGATGGAAGCCCATCTGTTCTGTGTCCGATTCTATCAAAGGCTTCAATTTCTGCACGCATTCAATGCAAATATTGGACCATGACCGGTTGCTGAGCTGTGACCCAGGTGCTCAGCATGGACTCTTCGAAGACCTTCTTCCTAAACACATCCAATACTTTTGGATCTTTCCCAGGAAGCATACTGGAGTTAGCATGAGTGCATTTAGCATGCCTCAACACCAATTTGACACCCACTGAGTGGTATAGCAGCTGGAATACCCTGAAACCTGGGGAGGCCTGAACTGTATACTTCAGGTTGAGCTTCCAGGTCACAGAAGGCATTAAGCTGGTGTCTGTCACATACTCTTCTGTAACTCTTGGAGGAGCATGTGTACCGGGACAGCTGTAGAGTCCACCAGAAGCTGAAGAAATTGAAGGAGCCCGAAGGCATCCGTTCTCTGTCCTTTTCTTTCTTGAAACTGATGGACAGTGCTTTTATTAGCTTATATAGAATACCCTGAATAGCAGATATCTGCAATAAAGAAAGTATGCTGAGAATGCCAGTAGAGGGTCTGAAGGAGTCCTCTGTAAAACCCTCCTCCTCCCTTGACCAAGGGGGAATGCAGAGGCAAGATTCTGCCAAGTAAGATGGTAAATGAGGAGAGAGAACTCCATTAGTGCAAGATGAAAACATCTGACAGAAACTCAAAACTCTGAATGGACTAAGCCTCTTCTTCAGATTCATGAAAAAACTCCCAAGGAAGAGAATCCACCACTTCAGGGTGAGAACTCATTCCCAGCAACAAACTCTTGTGGAGAACCAGCCTCCTGTATGGGACTTTGAGTGACCCAGCTGTGAGGAAAGATTTCCTCCCTCTTGGACAGGAGAAACTTCCAACCTCCCTCCTTTGTTTGCAGGGCTTGAGAAGACAAAACGTCTTCATCAACTCCAATAGCAGGAATTCCACTGGCTGAGGAACGTTTTGCACTGGAGTTGGGAGAGAAAGAACTTCTTTAGAGACCCAGATCAGTGCTGGAAGAGCCAAGGAGGAACATGGCACTGTGACAACCATCCCAGCTGTGAAAGCAGTCAGCTCCGAGTCACTCTGTGCCAGTTGTGCCGATTCCTGCCAAACTGTACCAGGCTTAAAACCTTCAACATCTTAGTAGCAGGACTCTTGGGTTTCAGCACCAAAATGCTCTGATTTGATGAGAGTGAAGGCACCTTGATCAAGAATTACTGCACAAGAGATCAAAGGCACCCTGGTCAGTGCTGGGTCTTGATAAAATAAGTAGCTCCGTACTACGGGTGCCTTCCGTGCCATGAAGGACAAAGGCACCTGCATCAATGAGGCTATTTCTTATCTCATTGTTGATGAGGGCCTCGCTTTGACAGAGCCCTGGGCCATCGATGCCAACTTCCTCTTTGGTGCTGCAGGAGATGGTGTTGGAGGGAGCCATCACATTATTTAGGTGCTGCTCTCAGTGCCACTGTTGGCTTCTGCGTTGCGCTCAACCCTTGTCAGATCGTGAACAGGAGCCATAGGGTGACAGGAGGGAGCCTTCCCATTTTTGAGGGAATGAAAGGGGGCTCGATCTCTTGTGATGAAATCCTGTTGGCGCCTTGCTCCTGGATGAGAAGTGATTCTGCTGCTCAGCCTCACACTGAAGTTTTGGCCCTTTATTTGTCAGAGTCTTTAAAAGCGCTTCTGTCTTTCAGGTGCAGTATTGCTATGCTCTGAGTCATCTGACCATAGGTGGAAGAATTGTGGTCTGAGCTCTGGCAATGGTAACCACAGCAAGCCTATCTGTGATGGACATCTGGCAACCACAAATGCAGGATTTGAAGCCACTAATTGTGATCTTCTTGGCCTTTGGAATTTCCATTTGTTTTTAAGAACCAAAAAATACTGTTGCGGGGCTGCCAAAAGTAGTGGCAAAAAAATAGAGAGATGCGATAAGGCAGGAAAAAAAAAAGACCAAGACGGAGGCTCACAAGGCAGCATGTGCATGTTAGAACTCCTGTGTATGCTCTGTAAAGTCTTTATTGAGCTACGAGAGCTAGGTCCATCTGCACTGCTGGATGATGTCACTCATGCGTTATGGCTAATTCATACCTACTTGTCGACAGAAATAAAAAGGATGGCCAAAAAGAGAAATACTGTAGTATATACATATAGAACCTTCCTGGGCCCTCCTACAGTCACATGCCCTATGCAATGTTACCAGTTTCTTACCCTGGATTTAGACTGAATCCACTTCTGAGTAACAGGCATGCAGTAGTCACTTTATATGTATTTGTATGATGCCTGTTTGTGGGTCTGATTAGAATTAGCACAGCAGCACCCTCCCCCATCCTGATTATTTTTTATAATGATGGGAGATGCAAAGTCACAAAGCTCTTTCAAGTTCTTAGCCATTAACATGTTCTCAGAAATACAAAGAGTCAGAAGCATAAAGTGCAGTGCTGATATTATTAATGATCTCATTTACTGTATATTGCTCAACCAGTTTGTTAATAGTACTACTTTAAGAGGGTAGCAGCTTTTTCAGGCATTCAACCAGTATATCCTGAACCCCACAGTCTGGGTTCATGGTAACGTACGAAGTCCCAGAGAGCCTATACTTTAGTGTTAAGTCTCATATCAAAAGAAGTTGCAAAAAACAGAAAGCATAGAGACCATACCACATCGTCTTCCTCCTCCTCCTCCTCTTGTTTGGAAGTTGCTTCTAGCTTTAGTGGTTTAGGCACTGCCATTTTAAACAAATCCTCACTGTCTCTTTCATCCTCACGAACACTAAAGAAATGTGCAAAACAGGTGAAACGCAGTGTTTAGCATCATTATAAATGAGACAGGCTGAATGATTTGAGGTTCATTATCTGTGATCCAGTGGGGCATAAATCATCACGTCTTGATCACATCATGAAAGCATCATTCAAGAAAAAGCTCAAAACCTTAGAATTGTGACCCACAATTCGGCAAAGTTGCTTACCTGTAACAGATGTTCTCCAAGGACAGCAGGATGTCACACATGGGTGACATTTTCCATGCTGGGCTCCATGTCATCCATGCATGAGGACTGCTGTCCTTCTTGTCCTCAGAGAATGACTGAACTGCTGATCACAATTAGCAGATCAAGTCGTGGCTGCCTGCATTGTAACCTATATTCTAAATACACCAGGGCATTGCATAAGCCAATGGCCCCCATCTCTATCATACAGCACAAGTGGCTAACAACGTTTCAGTGAAGAAAGGCATCATCAAATGGAACCTGAAGGTGAAGGGATGGGGTGCATGAGTTCCACGATTAGGGGACAACAAGGGAACCCAAAGTGAGCTTAGAAGACAAAAGGAGCAGAGCAGTAAGAGGTCTCTGTTAAGCATAGTGCATAAAGCTGAGATGGAGGAAGGAGCAAAGATGTGCAAGAACATGAAAGGTAAGGAGAAGCTTTGGAGGAATTGCAAATGGGCAAAATGGGAGATGAAGAAAGTGGAAGAGAGGTGGTTTTAAGAGTCCAACATGAATGGAACAAGATGTGAATTGCAGACTTGTGTGAGGAAAGAGAATGGTAGCAGCAGATCTTGTCTGCATGATAAATGAATGCGGATAATGCTTCAGCCACCACTGGGAATCAGGGACAGTCTTCCCAACAGGCTAGCCCAGTGTCAGCAATGTTAAGAGAAGGAAGCTCCAGTACCCACACCACTGCAGGGCCTAGTGTACTACATATCACTGGAGGAGGATACTCCCCTTCAGGACTTGCTGCAACTTCAGACAGGGAGGAGCCCCCTCCAAGCCAGCCACAACTCGGGAGGTGAGAGGGGTGGGAAAGGGTATTCTCAAGCCCACATCCTGTTTGCCTTATAAATTATTAAGACCAGATGGCCAGGGCTGTACCATGTGTTATGACTGTGAGCAAAGTTTTATACCCTTTAAGGCAAATGTCTCATTTTTACACTCCTGGCAATGCATTACTATAATCTGTTACATTTCAGTCTTATCAGCTTACCTGGAGTTATCTGACTTGGGAATGGAATGCTGGCCTGCCTTTGATTCTGAGAAGCTTCCACCCTCATTTACATTTGCCTCTGCTGGGTCCAGCATTATCACATCCAGCAAATTTCTGTCTCCCTCAGAGGCAGGCTCTACGGCATCATCCTTACTTGCCAGTGGAAGAGTTGTCACCTGTTCTACTTTTGTTGCCTCACTTTCCACCTGATCCTTTTTTTCATGGTTTCCCATCAGTTTCTCTGCACTTCTTATTTCCCCTGCAGTGGTCTCTATTATGCTTCCTTTCTCAATCACTGCTTCTGCTATTGTTGCTGTATTTTCTTCTTTCTGTTCTGCCCTGTTTTCAGTAGGCACCTCACTATGCTCAGACAGTACAATGTATAAAGCCTCCTCTACTTGTGCTGGAATTATTGGCCCTTGGTCTGCAGCGGTTAACTGAGTAAAGGATTCTGGGGTTTCTTGGGATGTAGTCAGAATTGTTTTGTTGGTGGCTGACTCTTCCTCGTGCACTTTTGAGCTCGTCTTTGTAACATGCTCTTCCTCCTGACCCTTAAGATTATTTCCCTCCAATTCACATACAGTACTAGACTGTTCCAGGTCTTCCGGTTCCTTGTGGTGCTCACTATTCTGTGTTTGAATGTTGCTGGCAATAGCCTGTGGCTCTTCCTTCACTTTAGATGAGATCTCCTGCTGTATCCCTTCAGCATTTTCTCCCATCACTTTCCCATCCGTCTCTTCCTCTTCTTCACTGCTGCTTTCTTGCTTCTCCTGCTCTGCCTGCCTGCTCAGGAGCTGGAGGGTTACAGTCTGAGGAAGAGAAGAAAAAGTGAAGGAGTTCAGCTGGGAAAACAAGATCACAAGGTAGTTTTATAGGGACAGATTTTTATTAACCTATAATGTAATGAGAAAAGAAGCACCATTATCTAAGGAAATACCTCATGTGTTCTACTCTTGTGAGCTGAAGATTAAAGTCAGGAGTAAAAAAATTTAAGTCTGCTGAAAAGCTACAGGGAGGTCAAACACTTCACTTCAAAAAAATGCATGAAAAAGTTGAACTAGACTAGACCAGGCCCATGGGCCAAATCTGGTTTGTCCTTAACTTTCCTCTGTTTTTTTTTCTTTTTTTAAAGCAGTAGGTGCTGGCCGCGGAGTCACTGCAGTCTGCCCAAGTTCAAAGACCCAAAATGCAATGGCGTATCTAAAGTATTTGGCACCTGGGGCGATACTTCCTTTGGCACCTCCATATCTAATTGTAAAATTTAAACACACAGCTAGGCAAACCTTACAGCCCTTGCACCCCTCCAGACTTCTACATACACAATTAAGTTATGCATTTTTATTAACAGATTTTACATGACAGAGCAAAATACAGTTTTCTGAAGTAAAAATATTACTTACAACATGCATATTATATTTACATGCAGTTAAGGAAAGCAGTGAAGAGGCAGTGAAACACTTTTTGACATACACACAGAAGTCATTCTTGTTCTCCTAAGTTTTTTTTTATTTTTTTGATCATAAGCAGCATTTTTTTTTTATTTATCATTTTTATTAAGGTTTTTCAGTTAATAACAACATAGAACAAGAGCAGAGTTACATACACTGCCAGAGAATATTATTAAACATACCATCACATCAGATACGGTTACATAGATATTCTTGTACAGACGGCTAGGAACAGATGTTTAGTAGAATGTAATATCAAGAATGCCAATAACAGTTATAATACATGTAACATTAGGTATTTACAGTATGTCATAACTTTATACCTAAACCTTTCAGTTTAGCATTTTCCCCCTCCCTATTCTCCCCCGTCCTCATCCCTTCCTTTCTCCCTGCCCCCCCCCCCCCCGCTCTAGAGCCCGTATCCCTAATTTTATGTATTGTATGGGTTGGCTTATTAGCAGGTTTGGTATTGGTTGAATCCTTGAGTCTTCAATTTGTCGGTCATTGGGTTCTGATAGCATAAGAGTTAACCCACATCACGTCATCCCTTAGAATGAGTGTTGGAGCTATGTTAGATAATCAGGATGATTAGAATCTTAATAAGGTATTAGCTATCTGTCAGGCTCAAAGTTGGGGGAGACCGTTCTTGAGATCATCCAGTAGGGCAGTGTGAAAAGGTAGCCAGGTTAAGCGCGTTGTCTCTGTTTAGCCGAAGAAGTTGTGGCAGACATATATTCCATAGTTATTTGCTTAATCATTTTCTTTTCCCAGACCCCATAGGTGGGAGGACTTGGGCCTATCCAACACGCCAGGATAGATTGCTTCGCTGCTAGTCTAGCCTTGGTTATTAACAGGTTCGTGACCACTGGCCAGATGGTGGCACCCACCCAGACCCTTCCAAATATCCAAAAATGAATATCTAGGGATATTGTAGTCAAAGTAATAGTAGAGAGTTTCTGAGTCAGAAATTGCCAGAAAATCTGTATTTCTGGGCAAGTCCAGAAACTGTGTAGGTAGTCATTGGCATTTAGGGTACACTTATCACATATTGGAGATATGTCTCTATTCCATTTGGAAGCTGTGGCATATATAGTTGCCAAATGAATTTGTATTGTATTTCCCTTAGTAAAATATTCTCGGATTCCTTCGGAATTTGTAAAACGAACTTTTGTATCTCTGAGGGCGATAGTTCTATATTGGTCCACCTAGACCAGCAACGTATATGAAGGTAGGGATGTCTCCAATAGCTTTCTAGCAAAAGAAGCACAGGATTGTTTTTGAGCGTTAAACTGAAAAAGGGAGGAAAGAGCCTTGTTTTCTCCCAATGTCGGGGTTTCTGTTAATAAGTGGTCTAGAACGGGTAGATGTGAATCGGTTATTTACTCTTTCGGATAGTAGAAAGACTAGGGGGCACTCCATGAAGTTAGCATGGGGCACATTTAAAACTAATCGGAGAAAGTTCTTTTTTACTCAATGCACAATTAAACTCTGGAATTTGTTGCCAGAGAATGTGGTTAGTGCAGTTAGTATAGCTGTGTTTAAAAAAAGGATTGGATAAGTTCTTGGAGGAGAAGTCCATTACCTGCTATTAAGTTCACTTAGAGAATAGCCACTGCCATTAGCAATGGTTACATGGAATAGACTTAGTTTTTGGGTACTTGCCAGGTTCTTATGGCCTGGATTGGCCACTGTTGGAAACAGGATGCTGGGCTTGATGGACCCTTGGTCTGACCCAGTATGGCATTTTCTTATGTTCTTAAGTTGGTAATGTAATGGCGTAACTGCAAATATGCAAAGAAGTCAAAACGAGGGATTTGGTATGTTTGCAACTCTGCACAGCTGACCATTGTTATCGGATTTGGCCCAAAAACTTGATCCAGGTGGATCAAGCCAAGACGTTTCCATCGTAGGAACACTCCCCGAGAGCATCCTGGAGGGAAGATGGAATTATCACAGATGTCTATGAGGAAGGTGTTTTGTCTTAAGACCCAATTTTTTACAAAGCACTGTCCATGTCTTTCAGCAGGCGTGTAGAATAGTGAATGCTGAAGATAGAGAAGGTATCTATTTGTCTGAACATTGGAGTAAAGCTGAAAGGGAGAAGCCTCCTAACCAGGTTCTAAGGTGATCATATAGAGAAAAGATAGACAATTTAAAGAGCCAATCGTAGATAATACGCAACATGCAAGCAAGATTAAAATGTCGCAGGTCTGGACACCTCAGGCCTCCTTGAGACCAGGAGGCCTGAAGTACATGGATGGGGAAGTCTGGCATTTTTCCCCCTCCATAAGAATTTTGAGAATTCTCTCTCAACAGCTCAAATGTCTTTATGGAGGAGCCATATGGGCGCCATTTGGAAGAGGTAAAGCTATTTAGGAAGTTCAATCATTTTTAATAAATGAATTCTGCCTGTTAAAGTGGAAGATTCATCCATCTTTGAATGTTATTTTGTAGTGCTTTATATAATGGTTGTACATTTGCCTTGTAAAATTGAGTAGTATATGCAGAGGGATGAGAATACCTAAATATTTCATTGTTGACGAAACCCATTTTAGAGGAAAGGGACCCAACCAGGTTTGACAAAGTTGTCCTGTCACATCTAACGCTTCCGATTTGTCCTGGTTAATTTTTAGACCTGCAAAGCTGCCAAAAGACGATTGGTGGTTTAAGACTTGTTGTAGGGAGCAGGTGGGGTTCGTCAAATATATGAGGATGTCGTCTGCAAAAGCAGCTATCTTAAAGGATGTGGTCTTTAACTCCAGTTCATGAATGGAAGCATTGTCGGCTATTTTCCGAAGGAGTGGGTCTATGGATAGAAGATAGAGAAGCAGAGACAGTGGGCAGCCCTGTCTAACTCCTCGTCCCACCAGGAAGGGATCAGATCTACTTCCATTAGCTAGAATATATGATTTAGGGGAGTTATACAAAAGAGCAACGATATTAACGAAATCTCCCAAAAGACCAAATCTGCCCATAACCGAAAACATATAAGGCCATGAAACTCTGTTGAAAGCTTTTTCGGAGTCGAAACTGATCGCCAAGGCTGGGATATCCTTTTTTATAGAACACTGTATGGCTGTGATGAATTTTATGATATGGGACCCAGCTGACCTGCCTTTGACAAAGCCCACCTGATGATGTGAAATGATAGAGGGAAGAATAAGATTCAAACGGTTTGCTAATACTTTGGCAAAGAGTTTAAGATTGCAATTTAATAAAGAAATTGGGTGATAGAAAGCAGGGAGAGAAGCATCCTTCCCGGGATTTGGTAGAACAGTAATGTTGGCATCGGTGAAGTTTTCAGGAAAGCTCCCCTTCGATAGGGCCTGCTGGTAAAAAGCTTGTAAAGGAGCTACCAGTTTTTCTTTCAAGATTATGGCTTAAAATATTTTCTTTATATAGTATGGAATCTTGAAAGGTGGGTAAAACACTGATTTTTATTTTATGATATTCATAAACTATTGTGACATTAAATACGTATTGATGGATTGGTTACATGTTACAATACCTTAATCTAAAATAGTTTTGAAAAGTTATAATACATGATCATTCTATAGACTGTACTTATTATATATTAACCCATTACCTTCCTTTCTGTATTCTGACACCTGAGTAATTTAAAAGTTAGTTTATAACCAAAAACCTATATAAAAGGAACCTACTGTAATATCAATGTAAGAATTTTACTGAAACAAAACCATTTCAATTTTGGGATTATGACACCTCAGCTCTGAATATGAATTGGTCACAAATTAATTTTACATTTCAAAGTATTTTTCAACATATCCATACTGCATTGCCAATCACAAACTGATATAAATCATCACTTTCTAAACCTGCTGTCAAAGAAAAAGCCACAAGTTTGAAGTATACAACTATATTGACTCCAATATCGAACTATTCAATTGCTCCTGCAATGGTAATAAAATTCATGCCCTTCTATTCAACTTTATAGTTATTGGACTCAATTCACGCTGAAGCCATGCTTGCTACAGTTACAGATGAGGTTGACTGTTTTTCCTTTGAACCTACAACAGATAGGACATGCCTGAACTCCACTAAATGACTCCTCAAGGTCTAGCAATGGATAAGCCTCAGTTCCCTCAACACAAAAGGGGTTACCTGATAAACTATTTCTATTCTTATTCATAAACTATAGTTAAGCACTGCCCTTCTTCATTCTGACTTTCTTTCATAGTTAATGCCTTTTTTAATCTGTCGTTCCAGAATACCTTAATTAATGAACTCTCTTACTTTCTCAAGCCAGCTAAATATTTCCGGCAATCCAGGCAGAATACCAAGATTTCACAGTACTGCTCCTCCAAACTACTAATAGTGTTGTAGGCTGCTTGTCTGACAGCCATCCCTGTTTCCTATAAACAAGAATTTAGTCCTGCTTAAAGCTTCTGCTTCCGCTATCATCACTCAGAATTCACTCTTTACAAGTACCAAGCTGATCAGTCATCACAGTTGTCTATTTTTCTAATCACCCGCCTTCAAACTTCCTGACTCCATTGAGTCATTTGACTGTGAATGCTAAGTCTATGCTGATTTTATCAATCTGCTTCACTTTAATCCATATTCAATATGCATTTAGACAGCCAAACTGTAAATCTGTTTATGACATTTCACTTTCTTATTTCTATAACCAACTAGTATCAATATTTCCTACTGCAATCCCTTGACTATATTACACAAGATATTGATCACATGGTTTAATAATGTTATTATGCTAAAGTATCTTTATTTCTTGTCTAATATTTTCTATATTTATAATTCACTGAACAAAAGGGAGTGTGAAACTGAATTAATTGTTAAAAGATAAATGAATTAACATATACATCACAGATTGCTGTTCTAAATCTTATTCCTACTTAGCAAGTGTATGTTCAGCAATCAATCCCTTATTAGAATTTTTGGAATTCACACATTTTAGCAATAATTAGTTAAGAAAAACCCACTCAGAATATAAGATTTACATGTAGAAAAACAGCATACAACTTTTTTTTTTATGATTACTCATATCTTTTTATATTTCATGTATAAGTTTAGAAACAGATTTTTCACTCAGAGACCACTTCGGACTAGAAATTTTGTTTTTGTTAGAAAAATAGTCCTATGAATAATTTTATCTTTAACTTTTAACTTTTTGTTTTATACCAGACTACAATATGCGGTAGATTTTCCACTGTGCGCGTGCATGTCCACGCAATTCCTGGGGTGCACACAAGGATGCGCCGATTTTCTAACATGTGCGTGTCAGCACTCGCATGGTAGAAAATCCATGGGCTGCGCACCGGATTTTATAATCCGCGCGTGTATATGCGGGTGGCATGCGCAAGGGGGGGGGAACGGGACTTTTGCAATTTCTGCATGGTGACGCATTCCAGCCTTCCCCAGTTCCCTACCCCCCTACCTAAATTCCCCCTTCCCCTCTCCTCCCCACCCCCTAAACCGTACCTTTGTGGTGCGGGGTGGGGGTTTGTTTCACAACTTACTTCAGCTACCGAGCTGAAGTAAGTTGCGCACGCTGGCTGGCTGCCAGCGTGCGAGTCTTTGGGACAGAGAACGATGGTGCTGTCCCGGCCCACCCCGCCCAGAACACGGCCCCCCCCGGCCCGCCCCTTCAAAGAGGCCCGGCACTTATTTGCGTACCAGCGTTTACATGTGTGGCCGGGCCTCTTCGAAACTTCGCCTGGCGCGCGCACAAGGCCCGGCCATGTGCGTAAACACCGGATTTTACGTGCATAGGGCTTTGAAAATCCACCCTTTAGTGTACATTTAAATATGAGATTATTGGCAAGAGCTTATCCATTTAAAAGCATTTAAAAAAAAACCCCATGCAGAATATACACGGTTATTACTAGGCACAATGAAGTCAGATGATGAGAAATTAGTATGAGTCTTACATCATTCTCATTTAAGTTCAGCCATATCATCTTTAACCATTGGAATATCCTTCATTTATATTCACTATTTCATGCACAACCCACCACGGAGTTTTCCCGAAGTAAAATCATCCGAGACTTGGTGGTCAGGAGACATCAGGGACAATTTACCAGAAGTGGGACACTTCTCATGGGCATTGCAGTTTTTGTACCCAGCCAATAAAGGGTCCTAGTTGGCTTCCTCTGGGCACAGACAAGCTAATAAAACTTTTTGACAGAACAGACTGCCCATCTACATTTGTAGTATATTTTTTTTGTTGTGTCCTTGCAGGAAGCTTTACATTGGTAAAACGAAAAGAAAAATCAAGACTCGACCAACTGAGCATAAGAGTTGTATTAAAAATAAAAGGTTGGTTTCATTTGAATCATCTCAATATGGGAGTAATGTCATGTGTAAATACTTTAGGAATCCGTCCTCACTATTCCATGGTCAGTTGGTTCGTGTGTTTTCTGATATTTCACGTGTTACACAAGAAAGAAGGGTTTTAGTTTTGTATCGACAAGAGGCTATTTCTTAGGCTGTTCTTCTCTCTTCATTATCCCGTAAAATGTTTTATTAAATATATTACAGATTGTTTCATCTTTTTTGCTCCCGAGCAACTTAAAGCATTTTTGGATTCCAAGAAGCCATTATCGTCCTTCCCCAGTGTCAACCCAGAGAAGTTTGGGCATTGGTTAGAATGGTCTTATGCTATGCCTGTTTCTTTTCTTTCTTTTGTATATTTCTCCTCTTAGATTTCTGGATCCCCCTTAAGTTGTAGATTTTTGTATAGGACAATATCTAAGATAACTTTAATTATTATATGTTACTTTTTTCTTTTCCTGTTTTCTGTCTTTTGACCATGTATTTTTTATACAAAGTCAATTCTTTGATAAAATTGTGAAAATCTACAAATATGTTAAAAAAAAAAAAAAAAAAAAAAAAGCAGCTATATTTACACATTTGTGAACAATTTTGGATTTTTACTCTTAATACAGTTTCACCGTCGGGATTAAACTTGGACTTAGAGTGATATTTGATTATTTGAAAAATCATGAGGATTCATTATTTTGTAGCAATATAAAATGTCACACTAAACCTTTCACTTCCGGTTTTCCCCTCAGGCACCAAAGAGTTTTGAGACGCCGAACGGTGTGATTATCGCACCACCTAACAATATATTCTGCTGTAGGCTTATTGAAAATTTGTCTTGCACATTCAATGTTGCACAATAAATGATTGCGCGCTAAAAGAATTAATCAGATGACATCTTGTTCCATCTTCAGCCCCCTGACGCAGATCAGGAAATACGGCCAGTCTCGGAGCACTCTTGATTCACTAGATGGATTCTTACTAAACATCTCAAGATAAGTTGGAATTTTTATTTGCAATAAGAAAAAGACAAAAAAACCCCATAATGTGATTGCCTATGATTAATGGGAAGGCAAGGAAGGCATTCGGAGTGCCAGAAGGGCCTATTATGCGTGGCTAAAATCATTTAATCACACATTCTTAATGAGGGTTTTGTTTGAGGCTGTGTTTTGCATGCCTTCTTTTCCATGTCACAATTAGTGTTGGCGGGTTTACATTTAATCTTTGCCCTAACCTTCAGCTTTTTTGATTTTGCAGTAACTACCCTGACATGAATCTGGATATTTTCTACAAGCATAGAAAAGAAGATTTGCATTCAGACAACAACCAACAAGGACTGAACTTCACAATCTGGGTAAACAAATAAACGTGGGGATAGCTTGCTTATTGCGGCGGTTACTACCCTAAACCAATTAAGCCTGATACTTCACTTTGAATGCATATACAGCACTGCTCTCTGCTTCAACAGCAGGGGGAAATGTGGAAAAGAGGATTTACCCATCAAGGCACTGATTTGTGCAGTCTGGGTAAACAAGCATCGGGGTATCTTGCTTGATGTGGCGGTTACTACCCTTAACCATTAAGTCTTATGCTCACCTTTGATGCAACTCCAACATTACTCTCTGCATCAATGGCAGGGGGTGGCAGGAAATTTGAATCAAACAGTTACCAACAAGGGCCCTGAACTTGGTGGTTGATGAAACAGATAAGTATGGGAAAATAAGTGTGGGAGCTTGCTGGGCAGACTGGATGGGCAGATTGGTCTTTCTCTGCCGTCATTTCTATGTCTATGTTTCTATGATATTTACCCTTCACCCAGAAAAATTAAATCATCAATAGGTCTCACATCATTAAGTAAACTAAAGGCCTCAAAGATATGTTATCTCCTCTGTCCTACGATGGGTAAGGCCCAGTCTATCTATAGCTCTGAGGATAGACACCCCAGAACCAACCCAGGGCACAGGGGGTGGGGTGAGGGATTATAGTGTCACACTAAAAATGATGAAAAAGGGGGAATTGGTGTGCTGCCCTATTATAGGAATGACTTGTAAAAGAAAGCAGTGAAGAGGCAGTGAAAAACTTTGATATAACACAGTAGTCATTCTTGTTCTAAGATTTCAGTTTAGTTTGGTTTTTTTTAAATCATAGACAACTTTTATAATTACTAATAAGTATAATATTACAACATGACATCTGTGCTTCACCCTTGTGCTTGTTTTGATAGGCATAAAGACACTAAGTTAGATAGGGATGTTACGTTACCAGAAAGAACTGGGCTATAGCGTTATAGAAAAAGGCCAGAACCGACAAGGCCATGCTAACACTGCAGAACTCCAAGAAAACATTTACACACGAAGTGAGGATTAATTAGCATGGAAAGCAAGAGGAAATGACCATATGGCCATTCAGATTGTTTATAGTGAAAAAAACAAGCATAGAAATTGACAATTATATAACCCAGTTTAGAGGTAGAAAGAAATGAGTGTGAAATCTATAACACATCTTATTAACAGTCAAATCACTGAGGGGGAATTTATGCTGGTGCTTTGCATAGCACTCTGCCAGTCTCTCTCTCCTTAAGGTCTTATAATATTATTTTATAGCAATTAAATAAAAAGCTTTTCTCTACTGCTGTTGGCTCTAAGCATCTATTTCAGAGAAACACATCTCTGCCAAACAGAACAACCTGCAAAAAAAAAAAAAAAAAAGACAGTTGGAACCCATCTGGTATTAAGACTATTATAATGCATATTGGGTGTGGGCTTGGCCCTCGGAAAGCCATGAATAAACTCAATTGCAATTACAATATAGTAAACCTTCCACACCAAAACAGTACTAACTGCCAGCAATCAAAAAGTAACAATGCCATCTATGAAAAGGCAATATTGCAAATATTACATCAGGCTCCAGAACACCAATACATCTCCGATTAGGAAAACACAGAAATATCTTCGCTCAGTCACACATGCAGAACACAGCCTGCTCCTCATCAAATACAGCTGCTGCAATCTGAAGCTTTGACTGCAGCAGTAAGAGACAAACTGTGGTGAGCAAGATAGCACGGTTACGTCAGTCACTATCAAACTACCACAAAGCACCTTTTTATAATGGTGCTCACCAGGCCACTTTTACCTATGAGCCCCTTGTTATACTTCATACTGCAGCAGCTAACTGTGCAGCACAATCCTGGGCCCTGCTCTTGCTACTAGTTAGCTGCGCTTGCCATTGGCTTTAAAGTGAGCTCCCCCACTGCCAGAGATCTTCAAGTTAGCTGATTTCTGTGCTTACATTAAGGTGGTTGGTGGGAGTTGGGCCTTAACCTCAGGAGAACATATTGACTGGGGGGAAGTAGAGAAGGGTCCCTCCACAGCAGGAGAGCTGTGGGAACCAGCTTGTGCTTATGTGGCCAAACGGACTCCAGTCCCTTTGAAGAGGTGCTCTAATCAGGGAGAGGGAGGAATGGAGAGGAGGAGGGAACATGCTGCACTGGGGACTTAAAATAACCAAAAATCGATAAAATTGGAAAAAATGGTGAGAAAGGGAGACTTGGGAGGCAACTGGTGAGAGCGAAGGAGTGAGTGGAGAGAGAGGAGAAAGTGGGGAGTGGGGGGGCACACACAATGATTCACAACAATCTCAGGGTGACTGGAAATCAAAGGTTCCTAGGTATGGAGAGCAAGGTTTCCTTTTATCCTTAATTTTAAATATTGGGTCTTATTTAATGTGTCTGATGTTTTGAAATATTTTATTGGTGTTTGGAAATGTTTAGAAATTTTTATATAAGGCTTTACTTATTAGATGTTATTCTATTCATCAGCTGTTTTTGAAATATTATTCATTAGTAAGATTTTACTATTATTGTTTTATATTTCTTGATCTTGTTTGATGTTTTAGGAGGAAAAGTGATGGTTCTGTTTTTCCATTGTTACACTGCATACAGAGTCTGGCTTGTTGTGGTTTCCAGTTTAGTATATCTGCACATTTCTATTTATACTTTATGGTCTCTCTATTCTGTATTTGATAAGGATATGACTGTTTTGCTTGTGAGACAGAGGTGAGATATTCTGCTAGTATGTATTTTCTGTGAAGGGATCTAAAGCAGCCTGGTTTATTCTGTTTTCATATTATGAGGTGTGTTGGTGTTCTACAGCTTGATGTAATATTTGTAGCATTGCCTTTTCATAGGTAGGGTTGTTACTGTTTGATTGCTGGCAGTTAGTGATGTTTTGATATGAGGTTTACTATAATGTAATTGCAATTCAGTTTATTTATGGCTTCTTGAGAGCCAAGCCCCACACCCAATATGCATAACAGACCTAATTCCACATGGATTCCTAGTGTTTTTTGCAGGGTTTTCTTTGCCACCACAGCAGTGCATGTAAATATAATATACATGTTGTAACTGATATCCTTACCTCAGAAGACTGTACTTTGCCCTTTGTCATGTGAAATCTGTTAATATAAATGCATAACAAATGTGTATGCAGAAGTCTAGTGGTGAGGGTTGCAAGGCTATAAGATTGACCTAGCTGTGTATTTACATTTTAAAATTATATATAGGGGTACTATAGGAAGTATACATCCCGGGGCCTTTCACGTTGACATCGGGAACTTGGACAGGCTGCAAAGATTCTGCAGGCTGTACCTAATGCTTTAAAAAAAAAAAACAAAACCCTAAAAAAAAAACCCAAACCAAAAAAACACACAACAAAACCCTTAAGCAGGAAGAAATGTAAGGATGGACTGGATCTGGCCCACGAACCTTAGTTTTCCCACCATTGGCTTAGTGTGCCCCTTTCTCTGAAGAATTTTATAATCCAGTACCTTAATAGTGTTCATGACGATACTTAGTACTGCTCTGCCGCTGTACAATTCTTCCAGTTCAAACTCCTCCCGCAAATGCTGGAACACACTGTTCATGATCTTTTTCACCTGGGAAGGAAGAATCCACCAGAAGGTTTGCTCCAGGAACAGCTTAAGCAGCAATGACAGGTCAGGGCATTCAGCCTTTTCATTCACAACCTGGTTCCCCCTTATCCTTTTAAATGGTTCATATCCACGGGTAAGAAACTTTGCTATGAATCTTTAAAAACCTTATACTTAGACAACTGTTCCTCCTGGCCATCCACCAGGATAGCTATTTTAAAATGGTTAAAAGGTTTTTTGTTTGGGTTTTTTTAATAATTCTCTTTTTATTAAGCATTTCAATATTACAATATGAAACATGTCTCATTACATAATATAGGCAATCTTGTGTACAGTTTACATAATCCCAAGGAAAAATTAAAAAAAAACTAATGAACATTACTCGCCTCACAAGAACCATATACGGTAATTGGGGGACCATTTAAGGAAAAACAAAAAAGGTTATAGGCAACTTTAAATCAAAGGAGAGGTAGTTTTTTAAATTTACTTTCAGGCCCTTCTCAGCTACTATTACTTGACCCAAATTTACCTCAGCTTTATCTCTTAGGAAAGTTTCAAGGTGGTAAAATGGTTAAAAGGTCTGCCAGTGTTAGGGTTCCTTGAAAACGTTTTCCTATGAAGCTGTTATCACTGCACTGTGAAAAATCACACTGACCAGATTTGTAAAGGTTGCTGACATGTCAGAACATGATGAAATGTTAGAATATAGGACAAAAATCAAACAATACGTCGAGATCAGCCTTAAGTTTTGTTTTTGCCTTCTGGGCTCAATTTATAAGAAATCATATGACTTTCAAGAATTCCAGTTCATTAATATACATGAGATAAAATTATACTACTATCCCATTAAGAGGATGCTGTCTTAATGTCAATCAATTACAAAAATGTTATGAGAACTAGCTCACTGGTGCATAACTTGGATTTATTCTATTGCGTAAAGAATACTCAGAGACTGTTTCTGAATTGCCTTGCTGTTACGTTCGCACTCTCCTGGAATACTCCAATACTGTACCTAAAATAAATGAGCAGGCCTGCACCCATGCCCAGAGCCCACTTGTAATCAGGTGCCGCAGTTGCCTACCACTGGGGGACAGTGCTTCCGGGTGCAGGAAGGAAGGGAGGTTCACTGTCGTGGCACGCCCAATGCTGTTTTTCCCATCACTCTTCTTCCTCCACAGACCTCCACCCCCCCCTCAGCATTGCATCAGTGGAAGTCTGCCGGGAACTGCTGTCCCTGCAGTGACGTCGGCGGTGGGAGGAAGTTGAGGGGAGAGGTGGCATGCATTGATGAAGTCGCAGACACTTTAAAGGCAGCGTCGCCCTCTTTTCAATTGCACCTGCCTTTCCCATCCTCCCTCCCTGGAAAGCATCTGTTTGGTGCAGGTTTAGAATGATTATAGCCGAGGAACATATGTATTCATGTGTGCAAGACATGCATACCCCAAGGCCTTGGTTAGGCCTTGGGGTATGCATGGGCAGGGAGTTACATATCATTAAGCAGTTGGACTTGTGAGTCTCCTTGGTACTCTTAATGTTATATGTATAGTAGGACAGCAGCACATATTTAGTTTAGATGTGTTGGATGTATTGATTATACTGTCACAGCTGGGGGAGGGTAGCCGAGCCAGTAAGGGGTTTTATCACAGTAAGAATCATCATTATCACCAGGTACGGATAATGGCAGGGCATCAGTACACCTCGGGGGGCTTCCTTGCTTGGGGATACGGCAAGAGGCCACCTTGCTTGGATTCATGGTGGGCAGCTGAGACAGTGGGTAACCCGATTGGTTATGGCAATCTCCTCAGGTTCAGGTCATATTAGTTTTGATGTGTTGGTTAAGAAAGCTACAGCCTTTTTATTCCAATTCAATACTTATGTTTTAATTGTGTCATGCTTATATATATTGCATACTGTTTTAGATACAGGGGGTGGGGACACATAACGGGATGGCAAAGTATAGCAGCTGCTAGAGTTAAAGATCTTTTTTTCAGCTGCTGGTATGAAGTGTTTATTTTGGTTAAGCCACACCACCAGTCACACAATTATACTGCAGCAAGTTAACTATATGAATAGCCATAGCAGATAAGACATATGGACAAGCCTTCTTGTCCTCTACTGCACGTATACTAGAAGCAGGACCTTTGTTCTGGCTTAAGATCCTAACCTGCTGATGCTTGGTGGCTCCCTGTGAGAAAATATAAAGGTAGTCTTTCAGAATATGCCTGCATAATCAAAGACAAAAAAGCAAAACAAGCCACTAGCCTTTCATCAGCTGAGAATCCCTAAAGGAAGCCATTTTTCAGTTTTCAGAACAGTTGCATATCTTGTTGCAGGGGCACACAACCACCACAAATGCTCAGAACACAGGCCTATGGCTCAACTGCACAGCCATTTCACAAGATGCCCAGGCTCTTGCCTCCTGAATGCTGGGATAGGTGGAATCAGAATGCACTGCAAAGGGCTGCCACCTCAGGGGCATAGAGCAGTGCTTAAGGGTTTCTAATCCATTGAAGCCAGGCATACTCATGATGTCTGTCAATTTAAAAGAATTGTTGAGACCCGGCTGTTCAAACAGGCTCATTATAATCAGGTAACAGTTACTCCTTTGCTATATTTTACTCTGATTTTATCATGTAGTTCTGGCTTGGTTTCAGATTTCTTTTTTAGTCAACAGGTTTTATGTACTTGATTTGTAGAAAAGTTTTGTGATGTTTTATATCATTTTGTAGTGAGATTTATAGATTTTGTAAATTATTTTTTTATTTACATTTTTCATTGCTGAATTTTGCATTGTGTAAATTTTAATTCCATGTCTTCAGGTATGCTATAAATTAACCGATAAATAAGAAACATGATAGCGCCTAGCTTCCCCTAGGAGAAGCTCTCATAACATTATATCCTGCCACACTGCCCAGGCACTGTAAATTTTGGAGTGACCACGAATCCTGGGTGAAGCACTGAGAAAAGCTAGTAAACCTGTTACTATAGTACTGACAAAGAAATGCATTATGTATTGATATAAGCAAATCCTACAACTGTTAACATAAGAACAGCCATGTTGATATCAGACCAAGGTCCATTGAGTCCAGCATTCAATACAGGTCACAAGTACCTGGCAAATCTCATAAAATAGATCTGCTTCCTGTTACTCACTCCCAGAAATAGCAATAGCTTTCCTCAGTCTACCTGGCTAATAATTGTTTATGGACTTTTCCTCTAGGAACTTGTCCAAACCTCTTTTAAACCCAGCTACACTAGTCACCTTGACCATGTCCTCTGGCAACAGATTTCACAGCTTGATCGTGAATTTAGTGAAAAAGTACTTTCTACAATTTTGTTTTAAATATGTTAGTTTCTTGGTGTTCCGTTTTAGTGTTTCAAAGGGAAAATAACTGTTCCTTATATGTCACCCTACTCATAGTTTTATAAAACTACTATCATGATACCTCTCATCTGTCTCTTTTCCAAGCTGAACGGCCCAAGCCTGCATAGCCTTGATTTTTTTTTTTTTTGTCATCGTCTAGTTCTGCTTGTATTAATTTGCATACGTGAACTGTGTTTTGATATGTTGTATTTAAATTGTATATATGAAACATGATTTTATATATGTTGTAAGCTGCTTTGGGCTATTCTAGAGATCTGATATTGTGGGAAATATAGAAATAAGATTCAGGTTCAAAAACAGCATAGGCAGAAACAGAAAAAAAAATCTGGTCTTTTTTTAGTATGTGGATTAGTGAAAGATAATTGCTTATCTGTAGCAGAAGTTCTCAATGAGCCACACTAATGGATGAGATCTGCAACACCTGTTTGCTGCTCCTCAGTTGATTGTACAGATTTGTTAACTACTATTAGAGTAAGAGCAACTCCTAATGGGGAAGCAAAGGGGGAATATACATCATTGTATTGCTATATGAGAACACTTGCTTGGATGACAAGCAGTTACAATGAGCCTGGAGCATGCTAAAGTGGCTGTCACCCAGAAAAGCAGCCAGATCAAGTACCTTTGCTCACAAGAGGCAAGGTGGCGGCATTCATTAGCTGGGTTAAAACCATACTGATATCCCATGACAGAGGGGGGACTTTATAGGAAGCTTCAAGTAAAATAAACCACACACATCTGACTAGAGGAGTAGAAATTGGGCTCCCTCCTACAAAGTGGTGGTATATATGCTTAACTGCAACAAGGTGGACCCTAACAAAATCATTTTTTAAATCTGACTCAGAGGTTGAAGGTACCTCAGTAGATTTTGTGTGGAGCAAGGAAAAGGATCTAATCTTACACCAGATGGTAAACCTCCTTATGACCATCTGGTAGATGCCATTCTAGAAGTCAGGAGGTGCAGAGATACTTCCAACCCTCCAAGGCCACTAATTACTACCCTTGGTCCTTAGTTGTTAGACTTGTAGAAAATCCTAGTCTGATGGATTCTACGATGGTCTTCTCCAATAGGAGGGGGACTCATCATCTTTCTTGGCCAATATGAGACATCTTTCTGAGTTTTATCAAGGTTTTGGCTACAGAGGTATGGGAGGATGTGTGTATAGTTAAGCAGCCCCATTTCTAGTGAAAGGAGAAGACATCTGGTGTAAATTTGAAAAATACTAAACAAGCCTACCTAGCAAGGCTAGGAGGAACAAACAAGAAAAGCCCAGCTAGAAATTGCATATTTTGGAGTACAAAAAGATGCAGAAAAGTAGGCAAAAATGGCTGATGCCTAAAATTGCAGAGGCAGCATTCTAGCAAAGTGATCTCCTCCCTCAGAGGAAAACGAGACTGAAGAGCAACAGGTCCTGAAGTATGTGGGAAAGCCCACCATGCTCAAAAGTTTCCTAGAAAGCTCTGGCAGATTCCTCTAACCTGTCGTGCAACCCACTGGTATGGCTCATTTTATCTGCTCGTCAAAGAAAGTAAGAGTGGAACTAATTAGGCCACACATAACTAGAATGTGTATAAACAGAGCTGCTGTGAAACAAAATGTTCAATACCCATACAATGAATTCAAAGCCTGTGACTTGAGAGTAGCTGATATCCTTGTTAAGCTTGACATAAATCATGTGCTGTAAAGAAACTTGTATAAACCAAATTATACCAGTATGAGTGGTACAAGTCACTCATGTACAGGGTCTGTTTGGTCACACAGCTACATACCCAAGAGAAACACTTCTGGTTATTCTGACGTACGGCTCATTTTATCTGCCTGATAGACAGGGAAGCCAAAAAAGGCCCTTGGGCCTGCTCACCTCCTCAGTGGTGTCTGGAGCCTGAGTCTTTCCTTGTTTTGCTAAAGGTATTGTCTTCTTCAGCTCCTGAATGCGCTCCTCATAATTCTCCTTCAAAGCCACAATCTGAGACTGCAGTGCTGAGCACTGGGGAGAGATAGCAAAGAGCCCCAGCACAGGGGGATGTCAGAGACTACAGTACTGGGAGAGCTCAGCTTGGTGGCAGAGCGATTGGGACTCACGAGGTCGAGGGATTCAGAAGCAGTTTAGTTTTTACACAGAGCACTGAGGGATAAGCAGCTTTACCTTTTCTTTAAGGGGCTCCAGTTGCTCCGTCTGCTCCTGAAAGGAAGCCAGTTTCCAATTCTCAGCATCTCTGGACTGTTTTATTGCCAACAGCTTGAAGAAAGGAAACACATTAACCTCTATTAGCCAAAGTGTTAAATGTTGGTGCTTCAAGGCTACAAGGAAACAGACTATTTTGCTCAAAAGGTTGATAATGAGAAGTGATGCCTGATAGGCAGGTATACACTGGCACTTGTGCCCTGTCTGAAGCCGTTTCACTCCATCCTTTAACCCAGGTAGGGCACTCACTGCAAATACTGTGGCCAATGGGAATTACTGCTGTTAGGTAAAGACTTGGTCTGTTAAGTGTTAATTTTCATTTTTTCCTACTTAGTGCCATCAGCAATCTTTGCTGCCTCCCATCCTCCCTAGCAGCCAGAAACCCTAGAGCAGGAGGTGTGACTCCTCCTCCCCATTCCCCAGCCTCAGTTTCACTGATTGACTCCTAGGGGCTGTGGTGCCAGTCTCTCTTTTGGTGTTTTGTAAAGGATTGTATCAGTAATGATCTTGCAGAAATGGATATTAGCTTGGAGAATCTGCAGAAATTGATGACACTGGCTACTCACAGTTATCAGAAGTGAGAGAAGGACCAGAAACTGTTTTATTTTACAATCACCACCCAACTATCTCTTCAGCTGACTCCTGTTTTTCCTCTAATAAATCTGTACCAGCAGATGAATCACTCCCCTACAGTTAATAAACAACTGTTACTTAAGGGAAGGCATTATGCCCCAAGTATTAAAAAGGCAATGATCAATTCTTTAAAAAAACAAAAACAAAAAACCAACCCCACCCAAATCCGGACCCTCCAAAACTGAAAATTTCCTTTTTTGAAAATTAGAGAAATGTTAGTGCAACTACAAACTCTTCTGGATGAGTAAGGTTTACTGGATCCTTTCCAATCACGATGAGGAGATGTCATGGTACTAAAATGGTCTCGATTGCTATCATGGATAATTTACGTATTGAGTTTGATAAAGGAATGGACTCAATATTGATATTGCTAGACCCGAGCATAGCATTTGTTAGGTCAGTCATATAATAATGATTATGTCAGCTCTCAACCTGTCTGCACAACTTCTGCAGGTTCAATACACTGCCACATAGAGGGGTCCTTATTCAAAAGCATTTAAGCTGACTAATTCATAGGTTAGCCGCCTAGTTGAATATTTGGGCACATATCTGGCTAAATATTAGCCGGCTAATAAGTTAGATGGCTAGAACTTAGCCGGATAAGTTAGGGGCCTTCTGGGGCGTATCTTTCAGGAGTTGAGTTAGCCAGTTTAAGTTACCAGATGATTTAGCTGGTTAAGTCTGGTTGGGCCAAAAAGCTGTACTAAAGTTAGCAGCTATATGTAATAGTGCGGCTGCACTATTGAATATACCTCCAAAGTTAGCTGGATAATTTTATCTGGCTAACTCTGCTATCCGGACTGTGTCTGAATATCGACCTCTTGGCTAACTTCATCTCTAATAATAAATGCAAGCTCCCTCTATTCTTGTAGTGCAACATTTATAATCCTTAACAGTTAGTTCAAACTTCAGCACCAAGGTCCAGTTTGAGTCAGAACTCAGGAGGTACAGGCAGGAGGGAGAGAATCTCCTGCTACAGTCTCCACTGTATGGCTCATAGCCCTCAAGAGCTGCTGGAACAATTGCTGTTCCAGCAATTCCTTTTTAAACCACTGAGGGTCAATCTGGATACTCAGGGATGTGGCTATATATCTGGGCTTCAGGTAAGATATACTGTAAATCCCTTTTGATTGCTCTGCTGCAGTTCGTTTGAGCCGGCCTGTAGCTCAAGGACAAAGTTCCAGCCTCCCAAACTAGCACTCTACTGGTTCAAAGTCAACCAGAGCTCAACACGGGCAGGCATAGAACATAAGAACATAAGAAAATGCCATTTTATAAATGAGGCTAATATAGCAGGGGTGGCCAACTCCAGTCCTCAAGAGCCATAAATGGGCCTAATTTTCAGGATATCCATAATGAATATGCAAGACATAGATTTGCATACAATGGAGGTAACACATTCTAAACTTATCATACACATTCATAATCAATAACCTAAAAAACCGACCTGTTGTGGCTCTTCAGGAAAGAGCTGGCCACCCCTGCAATATAGCAGTGGTTCTCAGTCCAGTCTTTGGGACACAAATAGCCAGTTAGGTTTCCAGGATATCCACAATGAATATGCATGAGATACATTTGCATACAATGGAGACAATGCATGCAAATCTTTCTCATGCATATTCATTATGGATGTCCTGAAAACCTGACTTGCTAGATGTGACCCAAGGAATGGGTTGAGAGCCCCTGCAATATAATATTTTACTGAGTATTAAGGAGTGCTGACCATTTAGTTTACAGCTTATTTTTTTGATAAAGGAATTTTTTATTGAACTGAGAATTGTGAAACATGAGTCACAATTGCAAAGATGAATCCTTATGATGTATTTGAATGCATTTTCTTCTGTCAGATCTAACTGCCAAATAAATGTAGTATAAGAGGTACTTTGTTCCCTTACCACTTATATTTTTCTTGTTTATCTCTAGGGAGAACTTTGGCACTTTTAGATCAACCCTACCATTTTCCCTCACCCAGGGTGCTGGGATTGGTCAAACTCTGCCTATAAAATCTGGCTGAGCATGTGTAGTAGTGGCTGTTTTTGGGAGTGAGTAATAAATATTTCAGTGGACCCTAGCAGGCCCCACAGCTTGCACAATAGTGTAATAAGGAGTTTATTTTTTTACTAGTGCCCTCTTGAGTCTAGGAGGAACTGGTCCTGGAAGAGAAGAGGCGAGTGTTTTGCGAGAGGGAGAGATTTCTTTTGGCCTACTCCAACTCAAGAGGGAAGTCACCCTGGTTATAGAGCTGTTCTGCCCTATTACTAGTCTAAGGGAATTGCAGTTGCCCAGCGGAGAGGATTCTTTCCATTTTTTGTTGGGAAGAAACTTTTACTACCAACTTCCTGCCACCCAAAGGAGCAGCACTTTTTAACTTTCCTGTTACCAGAGACGGGGACACTGACTCAATGGATGGAGTGAGAAGGACAAGCACTTGGATTTTTGTTTTCATTGTATCAAGAGAGTTGAAATGTTTTTTGTAATTTGGACTTTGATCAATTTTCCTGAGTTGCAGTAAATATTTATTTTTAAACACCACTCCCAGTGTCCAACTTGGTTCTTTCAAGTCTACTGAAGCATCTATTGAGACACCAAAGAGTGAGTACATTTATGAGAGTGACTCAGGAGAACATGAGAGACTATATAAGGGTCCCCACACCTCTATGAGACAAGGGCCCAGGAGGCTTATCCTCCTCTCTGCCAGAAGAAGCCCAGCACCCCAAAAACTGTGTAGATGAAGGGAAGAATCTGAGGTCCATAAGTGGCTCCAGGGACTGCTGTGTGCCCCTGCATTCTGGAAGAACCCCGAAGAAGGGGTTACAGTAGTTATAAACTGTAGTTTACAAGACACTAAACAAGAATTCACATAAGAAAGGGTAAAAGAATGGCCAAAGAAAAGGCATAAGAACAAAAAAACAGATAGAGACATGGGTTTGGCAGGATTCCCTGAGCCCAACCAGCTGAAAAGGAAAACAGGCAGTACTGGTCAGGTAAGGCAGAAAAAGTGAGAGGAAAAAAGGGTAAAGGGGCAGGAGCGTGGACGAGACAGATGGATATTCTGTGGTGAAGTTTATTATAATTTTTACCCATCTCACTACCTTCCCACTTCAGTGACATACCAGCTGCTGCTGAGAACCAGCAACTACAGAGATATGTCACAGGAAAGTTTTTCATAGATTTTCGGAATATAAATGCCACAGCTCCCCCAGTGCTTCTCTCAAGTCCTAATAAATTATTTTGCTTAACTCAAATTTCTTGCTATCAAACTCTTGTTCTTGTCAGTATACCAGAGGATAAGTACTGATTTTTTATGTGCTTTGGTATGAAGTTCCCTGGTTTACCTTCTCCTCTAGCTGGGCAAGTCTGTGCTGCAGATCTTCCCTCTGCTTGCACACCTCCTGGTACTGCTGCGAATGCTGCTCTCTGGCAGAAGAAAGCAATCTGTCACATTTCGCCTGCCACTGAGACTCCAGTTCCGTCTGGACAAGTGACATCTGAGTAAGATGGAAACCAAGATCAGATAAATTACTAATCTGCAAAGTAAGCTCTCAGGGACATCAACCTATTCTAAGTCCGAGTGAGAAAACTTATAAAACCTCATCCCATTATTGTAAGATCTTATGGACACACACTCATTCTAAGGGGAGAGTAAGAAAACATAGCTAGGCCCATCACAGAAGAGCTGTTTAGTGCACTTGATGACACTGTATTTCTGTGACTGTGCAAGAAACTTTAGTTTCTAATGTCTGCACAAACAGGCTGGGCAGGATCAGAGCTTTACCATCACAGACCACAAAAAAGAGAAATGATGGTTAAAAACCCCTTTCCCTGCATGTACACTTAACTTGCGCTAGCTAACACAAACTGTCTTGTTATATAGTACAAAGTGCTGCTCACATTTAAATAAGGATGTCAACTGTCGAAAAATTGTCCGGATTTTAACTCTCTACTCAAGCATAGTAATGTTGTTGGCATCCCCATCTCCTCATCTAGACTGAAGGAGCTGTAGTTTAGCTCCACAGCCAACGGTGGTGCTACACAACAACCAGAAAGTTGCCTGCACATGCATACACCCTCTCTCTGTTGCAGTCTTTGATTTTTCAGCAGCTGGCATCTATCCTTCCTCCTATGGACCAACAAGAAAAGGCTCAGAGGGCTCTTTAGGTACTGTAACTCCCGCCAGCAGACCAACAAGGAAAGGTCCCACAGGGCCACTGGCACCTCCCCTTCCATCTGCTGCTCAATAGGTGGGGGTTGCCAGCACTTCGCCTCCCAACCGCATTGCAACAAGCAAAGGCCACAAGCACCACCCCTCCTGCCCATGCCACAACAGGCCTGAGGGGACCGTGGGTATGCTGAAGCAAAGGCTCAATGTGAGAACCTATGTGGGTGTATGTGTGGGGGAGAGCATGTATGCGCGTGTATGTGTGAGGAAGACAGAGGGAACCAGCGAGTGCGAAAGCCTGGGTGTGTGCATATGTGTATTGAGGAAAAGAGACAGCCCTTGAATATGAGGGAGCCTATGTTCATGTGAGGGAGAGAGAGCGGGCCAGTAAGAGACTGCATGAGTGTGTGCGCACATGTGGGAGAGACAAGAACCAGTGAATGTGAGAGCATCTACATGCGTGTGCATGTAAGAAAGAGACAGAAAGAGCCAGTTAGTGTGAGAGCGCCTGTGTGTGTGCGGGAGATAGCGAGTGAGTGTTTGAAAACCTGAGTGTGTGAGAGAGCCAGTGAGTGAGAGACTCAAGAGTGTGTGAGAGGAACAGACAGAGCCAGTGATTGGGAAAGCGAGTGAGCATGTGTGCCTAAGAGGGAGAAAGAGACCAGTGAATGTGAGCACCTGCCTGCATGAGGGACAAAGCGTGCCAGTGAGTGCGAGAACGCCTGCATGCATGACAAACAACGAGTATTTGAAAACCTGCGGGCATGTGAATAAGGGAGAAAGCCAGTGAGTGTGAAGAAGAGAGAGAAAATGAGCAAGAGAGCCTGCGTGAATATATGAAGGAGAGAGCAGAGTGTGACACAGCATGCATGTGTGAGAGACTGAGGCAGTGAATGTGTGTGAACTTGTATGCGTTTGTGTGAGGGAGAAAGGGAGCTAGTGAATATGAGACATCCTGCGTGTGTGTGTGGTTCTATGTGTAAGAGCCTGAATGTGCAAACGCGCTATATGGTTGGATCTGAACTTCAGCCAGAAGTATGATAGCAGCGGTATCAGCACACAGACTTGTGTTATTGGTCAGTGGCCCAGTTTGCAGCTCGATAATCTTCCTTTTAAAGGGAAGGTGTTTGTTTGTGAAGACCTGGAATTGCTAATGAAGCATTTTGGGGAGTTGAAGCGAAACAAATTGCCAGAGGATAAGACGACAAGCAGGAAGACTTTCCAGGCTCACGCCCATTTCCAGTATGAGAGACTGATTCGTTCCAACAAAGGTACTTCAACATCCTTGCAGAAGCAGGGCTATGGAAGGCAGAACTCCTTTTTGGACTCCAGAAGACCATCCAGGGGTAGCTCCAGTTAGGGTACTGGAGGTGTTAAATCCTCCCAAAGGAACCAGGATGGTACAAACTCTCTCAGGTCTAAGCTATTTTGACTCAATTTGACGAGGAGTAGACCAGGATCACCTTGGACCAATAGGTTCTGTAGGTGGTAAGAGACTGCTACGCCTTGGAATTCTCTCACCCCATCAGAGAAGCCTTCATGGTGTCACACTGCATGTCCTGCAGCAAGCAAGAGGTGGTTCAGGAGACATTATGCCATCTGCTGCAGTTAGGTGTGATCGTTCTGGTGCTGGCAAGGGAGCAGAGTTGAGGGAGGTACTTGATTTACTTCATGGTT
The DNA here is from genome assembly GCF_901001135.1 of Rhinatrema bivittatum. Lineage (NCBI taxonomy): Eukaryota > Metazoa > Chordata > Amphibia > Gymnophiona > Rhinatrematidae > Rhinatrema > Rhinatrema bivittatum. Next base: position 141,249,689 of record NC_042622.1, read on the forward strand.
CCCAAGAAGGGGGGGGACTTTTTGGCCCATCCTTGACCTGCAAAAAGTCAAGGGGGAGCTGCAAGTTTTCCGGTTTTGTATAGCAATGTTGTGAACGGTGATAGCTGCAGTCCGTTCAAGGAGAGTTTGTGGCCTCACTGGACTAGAAGGTGGCTTACTTGCATAGGTGCATGATCAGAAGAAATTTCTTCAGCTGGGCCAGTATTTTCGAGCTCTTCCCTTCGGATAAGTGACTGCTCCACAGACTTTCATGAAGGTGATGGTTGGGGTGGCTGTGGCACTCTGGAAGGAAGGGGTTTTAGCTTATCCGTATCTGATCAACTGGAAGAGGAACGTAGACAGTCTATTCGGAAAGTACTGGAGCCTAGCCAAGAGTCACCTGGTTCCAGCTCAAATTTGGGCTAGCTGGGGATGAGATTAGACACCTGACTGGGCAAGGTGTTTCTTACCTCTGAGAGGATTTTGAAGCTGCAGTCGCAGGTGAACCAACTGCTGTGGATGCTGGTGACCAGTGCCTGGGATTATCTACAGGTTCTGGGTTCCTTGGCATCTATGCTGGATTTGGTTTGGTGGGCCTTTGCCCATATGCGTCCTCTCCAGAGGGCAATTCTGACCCATTGGAACCCAATGTCTGAGGAGTTTCATCAGCCTTTTCCACTGCAGCGTGTTTCCAGATCCTGATGCTGTTGCGACAATTTGGAGAAGGGAGTGGATCTGAAGGTACTGAAGTGGTGACTGCAGATGCCAGCCTCAAAAGGTGGGGGGGTCTGTCTCAAGGGCTGTGGTTGCCAGAACTAGCATACTGGGTCTATCAATCGTTTGGATATGAGGGCAACGCGCAGGTGGGACTCCTTTCGCAGGTTCGAGGGCGATTGGTAACAGTGTTCTCGGACAATGCAACAACAGTAGCCTATATGAATCGGCATGGTGAGATGTTCTATCTTCCTATTGCTCAAATAAACTTGCTTTCTTACCTGGAACCGTGATGTACTGAATCAAAGTTTGTGTGTGGCTCTGTGTAGGGAATAAGCTCCTGGGTTTAAGCCCCCAGGTATAATCCCAGTAATTGTGTGTGTTTATATGAGATTAGCCCCCCAGGTCAGAGCCCCTGGGCAGGATATCAGTGTGCACGGTCTGAACCCGTAACACAAGACGAAGAGCCAAGCTGTGGCTCTGGAAACTTGGTAGTTGTTTGCCTGGGTGAAGCGATATCTGGAAGGGATTGTGGCATCTCCTGTGGCTGGAGTGGATAACGTACAGGCGGACTTTTTCAGACAGCAGTTGGATCCAGGAGAATGGGAGTTGTCAATGGAGGCTTTGGACCTCAGTCGAGCCAGGTGGGGCAGTCCCCAGCTGGATCTGAATACATCGCACAGCAATGCCAAAATGGCACAGTTCTTCAGTCGCAGAAGTGAGATAGGAGTCGAAGAGATAGACACTCTGGTTCTTGTGTGGTCAATAAGAATTTGACTGTACATGTTCCCTCCTGGACCACTCATAGGCAGATTGTAGAGGTACAGAGAGACTTCCAGGCAGGGTGCTTCTAGTAGAACCAGAGTGGCCATGCATCCGTGGTTTTCAGATCTCATTCATCTCACAGTGGACGGACCCATCCGATTGGCTCATCGGCCAGGTCTGCTCAGGCGAGGGCCTATTTTTTCAGATCAAGTGGATCACATTTGTTTCACGGTTTAGCTTTTCAGAGGTGTTTAAGATTAAGAGGTACCTGCGGTAGGTTGTAGCTACTTTCCTTCAGGTAAGGAGACTTTCCACATCGTTGGATGATGTCAGGGTGTGGAGATTGTTTGGGTCCTGGTGTAGGAGGACCTGGATCCTCTGCAGATAGATGGTCAGCACATCTTGGCCTTTTTACAACAGGCCAAGATGTGCTGACCTAGAATTTGCTTCGGTTACAGGTAACAGGCTTGGGTTCCTTTCGGGAGAAGCTGCGAGAAAAACCTTTAGCTTCTCATCCGGATGTCATGTGTTTGCTCATGAGGGCCAAGCATTTGTGGCTGCCTATACAAAGGACGTACACCTCATGGAATCTTAGCTTGGTCTTGCAAGGGCTGTGTAGTTCTTCATTTTAAGCCTTGGTTTAGGGTAATGTAGAAGGATCTTACCTTGAAAATGGGGTTTCTGGTGGCGATTTGCTCGGCCAGAAGGATTTTAGATCTTCAGGCCTTGTCCTGCTGAAAGCCATTTCTGAAATTGTAGGAGGATGCCATTTCTTTGCGAACAGTGCCCTCATTTTTGCCACAGGTCTTTTTTTCATGTCACATCAACCAGACAGCAGAACTACCGGTCTTTCCAGATTTTGTCAGTGGAGAGAGTGCATGCACAGGAACTTCGCTTTTTGGATGTGCGGCGGCCCCTCATGCATTAATTTAAGGTCACTAACAGTTTCCGACATTCAGTTCATCTAATTGTCTTGTTTGGAGGTGCAGGCAAAGGAGCTAAGGTGTCAAAAACCACTATGGCTTGGTGGTTAAAGGAGTCTTTATTTCAATCTATATTTGTAAAGTTTGGAATGTTCCGCAGGGATTACAAGCTCATTCTACTGGAGTGCAAGCAGCCTCTTGGGCAGAGTGTCAGTTGGTGTCGCCAAAGGAGATCTGTAGAGCAGCGACATGGTCTTCCCTTCACTCTTTCACCAGGCATTACCGCTTAGATGTGCGGATGCCAGAGGAGACGAGCTTTGGGAAGCGTGTTCTACAAGCGGGTCTTTCGGGTTCCCATCCAGTATAGGGGAGCTTGGGTACAATCCCACTTGTCTGGACTGATCTGGGGTATAAACAGGAAAAGAAAAATTGGTTCTTACCTTCTAGTTTTCGTTCCTGGAATACCACAGATCAATCCAGAAACCCGCCCCTGGATTCTGAAAGACTGTTATGGTACGATAGGTGTCTGCACACTGTATTTCTGTATATAGTTGGATCTTGTGGAATTAAAGGTTTTCGGTTCCTTGGTTAGAAATGAGGACTCCAACCCTGGTCTCCAAGTTTGCCCTAGTGCGCAGGAAGTTGTTAGTGGAAGTTGGGAATCTGCTTGGGTATAGATCTTTTGGCTTGGGTATAGATCAATACTGAGGGATTGCAGGTGGTGCACTCTTATGTAGCAGTGCCTGAAAAGTTTTTATTCTCTGCCTCCATCTGCTGGTAGGGATGCAAAACCCATTTGTCTGGACTGATCTGTGGTATTCCAGGTACGAAAAGTAGCAGGTAAGAACCAATTTTCCTTTATTAATTATTAGATTTTATTCTATTATTCAGCTTTTGAAATATGTCCATTATTGAAATTTTTATGAAATATTGAAATATGGTTTTACTATTATGATGTTTTGTATTTCTTGGTTTTATTGTATGTTTTGTCAGTAATGGTAATGTTAGTTTTCTAGTCTTGCATTGTATGCAGAATCTAGCTAGTTACAGTTCCCAACTGCATATTTCTATTTATACTTTATGGTGACTTTTTTCCATATTTGGTGAGGGTCTGTGTGTTTTACATGCTGACCAAGGTGAGGTATTCTACTAGCATGTAGTTTCTATAGCAGCCTGGCTTCTTTTTTTTCCTAATAGGTGTATTTGAGATTTAGAGCCTGTCTTTTCTTGGGCAGAGCTTTTACTGTTTGATTGCAGGCAGTTAGTACTATTTTGCTTTGGGAGGTTTACTACATTCTAATTGTAATTCAGTTTACTCATGACTTTCCGGTGGCCAAGCTCAAATCCAACATGCTATACTATACGGGTTCCAGTGTCTTTTTGCAGGATTTTCTGTTCAGTACCACACATGTTTTAGATCATATTTTTACCTTAGAAAATGGTACTTTGAATATTCTTTTCCATTTTAAATTTATTATACCTGCATAATTTTTGTCTGTCATCTTTATCTTACTATGAGACTGATCACAGGCTCAAGGGATAAGCAATATTAATGGGACAAAATAGATTTAAGGAGTTATTAGAAAGTTTGTGTAACCTGATAAATGACAAGTATTTGTGATACTTCTTCAAATCAAATGCATGTTTCCTAATGGTGGGGGTAGCCATTGTTAAATTGTTTTCCTGACTGTTCTAATGAATTATTATTGGTATTTTTATATTTAGGATCATTTGGTTGTACCATGCTTTGTGCAAAGTTTTCTAGTAATAAGGCAAGTAATAAAATTAAAAAAATAGTTGTGTGAAAGGTCAAAGGTGAAAATTTTACTCCACGCATCCAAGTCTTGACATTTGCACAAGTGAAAGTTGTCAATTCTACCTTCAAAATTTCCTTAAAAAATGAGCTCCTGTCTGTGGAAGTTCATCCATTAATGTACCAGCTAAGGAAGCGACCCACATCCCTCTCTGAGCTTCAGAGAGAACATTTTGCCTCCTCCACAACTCAGTGGGTGGCCTGCTAAGTAACTCGTAACACAGTAAAGATATAATTATTACCTCTGGTTGGATTCTGACATGGTTCAGAAAGACTCCCGCTTTACCTGTTCAGTGGCAGGGAGGTCCTGTGGAGGCTCAGCACTCCCACTCCATCTTCACCTGTTCAGCAGTGGCCTGGTCTGCAGAGGTTCAAGCTCTTTCCCCTTACCCATTTGACAATAGCCTAGGTTGGGAAGGTTTGGATAGGCTTACTCTCACCTGTTCAGCAGTAGCCTGGTCCGTGGAGGTCCGGGCCTTTATAAGGACCTGTCTAAGTTTGTCCAGCTCTGCCTGATATGACTTGCGAATCTCTTCCATTTCCTCCTCTGCCTGCTGCCGCTCCAGATGAGATTTCTTTTTCCGCTCAGCAAGGTTCTGTATTAAAGTGCAGCATCTTACAGTTTTTACCAGATAAATGTACCCTTGATAGATGAATTAAGTTGTATTTTGCTCTTTACCAGTCCTGTTGACCATTGCTTTAGAGACAAAGATATAAGACCAGTGTACAGTGTGCTGATCATGAATCACATGGCTATGACAACCCTGACCCAAAGAGCTGATATACAAGCAAAGAGGATAAGCAACTTGTTCAAAGCCATTCAGTTGGGTGGAGAAGGCAGCTGAGCTGGTCTCACGTTTACACTATACTACCATCATAGGATAAGGCGACTTGATTATCCCAGTCAAACCATAAACAATGGACAGTATTATTAACTAGTTAATATGAAGGTCAGAGCAACTTCCTCTTACCTCAGTATAAAGCCTTCAGCTCTTATTGTATCCCTTGCACAAGGGAAAGCAGCTCTGGTCAAGACCTTACACTGAGTGGAAACAATTAGTATATCAGCAACTACACTAAAGAGAATGAATCTCTTGATATCCACTGAAAGACTGAGAAATAAATGAGATTAATATAAAGTTTGGAAAACTATTCTCTGCGCAGTTAATGAACATTGTATTGATCTTACACCACTTAGATGATTGATGAGAAAGAATGGCAAGTCGTGCAAGAATCAAGTGCCATAATTTATCAATAATCGCTGACAGGTGGTGGGAAGTGTGTACTTGTCTCTGTAGCAGCTGTACTCTAGAGCACTGTGAATCTCACCCATGACAGACAACTGGTAATGGGAGGACTCTCTCTGCCACTTATTTACCTTTTCCAGACCATGCTTCTCTGCTATTAAGTCTGCCAGTTCTTCCTCCAGCGATGTGACTTTCAGCTCCAGCTGTCTTCGGCTCTGCTTTTCTGTTTTGAGGTGAGACTGAGCATGCTCAGATGTCTCTTGGAGGTCTGAGAATAGACACCAGATATGTGGTTACTGAACTGTCAAAAATCTGGTAATCTCAGATGCACTCAATCAGCTGTGGCCTGAGGGTAGCTGATGCATGAAATTCCTTATAGCTGCCCCATGGCATGAACTTTTGAAAAGGGACCTCAGTGTGTGCTTAGTGAGTGCAGACGTCTGGGAACAGCATTTACTGAGCATGAAGGAAAACAATCTTTTTCATTTCATTTATTCAGAATTTGTGGATCACCTAACTCTAAAAGGCCTAGGCGATATACAAGATAACATTCATAAAACAGTTACAACATCATAAAATGGCAAACAAAATAGCAAACAAATCATAAAATAATAAAATCAAATTAAAACTTCATAAAACAAGAACAGTATTGGGAACAATAAATAGTTAAAATATAGAAAGACTAAATAAATGACATCTAAAATAAGCTAACTTAAAAAGAAAGGTTTTCAATTAATTTTCTAAAGGTCTTAAGAGAATCACACTGCCTGATGTCTATTGGAAATGAATTCCAGAGGGTTGGTCCTGCCACTGAAAATGAACATTCACGAGTGATGTGGAGACGAGCTGCTTTTGGAGATGGAATTTCTAGAAGGCCTTGCTGAGAGGAATGTAATAGTCAAGTAGGTTGGTAGAATTTGCCCAGTGGCAAGAGTGGTCGTTGAGAAGTTTAAAAATTAGCATGCCTAATTTGTATTTAATACGCTCTTCAATGGGGAGCCAATGGAGATCTATTAAAGTAGCAGTGATATGATCCTGGCACCTCAGGCCTGTTAGGATGTGGGCAGCTGAGTTCAGAAGTACCTGAAGGGGGTGAATGGTGGTTTTAGGTAGGCCTATGTATAAGCTATTACAGTAATCAAGAATGGAAAAGATAAACGCTTGAAGCACTGTGCAGAACTCAGGAGGATGTAGCAATTTTTTTAAGGCCAGATAGAAGTCGTGTGAGATGACTTGTTTAATGTGTGGATGGAAGGAGAGGGAATTATCAAGCAGAACACCTAAACCTTTGATTTGAGATTGAAGTGGAAAATGCTGACCATTAAAAGGGATAGACTTTTCATGAATGGTAGTATAGGGACTGTGTATGATAATGAACTCTGTTTTGGTCATGTTAAGAGACAATTTGTTATGCTTTAGCCAGTTGATAATGGTAGAGACACAAATTTGTAGATGCTCAGTGTCTTGCCATGAAGAGTGTAGACAAATCGCAAACTGAATATCAGCAGCATATAATTTGTATCAATTTGTAAGAGAAGAATGTATCTTGCAGATAGGTGCAAGATATATTTTGAAAAGACAAGCAGAGGCAGAAAACCCTGTGGAACCCCAGTTTTAATGGGGGAAGGAGAGGAGAGAATGTTCCAATATTTTAAGAACGATCAGAGAGATACAATTTGAACTGCTTTAGAACTATATCCGAGACTGCATTCTTGAAGACGAAAAAGTAGAATATTATTGGTCAATGGTATTGAAAGCAGAAGATATGTTTAAAGAGACAAGAAGGAATTGATGGCCAGAGTCAATGCCCTGCCTCAAAGTATCCGTGTGAGATAAAAGAAAGAGTTCCGTATTAATAAAAAGTGTCTGAAACCATATTGATGAGGATCCAAGAGCTCATAGTTTTCAAGATGTTCTTAGAGTTGTTTTAAGGCAGCAGATTAGAGTATTTTTGAGAAAAAAAGAAGATTTGAAATGGGTCTATAATTGCCGGGCTCAGAAGGGTCAAGATTGTTCTTCTTGAGAAGAGGCCGAACCATGGCCTTTTTGAGCGAGGAGGGAATGACATCTTCACTGAAAGATAAATTGATCAATTTAGAGAAGATGGGAGCAAGAACATTTCTAGAGGCCTTAAAGAGGAAGGAAGGGCATTGTCTGGAGAGATAAAGTGGTATTGGAGTTCAGAATTAGCATTTCAACCTTGGTTGAAGAGTCATGTTCAAATTTAACCCAGGTGACTAAAATAAGGGATGTTGGATTTGTGTACCAATCACAAATCTCACCCCAATACCACTGTACTCCAATCACCCTAATCTATGTATCCACAATTCAAAACACAAATGGTTTAACCGGTCAACCTTATTATCTTACACTGCCAACGTCAAAGTTTCATATGTGGGCCCCTTATTCTCAGGGTCTGTAATCACTTCAGACTCTAAACTGGTGTAGGGTCACTTTTACTTTATTTTAACAAGTTCTCTCATTTTTTTATGTCCACTTTTCTATATCCATTTTTTTAAAAAGACCATTTTTTCACTGCATACTGGATTATTAGTGCCACCTCTACATTAAATCTTTAACACCAACTTTGGTTCAAACTAATATGTATACCAAACAAGCCAAAAACCTGAATACTCATCCATTAGTTTTCCCTTGTACCAACATGGGACTGAAGAGAAAGAGAAATTACATTTTTCAATCTTAAGATTGAAGGAGATCATAAAAGATTCAGCAAACAAGTTTTCCAGAGGAGAACTGGTGGAGAAGGGAGGGTTGGTAAGCCTTTTGGCAATGGCAAAAATAACTTTAGGATTATAACCTATTTCTCTGATTTTATGGGAAAAGTGATCTTTCACAGCTTGCTGATTAAGTGTTCGAAAAGTGTAAGCTGTGACCGAAAAGACTGGGCAGAATCAAAAGAGGGATGATTCCTCCAGCATTATCTGTTTCCTGAGATTCTTTCTGGCATTGCTAATTGGTAGCGTTCTCCACCAGGGGGGGAATTTGGATTTAAAATGAAATGCTTTAATGGGAGCCACTTCATTAATAACTGCTCCAAAAATGGAGTCCCATTGAAGTAAAGCCTCAGAGAAATTCTGGAATGAAAAAGAGTTGAGAAGTGGAGAGATTTTTAAAAGAAAGTCAAAGACATCAATAGAACCACGCCATAAAGTGCTGGTATATTCAGGAGAGGCTTTAATGGCCTGTGAAACAGAAGGATATTGAAAGTGAAGTTACTTATTTATTTTATTTATTTATTTGAGTCTTTTCTATACCGGCATTCGCGAAGGGAATCGCATCATGCCGGTTTACAAATAACAAGGAGTGAACAACAATAAAGTGATAAAAAACATTAACAAGTGCTAAAAGAAGGGAAAATTGCAGTTACAATAAAACAGGGACATATTTCAACTTGGAACAGAAGAAAAGGAGATAGTAATTTAACAGTGAAGAATAACTGGGAAAGCCTGCCAGTTTAAAAGGGATTGTACCATTGATGGGATTGTCAAAACTGTTGATTATCCTGAAGGGTGTTCTGAGTTAATTATATTGATTTTGGGTTTGATTGTTGTCTGGAAAGGCTTTCATAAATAACCAGGTCTTTAGTCTTTTTCTAAAAGTTGGAAGGCAGGGTTCCTGTCTCAGGTCTGGAGGGATGGAATTCCACAATGTAGGTCCTGCTGTAGAGAATGCCCTGTCTCTAAGAGTCGTGTGGTGAAAGGTTTTAGCAGGGGGAACCTGTAGTGAATCTCCGTAGGACTCTCGGATTGGTCTGGCGGAGGTATGTTTTTTAAATGGGATTTGGAGGTTAAGCGGAGAGAGTTGATGAAAAGCTTTGTAAATGGTGGTAATAGACTTATATAAGATTCTGTAATGAACTGGCAGCCAATGCAAGTCTTTGAGAATCGGAGTTATGTGTTCTCTTCTTCTTGTGTTTGTCAATATTCTTGCCGCAGTGTTCTGAACCATCTGAAGGGGTTTAGTGTGAGAAGCCGGTAGACCCAAAAGAATGGAATTGCAATAATCTAATTTAGAAAAGATTATTGATTGCAAGACTGTCCTGTAGTCGTGGGAGTGGAAAAGTGGTTTAATTCTTTTTAAGACATGCAGTTTATGAAAGCAGTCTTTAGTAGTTTGATTAACAAAAGATTTTAGATTTAGCCGATTATCAATGATGGCTCCTAAGTCTCTCACTTGTGATGTTTGAAAGCCGGTTGGTGGATTTGAGGCGAGGTTACTGTTTTCAGGCGAAATTATGAGAAGTTCGGTTTTAGAAGTATTCAAGATTAGATTTAGACTGGATAGGAGGTTGTCAATTTTTAGGAGGCAATCTTCCCAGACTTTTATGGTTCTTGTAAGGGATTCTTTGATAGGGATGATAATCTGAACGTCATCTGCGTATAGATAATATTTGAGGTTCAGATTAGTTAATAGTTGACATAAAGGGAGGAGGTAAATGTTAAAGAGCGTGGGAGAAAGGGAGGAGCCCTGAGGAACTCCTAGCGTGGAAGGATAAAACTGAGATTCTTTGTTATGTATTTTGACTTTATATCCTCTGTTTCCCAAGAATGATTTGAACCAGGCCAGTGCGGCGCCTGTTATTCCGATGTTCGCTAGTTGCTTTATGAGGAGTGCGTGGTTAACAGTATCAAAGGCGGCAGATAGGTCGAGGAGTATCAGCAGGTAGGCATGACCTTTGTCCAGGCCCATGATGATGTAATCTGTTAGTGATATGAGAAGTGATTCCGTGCTTAAAGATTTACGGAAGCCATATTGAGGTGGGAGTAATATATTGTGGTCTTCAAGGTATTCTGATAGTCTGGCGTTAACTAATTTTTCCATTACCTTAGCAATGAACGGGAGGTTGGAGATTGGGCGAAAGTTTGAGGGGTCTTTGGGATTTAAATTAGGTTTTTTTAAGAGGGGTTTGATGGAAGCAATTTTCAGGTCATCTGGATAGATTCCTTGTGTTAAGGAACAATTGATAATGTCAGTCAGGGCCTTAGAGATGGTATCTGGAATTAGTAGCAGTAGTTTGGAAGGGATATGGTCAAATGGGTGAGAGGAAGGTTTCATTCTTTTCAAAACTGAGATTGTCTCTGATGTTGCAATAGGATCGAAAGCTTGTATAGAAGAGCCTTTGCAAGGATGAAAGTATGTGCTGAATGGAGCTATGATGTTGGTTTTCAGCTGTACTTAGTTATATATATGTACTTAGTTATACTTAGTTATAATGTTGGTTTTCTAGTGGACAGCAGGATGTCAGTCCTCACCTGTGGGTGACATCAGATGGAGCCCGGCATGGAACTTTGATTACAAAGCTTCTAGAAGTTGTGAGCATGCCCTACTGGGCATATGTAGCCATAGCCACCTCCCTACCTCCCAGTCCATTATAAAACTAAAACTTTGAGAATTCAAATCCAAAGTGAGGCAGGAGGTTTTTATGTGACTGACATCCTGCTATCCATCAGAGAACCAATGTTACAGAAATAACTTCATTTTCTCAGAGGACAAGCAGGATGGCAATCTTCACATGGGGACCCACAAGCTACAAGCAGCCTTAAACAAAAGAGAAATACAAACAGTGCCAAAGGCAATACTGTTTTTGGGTGGCATCATGACAAGCTCACATTATTTGTTTTCCTTTTTTTTGTAGTAGTCTGAACCAAAATAAAGGTCCCTAGGAGGGAATGGAGGTGGATTCTACACTTCAAAGAGACTCCATAGCATAAACTGTCTAAAAATCAGTTTCACATCGGGAACCCCTATCAAAACAGGGGTGCTGTGTAAACTTGTGGAGAAAATCTGATTTTGCAGATTTGCTTCCAACATAGTCAAAGCTCCAGCTCTGTGAGTCTTGAAATGCCCCACCAGATCCAGGTACACCTGGGCGAGAGAAAAGGCACTAACCAAGAGAAATAGTTTTCTTTTTAACTTAGGTTAACACACTTAAAAATAGGCTATTTTAATATTACCCCAGGTTTACTGATGTCAAGAAGAAAACCTAAATAGACTATCTGGTGCTTTAGACCACAACAGATGGAAGGTTACAGATCACTTGAACCTGAAGAGTAACAGCAAATTGCCTTTATAGACTTATGCATGACATTAAGCAGTGACTAGAAACATGCAGACAACTAGGTAAAACTAGGACAAATCTTTGAAGAAGGTGGGAAAGGTATTAGAGTCTATAGCAGAAAGACCCTGTCTGCTGAAGTGACCATTAACAATTTTCATGACCTACCAGGTCAGATATTATGGTAACAAGAGTAAAGAGACTCAAAAAAGTTTCTAACCACTGGGTAAGCACCATGCTGAGATCTCATGACACAGTGGCAAGCTCAGCAATGAGCTTCGCCTGAAGCCCATTCCATAGAAAAGCATATAAGGCCGTAGGGACTCGGACTTATCTCCTACATGGTGGCAAAAAGACCAGTTTCACCAAGGTGAAATTTAACCACATTTGTTTTCCAACCAATATGGGAAAATGATGAAGGCAGTTAAGCAGATTTCATATGAAATAGGGGAAAGGAATCTAGGACCCATCCCACAAATCTTATGGCAAGACCTTGTCTTTCCATATCATGTACTTATCTCCTGAAATCCTTTCTGGATGCTAGAGGAATAGGAGAAACATTACCAGATTCTGGGGCTGCAGGGCTATGCCTCTGGTGCCTGGGCTAGGAGAATCCAAACCCAATGCTGGGACATAGTAGCAGCCCTTAAACCATACAGATCAATGTTTGGAAATTCCCCAACCTGAAGGGATCCCTGACAAACTTTCACCCAGGGAGCTTCCACTGAATCAGTATGAGGAATCTAGTTGCCTAGATTCTTCAGAATTTACAGAGGGTTTTGTAAACTGGGTAATTTGAAGAGAAACTTATCAAAACTCCAGACTCTAGTCCAGGGTAAGGATATGCTGTTACAGAACTTTCAGGAACTTCTCTGTTAAAGAGATGGAAACAGTACCAGAGAGATGTGTTGCACTTGTGGAATATCTGGACTTTGCCCCTGACCAGGAACCATAGAGGTACAGACCCAGGTCCAGTCTGACCATCAGTTCAGACTTCTCATCCAAGTAACATAAGGCTTTGAGCTCTACTGAAAAAATGGCCTTGTTCTTCAACATAGCCTCCACACCTAATGTGTTTGGTTGAGGAACAATTCGTTGGCCAAAAGAATCCTCAGAGTCTAGGTTAACACTTATTGTCCTTCACGCATGAGGACAAGGAAATTTCCTATGCCACCTTAAAACTTGGATGTGGAGCCCCCTATGCAAGCTTCTAAACAAAAGTTGGTTGCATCCATAGCAGGACAATTTGTATTAGACAACTTTGTTTTTGTGGCTGATTCATTCTAGAGTGTCTATCATGGCTGAGTGTTGTGGATGCTGCCCAAGGAAACTCCAGTATTTCAGGGGCCAGTATACTTCTGGACTATGATTATGCAGCTGAGAAAAACTGCATACTTTTGATACCATAAGGGCCTACTTCACCTGTCTTGAATGGATGTCAGGTGACGTATTTATGCTTTCCACAGCAAGCATTCAATATACAATCCTCTTAGGCGAAAGAAAGATCTTTCCAGTTTCTAAGTGAGTGGAGTTCTAGTAGAGGAATTCATATCCAACATTGTGTGCTGCCTTTGCCTCCCAGCAGCACCCCGGATGTTTTATAATGCCTGGTATGAGTTCCTGAGCAAACTAATGGTGCAGGTTTCCCACAATCAGATGGATGATTACTTGCAGGCACATCTCCAAGTAGTGCCACAGGAGTAAAGAACATCTGGATGTTAATACCAGGTTTCCTTATCTCTTTTCCTGAATGCACCATAGGATGCTGTCCCAAAAGGATGGATGGATGGAATCTCCGCTAAAGGTGATTCAGGTTGAAAGTAGCTACCCAGAAGTAACTCAAGACAAGGGAGTACAAAAACATCCTCTTTGAATAGAAGCAAGATGCATAGAGAGAACATCTCAAAGCTTTCCCATAGCAGGCATTACATAATGCTCTCACATCCAGGACAGGATTGAGCCATCAACTCCTTTGGGGGCTTGTGACGTATATGCAACTGGACCCCATCCCCATACCTGTAATATAAGCTGGTGAGACCTTACGGGCCTCTGATAGGGAAGAATTGGACATTCCCCAACAGTGAAAAGCTGCAAAAGCATTTCTTAGAGAGTGATTTAGATGAGTATTAAATAGGGATACTCTCCTCCTGATAACACATTTTAGATATTCTGGTTTCAGCTAAAACTCTCATCCTTCCTTTGACTTTGAGGTACTACAGTGGTGATACTGGGATCTGGGCAATGATCCCCTGGATCCAGTCAAAACTCTGGCTAGGCTGTGCTGTGGTTTTTGTACTCTCCATTCTTTGTCACAAGAACGAGAAACAAGTTGGAAATATCAAAGGAAGAACTTCTGCCCTCACCAAAGTGCCCTACCCCTGAACCCTTGGCTATGGATAGTACGGCTATAGTGGCAGTAGAGCAAGCAGGTGGTGACCTCAACACTAAGGAGATCACCAATACCTGGAACTAAAAATGCTAGAGTTCTAACATCTTACAATTCTGCTCTTCGGCTCTATATCAAGAGGCATGGAAAGGGTTACTGACAACTCTCTGGCTAATTGTAGGCTGTGCCACCATCAGGCACAGCCCTCGCTAATAACACTTTCACCTCAGAGCACTCAGGATAGTATAACTCCTGAGAGCTCCTCATCAACAGGGAATCCATATCACAAGCTGTCAGAGGATGTATCCTTTGGAGGCCTTCCCATTCCTTGAGGTGGTGGTGATCCATAGCTCTACTCCCTGGATAACCCCATCTGGTCTTGACAGTCCAATTACGAGAGGGCAAATCTCATGCATCTGTTTTAGGGACTTGACCTGAACATCTGCCTACATGCCCAAGTCTTGGCGTCCTGGTGGCTAATGTTTTCCGAGCCATATCGCACAGCAGCACTTTATGCCCATTGCTCATCAGAGCACAGAACCTATTTTTATTGGTGCCATGACAACCAGCATCAATGCTACAGCTGATTTCCCTCAGCGCAGCTGTGTCCTAGATACATGGCTCCTGTGCAGCGATACCAATGCCACTGTGTTTGTCGCAGCTATGGCTGACACAGATTCCGCTGGCGGTGCCCACTGACTTTGGCAGTGCTAGACAGTGCTGATTCTGTCAACGTCGCCCAGTGTCAATGCTGATTCTGCTGGCAACACTCCTACCCAAACTGCCCAGTGCCAATACCAATTCTGCTGGTGCGATTCTGATTGTGTCTGTGCCAATTCCTCTGATGCCAGCACAGATTCCCATTGGTGCACAGGCATCTGATGCCTTTGGGGCATGGCACCATCAGTGCACCAGCCACTGCTGATTGCTCCCATGCTTCAGCTCTCCAGTTCCTCCTCCAAGATTGCCCTGCCAGGCAGACTGGAGGTAGAAGGGGAGGCCATGTCATTCAGAGTATCAGAGACTGGTGCAATTCCCAGGATTGTGGGGAGGATGAACTTTCCTCTCCATGGGAATTCTCCATCAGGCGCCGATCTGGTCCCAAACCTGGTGCAAAGGTCAAGGGAGAATCGATTATATTGATGCACTGGAGGGGTCCTCCTGGATTCCTCAATGTTGAGGCCTCCATCAGTGCACATCGAGTGGACTAAATCTCCTGGAGCTCCTGTCTGGAACGCTGGCTAATAATAGTGGGGGACTCACAGGGAGGGGGCCACCAGAGACACCATGGTCTGTACCCAGGCAAGTTCTCGAATAACCCGGGGTCAGAGGCCTAGCCTGACCACACAGGGGCACTGAAAACTGCCGGCCCCTTGAGACAGACTAAAAGGCAAAAATACAAAAGCTGGGAAAATAATTCAACCATGCCATCAAAAGAAATAAAGGGAAACAAGAAAAGCTACCTAAATTACTAGAAGAAGAAAATAATTTAAGCAATATGTATCCTTTCTACATGTGTAGTAGAAAAGCAGCTTCTCCAGCTCCTAAAACTTTCACTGCAGTAGCTAAGAGAGAGAGCACATTGTTACTTTCAGGCTCTAAGGAAAAGATGAGAGTGAGGAGCCCTGATTGGGAGGCAGAGGTGGCTAGGACTGTACATGCCCAGTAGGGCATGCTCAAACCTTCTAGAAACTTTGAAGTCAAAGTTCTGTGCCAGGCTCTGATGTCATCCATATGTGAGGACTAGCATCCTATTTGTCATTGGAGACCTGGGGGCTGTTGTCCTGCATGCATGAAGCATGGTCTCTCTTTATTGCTATTATGTTGCTCTGCAGGCAGACAGCAGAGTCCTCCAACGTTGCTAATTTCCTTTATTTTTCAAGAAACTCAAACTAACTGCTCTCTAGAATTTAGTCTCACATCTCCTGGGGAAGTAGTGCCCTTGCTTCAGCATGGCAGGTTTTCCAGTGTGCTTCAACCTGGAAGAACACAGAGGTACAAATCCCCCCCAGAAGCTCCTGAGCCAGGACATGAATAGGTCCTGTCAGAAAGAATGTTCAACATGGGTTTAGTAAGTGCCCAAAGCAGTGAGGGAGGTCCATGAGACACAAGCAAGATTTCTTCAGCTATTACACACACACACACTGAACAGAGAATATGGAGCTCTACACCTAAAAGTTATGTATCCTATTTTATGTTCATGTCTGAAGACATTTATGAGGCAGTGGAAATGTCATGCAGACTCATCTCCTCAATCTTCAGAGTGGCTGGTACGTCAATCCTCTTCTGCTTATTTGAGTCTATTATCGGACAGAGGCTGACAGCCCACCCCTAGTCACAAAGCCCAGAAAAAAAAAAAGGAGAAAATTGTGGTATATCATCATCTAGTCTGCCCAACTCACTTCCTAGTGTGTAAAATGCCCTTTATTTGAAAATAGCCCGACTCTGGCCGAGTTTCGCTCTATGGTCTAGAGTGGCCTGATGATGTAGGTTCTTTAAGAATTAGTATAATCCAGGAATCCTGTAGCCTGGTTCTTAACCGATTCAGAGCCTACATGATCAGGTGGCATTCATATACTATACCTCTATGCTGCAGCACACCCATGTGTGCATTAACAGAATAAGACTGAACCTTGCTAATGGTAGAATACCTAAGGTAACCACATCTACCTGCTGGCACGTGATAAGCCCTGTTATAGTGCATTGCCCCTGAGGCAGCTCTAGACCACAGAGCGAAACTCGACCACAGTCGGGCTATTTTCAAATAAAGGGCATTTTACACACACCGATCTCCATTTCTTCTCTGCTATACAGCCAACTGGATCGGCTTCAGATTTGTTTTCTGGGTCCAACTCACTTCCTAGTTCATGCCATAATTCCCATTTGATTTCTTTTTCTTTACTTCTTCAAAAAATAAGGATCCCCTGTGCTTATCCCAGCAGGATTTTGCCTTCTCCACTTCCTTAGGGATACCATTCCATGCATTTACCATCCTCTCTGAAGAAATATTTTCTGATGCTACTCCTGAGGCTATTCTGTTAAGAATCTCCTAGAACATCCTTACAATAAAATACAGTATGTTTGCTTCTATATTAATATCTATCTATCTATCTATATATATATATATATATATATATATATATACATACATACATACACACACACACCCTTGAGATATTTGAATATCTGTAAGATATCCTCCTCCCCAAGTACACATACTTAGGTCTAAGTTTCATTTCACAGGGATTTGATTCAGACCCTGTCCTGTTTTAGTATCTCTTCTCTGGACTGCATTTACTCTGTCTTTATCCCTCTGGCATTTTGGCCTTCAGAATTAGACAAAAAAACTCAACGAGATGTCTCCTACCTATGTGAAGTTCCTTCATTAATGCATCAGGTGAAGAAACTCTCCACACCCCTCTCTGAGCGTAACAAAGAACACTATTACTCTTCCCCAGCTCAAACAGTAGGGCAGCTGTTAAGTAAATACTACCTCTGGATTCTGGCATAGTTCATAAAGACTTCTGCTTACATATTCAGGAGTGGCCTAGTCTGTAGATGCACAGCGCACTCTAGTCTCACCTGTTCAGTAGTGACCTGATCTGTAGACACTCAACATAACCCCTCCCCCCCAAATCCGGGTCTGTCTTGCTGCACTGCTTTGTTACTCTGAAATAATCAGATATGATCACGCCAAGATTACACTTGCTTGGTCCACAGTACCTAACCCCTCCCCTGCAAATCATGCACTGCTATCTTAGCTTCCTGAAAAACTGAACAGAGAAGGATGGAGAGGGAGAGAATCAGAGACTGAGAAAAGTAAACATTCAAAGAATAAATCTGAACAAATATAAAAAGGTTAAAAACAGTTATTTTCATTGGAACCATAGTTAGTAGGACTCAACTGGGCTATGATCATTATGGCTTGCAGAGCCAGCTTTGCCCACTCAGTTCAGCAACTGGATTTTCCATCTGCCAACCCTTTGGTGTCCTACCTAGAAGCTGAGCCTGTAGCTTGTTCAGCTGCAACCCATTCTTCTCTGCCTCCTGCAAGGCAGCTGTTAGCTGGCTCCTTAAATTCATCTCCTCCTTCTGGTGGGCTGAGAGTTCAAGCTGCAGACGGGAGACCTGGCCTGTTGCAGCTGTCAGCTCCTCTGCTACCTTGGCCTAAAGTGGAGAAAAAGGCCATACATGTATTAGGAAACTTTCTGAAACCAGAGGTTGTTAATGGTCTGAGGAGAAATGCAGAGCATACCAAATTGGGCAAAACTCTGGCAACAATATAGTCTTCATTTTACCATAATCAGACAGTGTACCAATCAGTGTGCCTTGTTTGTATGGAATGTTACATAAGGATAATGTAAATCGGACCTAAGAGGCCACATTTCATCATAGGCATAGAAGGGAAATACTTTTGTACCTAAATATAGTCATGTAAAGCTTTGATACTAGCCTTATGCCCACTTATGGGTAACCCCGTGGCTACTTGAAGGGTCCTGCCAAGCATTGCTTAGGCCCACCTGCACCTGTAATCCTACACTGGCAGTCTCCCACCCACCAACTGGCCTCTGAGCAAGTACCCTTCCTGCAAGCTATTCCCCGGTAAACCTGGCTCTTTAGCCAAGCTTTTCCAGGACCATGATCATCATTTTTTCCCCTCCAACCAGCAAGAGCATATCTTCTTCACAAACCCCCATTTTCCATACCACTACCTACTTCGGTATCTAATCTCTTGCTGCAGGACACTTGAGACTTTCTCACTTATACGTTATAATTTTTATGCTCAATAAGACCTGTCAACTTAATTGTTTAAGTCTTTTTCTTTTCTTTCCTTTATCTTTTGGTCATCAATGTTACAACATTATTGTTAAATTTTGAACTTATGTACCCTGTTCCAAGTTTCATAACCTTGTTCTATGTAATGCCTTTTGGCAATTTTCATGTTCTGTTTCAATGTAAACCGATGTGATCTTTATTTCATATAGGAACACCGGTATATAAAAATCTCAAAATAAATAAATAAATAGAGTCCAAGACTGCACACAACCCAGGAATCATACAGTTCCTAGGGGTGCACCCACAGACCAAATACAAAGAAATACTGGTATCTTCCATCAGACTCAGGACAGAGCTAACAAACTAACGAGTTTAACAGCAGGAACAGTGAATGGAAAAAAAAAAAGATTCAATTTGCAAACAGTAAATGGTAAAATATCAAGGATTTACCAAATATTAACTAAATACTTTTCACTATATTTATCCAGCACCTGGTGAAATTAGGAAAAGGGCTGTCCAACTGAACTGGAAACTGGGCACACAGATCTGATCTGTTTGTACTCTCAGCCAAGAGTAAAGAGTTCTAGTAACTTCAGGGCCACTGTTGAGCTATGTCTGAAGGCCAATCAGGATACAAAGCATTATTATTTATGAAAATTTTGCCAAAGCTGGTCTCAAGACAGACTACAATACATTTAAATGAACAGAGGCAAAAGAACAGCTTACAGTCAAATCAGAATTTTTAATTAATGAAGCATTGGGATCCAGTGTAGAAGTCCCATTTATGAATAGTTTCAAGACCCAGTTGTGTCCCTATTGTTTATAACAGTCCTTTGTAGAAGATTTAGGAAACTGGGTCTAAGATGCCTTAGTTTTTTTATTCTGAACTTAAGATAGCATGGCTCCAGGCACAGGATTAATGGAGAAATTATTTACCTGATAATTTTGTTTTCCTTAGTGTAGACAGATGGACTTAGGACCATGGGTATAGTGTACTCCTGATAGCAGTTGGCGACTGATCAGATTTCAATCTGATGTCAGCCCTAGTACATATATCTCTGCAGGAAGTGCAGCTCTTTTAGTATTCTCCTCGAAAAGCAATTGTGGCTATATGTGTGGCTGAATAACTTTATAACTTGGTTAACTTTATAACTTGAACTAGTTGAATTGGTTATAGCTGGAGACCGCACAGTGCCCTCAACCAAGAAATGTCAACACCTGGTAGGATGGGTGTCCTAATTGGAGGGAAAGCTTGGCTTACCCATGAATAACTCGCTCTCGGGGATGTCGCCCGAAAATTCCATGAATGACTACAGCCGTGGGTGGGATGCTGAGTCCATCTGTCTACATTAAGGAAAACGAAATTATCAGGTAAGTAATTTCTCCATTTCCTAGCGTGTAGCAGATGGACTCAGGACCAATGGGATGTATAAAATCTAATCCCGAACCGGGTGGGAGGCTGCCCGAGGCCCACTTAGTACTACCCCTTGCAAGTGCTGTGTCCTCTCGAACTTGAACATCCAGGTGGTAGAACCTGGAGAAGGTGTGGATGGAGGACCATGTTGCCGCCCGACATATCTCAGCGGGTGACAGCATCTTGGTTTCCGCCCAGGACACTGCCTGGTCTCTAGTGGAATGGACCTTGACTTGCAAAGGTGGGCGGCTTGCCTGCTTCTACATAGGCCGCCTTGATAACTTCTTTGATCCAGCGGGCTATGTTGCCCGCGAGGCAGCTTCCCCCTTGCTTCTCCCGCTGTGAAGGATGAACAGATACTCTGACTTTCGTACGGATTTCCGACCTTTCCAGGTATCGGACCAGGAGTCTGCAGACGTTGAGGTGGCGCAGGCGGCGAGATTCTTCCGAATCCTTATTCTCATCTGGCGATGGTAGCGAGATGGTTTGGTTGAGATGGAAGTGAGAAACCACTTTGGGGAGGAAGGACGGGACCGTGCATAATGGATAGTTCCCCAGAGTGGGAGTCTGAGGAACGGCTTCCCGGTAGGACAGTGCTTGTGGTTCGGGATATGAAGGGCCGAAGAGACTGCCACCAGGAAGGCTGTTTTCAATGTTAATAGTTGGAAAGGACAGGCCATGGAAGAGGTCCTGAAAGAGGCTCCTGCTAAGAAGTCTAGGACCAGGTTGAGGTTCCATAGAGGCACCAGCCACTTTAGGGGTGGTCGGATCTGCTTGACTCCCTTCAGGAAGCGGGAGACATCCGGGTGAGAGGCTAGGCTACCGTCCTCACTCTTGGTTCCATAGCATGACAATGCAGCCACCTGTATCTTAATGGAGTTGAGAGACAATCCCTTCTGTAGACCGTTCTGTAGTAATTCCAAAATCGCGGAAATTTTGACTAAGCGTGGGATGATGTTGCGGTCCTCACACCAGGCTTCGAATACTCTCCAAATCCTTATTTATTTATTTATAGTTTTTTATATACCGCCGCTCATCATAGATATCACGTCGGTGTACAATGAACAGGAACTTACGCCGGAGCGTTATACATTTAACAGGATTAAATAAGCATTATACATTTAACAAAAGTAAGAATATATATATATTTGAATATAAAACAAGTAGAATCTTTTAAAACAGAACTATCATTTAGGATTAACTGAGCTGAGTTAAACAGCTGGAAAGTAAAGGGATTTTAGGAAATTAGGTATGGGGTTAGGGACAGGTTAGGAGGAGATGGAGTTATAAATTAGGGGTGATAAGACGAGGGGAGAAAAGCGCTTCAGGTGCAATTAGAGCAAATGTATGGAATGGAATTTACAGTAAGGGCATAAAAAAGGGGAAATTAGAGATAGTGTAGAGAAGGGTGGTGTTGGGTAAATAAGGCAGGGCATATAAAGGGGAAGAAAGACAAATATATTTCAGGTATAGGCCATGTGTAAATAACCATGTCTTGAGTTTTTGCTTGAAAGTTTTGGGAGATGGCTCAAGGCGCAGTTCAGTGGGCAAGGTATTCCATAACAATGGGCCAGCAAAGGAAAGCGCTCCGTGCTTTGGTGGAGGCATGGTTATATAGTTTGGGTGAGGGGGTCTGTAATGTGGCAGGTATTGATTTCTGGTAGGTTTAATAGAAGTTTGAAATTGCAGTGAATTATTAAACCATTTCATTTCAGGATTGTGGAGGGCTTTATGGATCAGTGTTAATGTCTTGGGGATGTGGGGATGGGTTAGGGATGTGGAGGGATGTGGAGAACTTGTGTGCTCGGAGCAGGGTTGTCAATTACTGCCCCTGAATTTCTGCTCTTCCTCAGGTGAGTCCTCTCAATGCCCAGGCCATAAGAGAATCGAGCTGGGTCCTCGTGGAGGATGGGCCGTTATTGGAGCAGATCCCTGTGGTGGCGTGGCTGGATAGCGGGAGAGGGCTCACCTGGCAGTAGCCTTCATATGTCCGCGTACCATGGCCCTTCCTGGCCAGTCCGGGGCCACCAGAAGTACTGGTCCCTTGTGGTGTTCTATCTTGTGGATGATTGTGCCCAATAGGGGCCACTGTGGGAAGGCATATAACAGAGTTTCCTGTGGCCAGGTCTGTACCAGGGCATAGATTCCCTGGGACTGAGGTTCCTGTCTGCGGCTGAAGAAGCTGGGGCACTTGGGCGTTGGACCGGTTTGCTGAGAGGTCCATGGTTGGTGTTCCCCAACGGCTTACTATCAACTGGAATGCTGTGGTCGACAGCCTCCATTCTCCTGAGTCTAGACTTTCTCTGCTGGAAGGTAATCTGCAGTGACATTGTCTTTCCCCGTGAATGTGGACTGCCGAGATTTCTCGAAGGTTCGCTTTCCCGCCCATGTCATTTAGGGGGTCTATTTCCAGAGACCTGTTAGCTTCTGGTTCCCCCCCGACGGTTGATGTAGGCCACTGTTGTGGCGTTGTCTGACATGACTGATTTGTTCTGAGTCTGTGACCGAACCGTAGGCAGGCTAGTCTGACTGCCCATGCTTCTAGGCGATTGATGTTCCATCCTGACTCTTCTTTGTTCCATTGCCCCTGGGCGGTTAGCTCCTGGCAGTGTGCTCCCCTTCCCCGTAGGCTGGCGTCTGTGGTGAGCAGGATCCAGGTCGGTGAGGACAGCCTCACTCCCTGGCTCAGATGGCCTTCTTGTAGCCACCATCGTAGTTGGGTCCGAAACTTTGTCTGGGAGCTGGAGACAAATGGTGTAGTTCTGGGACAGCGGGCTCCATCGTGACAGTAGAGTGCGCTGTAGGGATCTAATGTTGAGCTCTTGCTCATGGCACTACTTCCAGTGTGGATTGCCATGAGGCCAAGGACTTGGAGGTAGTCCCATGCTGTGGGACAAAGCTCACTCAACAGGGTTCGCAAACTGGGTCATCAGTTTTTGATCTCCTTGTCGGTGTCAGGATATCCTTGTCTTGTTTGGCGTCAAACTGAACTCCCAGATATTCTAGGGATTGGGAGGGCTACAAACAGCTCTTCTTTGTATTGGACCACCCACCCGAGGCTCTCCAGTAGAGTTTTGACTCTGTTGGTTCGCCTGGTGACTTTCCTCTGGGGATTTCGCCCTGATCAGCCAATCGTACCGATAAGGGTGTACGAGGATTCCTTCCTTCCTCAGTGTTGCTGGCCACTACCATCATGATTTTGGTGAACGTCTGGGGTGCTGTGGCTAACCCGAATGGTAACCCACAAGATAGAACTGGTAGTGATGTCCAGGATTGTGAAGCATAGAAAACGTTGATGCTCTTGATGGACCGGAAAGTGCAGGTAGGCTTCCGACAGATCCAGGGATGTAAGGAATTCTCCCGGTTGTATCGCCCTTAGACAGAGCATAGGGTTTCCGTGCGGGGAAGCGAGGAATCTTCAGGTGGCAGTTGACAGACTTGAGGTCCAGGATGGGCCAGAATGTCCCTTCTTTCTTGGGAACAATAAAATAGATGGAAGAGTGTTCAGTATTTATTTGTTGTGAGGGCACCGGTGTGTTTCAAAAGGGAAACTTTGATAAAATGGGGAAAATAGAAAAAAACTGAAAGGTGCAGCTGCAAAGGTTAAGTGTACAACAGGCGTGGACATTGTTTAAAAATACAATCTTAGAAGTGCAGTCCAGATGTATTCCATGCATTAAAAAGGTGGTGTGGGGGGAGGGGGGGAGGCAAAATGATTACCACGTGGTTAAAAGGTGAGGTGAAAGAGGCAATTTTAGCCAAAAAAAAAATCCTTCAAAAATTGGAAAGAAGGATCCATCTGAAGAAAATAGGAAAAAGCATAAGCATTGTCAAGTTAAGTAAGAACATAAGATCATGCCATACTGAGTCAGACCAAGGGTCCATCAAGCCAGCATCCTGTTTCCAACAGTGGCCAATCCAGGCCATAAGAACCTGGCAAGTACCCAAAAACTAAGTCTATTCCCATGTTACTGTTGCTAGTAATAGCATTGGCTATTTTTCTAAGTCAACTTCATTAATAGCAGATAATGGACTTCTCCTCCAAGAACTTATCCAATCCATTTTTAAAAACAGCTATACTAACTGCACTAATCGCATCTTCTGGCAACAAATTCCAGAGTCTAATTGTGCGTTGAGTGAAAAAGAACTTCTCTCCAATTAGTTTTAAATGTGCCACATGCCAACTTCATGGAGTGCCTCCTAGTCTTTCTATTATCTGAAAGAGTAAATAACTGATTCACATCTATCCATTCTGATTTTAAAAACCTCTATCATATCCCCCCTCAGCCGTCTCTTCTCCAAGCTGAAAAGTCCTAACCTCTTTAGCCTTTCCTCATAGGGGAAGCTGTTCAATTCCCTTATCATTTTGGTAGCCCTTCTCTGTACTCTTCTCCATTGCAATTATATCTTTGAGATGCGGCGACCAGAATTGTACACAGTATTCAAGGTGTGGTCTCACCATGGAGCGATACAAAGGCATTATGATATTTTCCGTTTTATTCACCATTCCCTTTCTAATAATTCCCAACATTGTTTGTTTTTTGACTGCCGCAGCACACTGAGCCAACAATTTCAATGTGTTATCCACTATGACTGCCTAGATCTCTTTCTTGGGTGGTAGCACCTAATATGGAACCTAACATTGTGTAACTATAGCATGGGTTGTTTTTTCCCTATATATATCACCTTGCACTTACCCCCATTAAATTTTATCTGCCATTTCGATGCCCAGTTTTCCAGTCTCACAAGGTCTTCCTGCAATTTATCACAATCTGCTTGTGATTTAACTACTCTGAACAATTTTGTATCATCTGCAAGTTTGATTACCTCACTTGTCGTATTTCTTTCCAGATCTGGTGTAAAACATTGATAAGGCAGGCTAAGAGAATTTGAAATGAAGTTTGCCGTAGAGGCAAAAACTCATAATTAAAAACTTTAAAAAAATATATCCAAAGCAAGAATCCTGTGAGGGAGTCAGTTGGACTGTTAGATGACCGAGAGGTTAAAGGGTCTCTTAGGAAAGGTAAGGCCATTGCAGAAAGACTAAATTAATTCTTTGTTTCTGTGTTTACTAATGAGGATGTTGGGAAGATACTGGTTCCAGAGATGGTTTTTCAAGGGTGATGAATCACATGAACTGAACCCAAATCACTGTGAACATGGAAGATGTAGTAGGCCAGATTGTCAAGCTAAAGAGTAGCAAATCACCTGGACCTGATGGTATGCACCCCAGGTTCTGAAGGAACTAAAAATGAAATTTCTGATCTATTAGTTAAAATTTGTTGCCTATCATTAAAATTATCCATTGTATCTGAAGAATGTAAAACCACAATATTTAAAAAGGACTCCAGGGGTGAGCCTGGGAAAACTATAGACCAGTGAGCCTGATTTCAGTGCCGGGAAAAATAGTGGATACTATTCTCAAGATCAAATCACAGCGCATATAGAAAGACATGGTTTAATGGACCACAGTCAGCATGGATTTACCCAAGGTAAGTCTTGCCTCACCAATCTGCTTCATTTTTTGAAGGGGTTAATAAACATATGAATAAAGGTGAGCCAGTAGGTGTAGTGTATTTGGATTTTGAGAATGCGTTTGACAAAGTCCCTCATGAGAGGCTTCTAAGGAAACTAAAAAGTCATGAGATAGGGAGGCAGCGTCCTTTCATGGATTACAAACTGGCTGAAAGACAGGAAACAGAGTAGGATTAAATGGGTCCATTTTGTCAGTGAACAGGGTAAAACAGTGGAGTGTATCAGGGATCCGTACTTGGACTGGTGCTTTTCAATATATTTTGACATATGATCTGGAAAGGAATACGACGAGTGAGATTATCAGATTTGCAGATAAAAGCTATTCAGAGTAGTTAAATCACAAGCGGATTGTGATTAAATTGCAGGAGGAGCTTGCAAGACTGGAAGATTGGGCATCCAATGGCATATAAAATTAATGTGGGACAAGTGCAAGGTTATGCATATAGGGAAAAATAATCCATGCTGTAGTTTTCACGATATTAGGTTCCATATTAGGAGCTACCACCCAAGAAAAAGATCTAGGCATCATAGTGGATAATACATTGAAATCATCAGCTCAGTGTGCTGCAGCAGTCAAAGCAAACCATGTTAGGAATTATTAGGAAGGGAATGGTGAATAAATGGAAAATGCCATAATGCCTCTGTATCGCTCCATGGTGAGACCGCATCTTGAGTCCTGTGTACAATTATGGTCACAGCATCTCAAAAAAAGATATAGTTGCGATGGAGAAGGTACAAAGAAGGGCGAACCAAAATGATAAAGGGGATGGAACAGCTCCCCTATGAGGAAGGCTAAAGAGATTAGGGCTGTTCAGCATGGAGAAGAGATGGCTAAGGGGGGATATTATAGAAGTCTTTAAAATTATGAGAGGTCTAGAACGGGTAAATGTGAATCTGTTATTTACACTTTCTGATAATAGGAGGACTAGGGGGCACTCCATGAAGTTAGCAAGTAGCACTTTTAAACTAATCAGAGAAATTATTTTTCCACTCAACGCACAATTAAGCTCTGGAATTTGTTGCCAGAGGATGTGATTAGTGCAGTTAGTGTAGCTGGTTTAAAAAGGTTTGGATAAGTTCATGGAATGAGAAGTCCATTAACTGCTGAGTGTTTGGTTACTTGCCAGGTACTTGTAGCCTGGTTTGGCCACGTTGGAAACAGGATGCTGGGCTTGACATGGACTCTTGGTCTGACTCAGTATGGCGACTTCTTATGTTCTTATGTCCAAACCTTTTTTAAACCCAACTATGCTAACTTCCTTAACCATATCCTCTGCAATTTCTTTTGTATATATCTACTTACTAACTTCATGGAGTGCCTTTATTTTTGAAAGAGTAAAAGGGATGTGCATTGTTTAAAATGAATGTCCACTCTGCGATGAATATGTCTAGTTCTTGATTCTTTGGCCCCCAAAACAAATGTGTCCCACAATGAAACGACATTGGTTTCATTTGTTTTGTTTTCCATAGAAATTCATTGGCTGCATTGTAAAGAATAAAGCTTTGCTTTTCTGAGACTCAGGCTGGTCATGCAGGAGTCTCCAGAGCAATCAGCCCTACTGCCTATGATTCATGTGTGAAGTCTGAGAATAACCAGAATATGTAAGGAAATCAGACTGACAAAGTAAAGGAACATATCAGAGTGAAGCATTTTTCTAAATCAGCAAGTCACTGCTCTGTTCTTATAGTATGTGCAGACTGTTTCAACCTGCATTTGATTCTTTGTTTCAAGAGAGAAACATTGCTTTCACTGTTGGGTGAGTTCTGTGGTGTTAAATTCTCCTCAGTGTTCTGAATCAACAGTGCTCTCTTGTTCAGTATCCAAAACATTCAATTCCAATCCTTTTGGCTGCATATTAATCTCCACAAGTTTGAAATCTATTTTTAAATTTAACATCTCACTGTCATTGCCACTGACCAAGAGGATGGCTTTGGCTGCTGGCTGCAGTGATTTAAACTTAAACTTGTTGGAGTGAACTAGCAGCAGTGCCGGCTAGCAGTAGTGGTACGCTAGCTAGCCGTGTACAGTGCCCAAATATAGAGTGGGGTGTTTTTAACTCTATCTTGGTCTGTGCACCAGTCTGTGCATCTACAAAGAAAGCAAGCAGTGCCAGTCACTAGTCAAGGTACAGCCAGCCACTTTGTGGATTAATTTTATTACTGCATTTACTAGTACATGGCTGTGCTACCTACTCGCGCACATCACTATTTGCTTTTTGTGTGTATGGATGAGTGTGTGTGCAGTATACTAATCAGCAGAACAAAATACTAAAATATTACTGTAGTGCATTCTCTCTGTTCAGCATTACCACACAGTGTGATCACTTTAGTGAGTCACATGCACATCCACTTCATTGAAAATAATAAAGACGAAACATCTTTTGTCCATCATTTAAATCCCAGTAAGCAGGCACAGATTGCTAATAAAATCCCATCATGTCAGGGGAAGATGCTAGAGGCCGTGGCAAGCCTGCAGTTGGTAGGGGATTCTTTTTTATAAGACGAGTCCCCTAACCGAAATAGAGAATTTTCAAATTCAAAGCGTCAGTAGGAGAGGCAGGCCAGTGAAGCTGCAAGAAATTGAAATTTGGAGAGGATATGCCAGCACCATCTGTGTGTCTGCTAGACCTGTTGTGTCAGAGGAGAGAGAGAGAGCAGGCACTAGCAGCTTGCAGGGTATCAAGGCCTTTGGAAGTAGAAGTGAAGTGGTAAATCTGTGTTTAGTGTAGCACAAGCTGCCAAAGCAGTTTTGTCATCCTCTTCTGAATCAAAGTTTGAGAATCTCCCTTTAAAGATTTCCTGAAGTAGAGATGGGGGAGAGGCATTAGCTGAAGACTTTTTGTATTAGGAGGATTAGTCAGTTATCGTGTTAACCTCCACTTCACTGACTGAGGAAGAGAGAGGCAAGAACTGATGTTGAAAATTTAGTTTTAGAGCTGTAGATTTATATATTGTCCCTCCCTTCCAGTCATTAGTTCAAATTGATCATGTTATGTTCACTAATGCCAAGTGGCCCCCACCACCGTTACCACGCTCACCAAATCCTACGTTCCACTAAGAATGAAATCCAAAATAGCTCCCTCTCTCGTTGGTTCCTGAACCAATTGCTCCAGAAAGCAGTCATTTATTCCATCTAGGAATTATGTCTCTAGCATGTCCTGTTGTTACATTACCCAGTCAATATTGGGGGTCACTGAAATATTTGTCTTGGACAAATTCTTGGAGGAAACATCAATAAACTTGTTAACCAAGTAGACAAGATATAGCATTGATACCAGCATGGATCTACTGTAATTTACTACTCAGGATCTTACCTGTGACCTAGATTGGCCAATGCTGGAAAGATACTAGGCTTGCTGGACCCTCTGACTGATCCAGTATGGCAAGTTATCTTCTTATCTAACTTTGGAACATCTCCACATGTACACAAAAGCCTGCAGACCCAGGCTGTACTGCAACAGAGAGCAACT
The DNA here is from genome assembly GCF_901001135.1 of Rhinatrema bivittatum. Taxonomy (NCBI): domain Eukaryota; kingdom Metazoa; phylum Chordata; class Amphibia; order Gymnophiona; family Rhinatrematidae; genus Rhinatrema; species Rhinatrema bivittatum. Next base: position 141,278,787 of record NC_042622.1, read on the forward strand.
GAAAAGGGGCAGGAAATGGCCCCAGGGATCTCCACATACCCATTCTGATGAGTGTGCCAGCAATAAACACAGACAGCTTTAGCCTGTGTGTACAGAGCAGAAAATAGCAATTGGCAATCGGATAGTAAGCCCCTGGTCTCTGTATCTCTATCACAATGCAATAGTAAAACTGAAAAAAAAAAGTGCAAAGCTCATTGCCCAAAGAATTTGCATCTGCAGCAGCCGTGATCTAGGAGATATCTATTCCCAGGCCCACAGCATTCTTGAAGCCTGGAGAAAAAAAGCAGACCAAAGATTTCAGTCCACTGCAAGATACTTAGCATGAAAGTTGTGAATTCTTTTCTTAGGGCAGATACTCAGGTGATATTTCCTTCCCAACTGCTGAAAATGATGGGAACAATCTAAGGCAAAAGAAGGGCTACTAAGGAGCACTACTGATGGAAATAGCATCCTTTTCTGCATAATACATTGTCCCATGCCAAGGAAGGAATTGAGGAAACCCCTAAGGCTGGGCAAACCTACCCCCAGGGGAAGCAGCTTTATTTTTAAATCCTGCATTCGTAATGCCAAGATAATTACAAGGCTGTAAATAATTCCCCTATTTTCTCCCAATTCCTCTTATGTCAAAGAAAAACCCTCCAGAAACCACAGAGCGGGCTCAGAGATGGAATCCTGCCTCCATAGAACCTTTTGTTTCAGCCGCATATGATGTATACACTCTGCAAGGTAGTAGTAAGCCATCCATGATTGCTTCTTTCCTGGTCATATTTTATGAAATTGTCCCTGTCACTAGGAAAAGGAGCTCCTTTCAAACTAACACAGGTTCTCAGTGGGGCTAGCTCCTAAACATGGCTGCAATTCCCACCTTCCAAACCAAGTCTCCCAATGGGAGCCTGAATGTGGCCAGTTCAGTCATGATGCTGTGCACTCCTGACATGGAAGCACTCAAAAGACTTTGTCGAATGGAGTATCCCTTTCAAGGATCAGATTAACTTTCGGAACATCCGCTGCACCTGTGCTTGCAAGGTCCTATAGGATGCGATATCCCATGCTCTGCAAACCACCACCATATCCTTCCCCCAAAACTCCTCACCAAAATCGAAGCACTAAAAATAGCTCCCTTCAGCTGGGAAGTGATGATCTGGCTCCCCCAAGTCTATCTGCTTCTCTCCATTCCTGCACTTTTTATTTTTGGTGTGCGTTTGTGCTGCTGCACTTCCCAGGGGATGTCACATGAGAGAAGTGAACAGAAGCAGGGAGGCAGTGGCAATGTGCAAGTCTGGCCCTTAGACTTTTTTTTTTAAACTTTAAGCATCCCAAGCATAGAAGCAATATCTTCTTCTTGCCAAAGGAAGTCAGCAGGAGAGGAGGGAAGAAATCATTCACCTGTTAGCCCCCTCTCCCAAATCTCCTCTGATGAAAGAGTCTCCATGCTGTCACCTTAGGAGCTAACATTATCCAACAGGGTCATGGTTCTGCTAAACTGACGGAGGGAGCCCCAGCTATCACCTCAGAAGCCATGCAAAGGCCAATATTCAATCTGGTCATGCTCCACAGAGAAAGAAGAACATTTCTTTTCATTTGAGGGAGCCTCCCACTAGCCTCTCTTCAAGATCATCCAGCCTAGCTAGGCCACAATCCACAAAATTGAATGCATATTCATAGTCTGCTGGAGACAGAATACTGACAGATTGATGTCAGCTTGAGTATATAAAGTTGATATCAGTGAGTCTGCTGATCTCTTTCCATCTGCTGATTGACATGCATAACCTATTTGTATGGACTGGCCTGACTGGATGAAGAGGAAAATCAAATTGTGGAATTTATTGGAGGATGTGGTCAAGGCATCTAGCATGGTAGGTTTAAAAAAGGGTTTGGACAAACTCCTGGAGGAAAAGTCCATATGAAACTATTAGCCAGGTGGTCTTGGGAAAAGCCATCTCTTACTTCTAGGAGTGAACAGCAAGGAATAGATCTACTCTTTGGGATCTGCCAGGTACATCCTAATGCCCCGAGTAGCCAGTGTTGGAGACTGGATGCTGGGCTTAATGGGCTTTTGGTCTGATCCAGCATGGCATATCTTACGTTATTATGGGGTGCACCATTTATATTTTATGAAGTACCCAGCAAAAAAAAATAATATTGGCTTGTAGGCCTTTAAAGAGCACATTGAAAAAAATATGTTGCATAATAATTTAACATCAGAGGAGTGGGAAGCACTCCTCAAAGGCTACAAGATGAAGCTGGTAGGATAGATGGATGTAGGCAGTGCAGTAAGATTATTCCAGCACTGTCTATTTATTTATTTAAAATATTTTCTATACCGTCATTAAGTTATTTACCATCACAACGCTTTACAAAAAGGCACATATAGTAACACTAAATATTTAAGTAGGTAAAACGTTATAGACGTGCCACATATGATTCAGTTACAAATGTATTCAAATATAAAATTAATTGATGAATTTTGTTGGAGTTGTCCATTTGAGTCATGTGTCAATGTTGACTTACATGAAGGTCTCTTATGCAGTTCTTATGCTACTTAAAGTTAAAAGTGAGATTTGTATACAAACAAACAAATAGGCACATAGAAAACTAGGTGCTGAGTGCTTCATTTAAGATGCTTGCCTTTATTTATTTTCTTCTCAGTTCTCTCTCTCGAATGCCTGATTAGAGGGCCACGTTTTCAAACTTCCTTTAAATAGTTTAAAATTTCTCTGCAATCTTATCTCAAGAGGCATTGAGTTCCACAAGTTGGGTCTACTTAGGAGCATAGATGAAGCAAGTACCTTATGTAAATCTGTTGGGAGGGGCTAACATGGAATGATAACAGGATGCAGTGGCACAAATCTCAGTAGAGATAGTGCAACAGGGATTCAATGCTAACATCTAGGATATTGAGAATAATGGAAGTTTAGTGCACCAATCAAGAACACATCATCATTCACTGAAGGCTAAAAGGGTTTTTAGCAGAAAACATTCAAGAAACCACTTGTTAAGAAATACCATTTATGCACTAAACACTGCTTCAAGAGTTAACTGGAAAATCTTAAAACACTGAACACTAAATGTGCCTATACCATACCAATAACAATTACAAAGGGAAGGAAACATTTGCCCACACCTCTCCTTGGGCTATACTTCCTGAAGTGTTTGTGATAGATGAGGAATATGTACATGTATAACACGACTGAATGGTCTATGAAAAAATAGCAGGGGACAAAACCCAAAAAAGGTACAGCGCAAACTCAGGTCAGTTTGTCAGTATCTTGCGACGTCTCTTTCCACTTCATGAGAGTGGTAGCAGAGAGGAGGCTGGAAACTACAGGCTGGTTAGCCTCACCTCTGTGGTGGGATAATTAATGGAGACTCTGCTGAAAGAAAGGATAGTTAAGTTGCTGGACCTGAGGCAGCATGAATTCATCAGGGAAAGTCCTGTCAGACAAATCTGATTTTTTTGATAGGGTTAGAGAATTGGATCGAGGAAGAATGCTCAATGTGATTTACTTGGATTTCAGCAAAGCTTTTTATATGGTCCAACATAGGAGGCTTGTGAAAAAATGAAAAGCTTAGGAGTGTGCGCCAAGGTGGTGGCATGGATTACAAACTGGTTGACTGACAGGAGACAGTGTGTAATGGTAAATGGAACCTAATCTGAAGAGAGAATGTGTTAAGTGGAGCGCTACAATGATCAGTTTTGGGACCAGTTCTGTTCAACATATTTGTAAGTGACATTGTAGAAGGGATATAAGGTAAAGTTTGCCTATTTGTGGATGATAGTAAGATCTGCAACAGACTGGACACACTGGAAGGAGGAGAGAGAATGAAAAGTGATTTAAGAAAGCGTGAAGAGTGGACAAAGATTTGCCAATAAGGGCAGAGTCATACATCTGGGATGCGGTAATCCAAAAGAGTTGTATATGTTGGGGGGTGAAAGACTGATGTGAATGAACCAAGATCTTGGGATTATGGTATCTGGCGATCTGAAAATGGTGAAAATGTGACAAGACGATAGCAAGCCAGAATAATACTGGGTTGCATAGACAGAGGACTAACCAGTAAGAAAGAGGAGGAGGTGATAATGTCCTTGTACAAGTCCTTGGTGAAGCCTCACCTGGAGTACTGTATTCAGTTCTCAAGTCTGTATCTCAAAAAGGATAGAGACAGGATGGAGGCGGTCTAGAGAAGGGTAACCAAAATGATGTGAGATCAGTATTGGAAGAGTTATGAGGGGAGGCTAAATGATCTAAATATTTATACCCTGGAAGAGAGGAGATGCAGGAGAGATATATTAAAGACCTTCAGATACCTGAAAAGTTTTAATGATGCACAAAATTCGAACCTTTTCCGCTGGAAAGAAAACAGTAGAACTAGGTCACGAAATGAAACTCCAGGGGGATGACAATCATCAGAAAATATTTCTTCACGGAGAGGGTAGTGGTTGCCTGGAATGCCCTTCCGGAGAAGGTGGTGAAGATGAAAACAGTCAAAGAATTCAAAAATACATGGGATAAACACAGAGTCCCTAAAGGCTAGAAGATTAAAATGAAGAAAAGGGTGCATGGATGTAACTTTCTGGTGCGGCAGTTACTACCTCAACCATTAAGCTTTATTGCTTTTGATGCAACTGCAATATTGCTCTTTGCTTCAATATCAGGGGGAAAGGGGAGCTGCATTTAGACAACAACCAATAAGGGCCATGACTTTTATGGTTTGGGGAACTGATAAGCATGAGGGTAACCTACACAGAACAGCAGTTACCACCCTTAGCAGAAGGCATGGAATTACTACCCCTTAATCAAAAAGCCTTGATGCTTGACGCAACTGCAACATCGCTCTCTGCTTTGATGGCAGGGGGGGCGGGGGGGGGGGGGAGGGAAGATGGGGTGTGGAAGGGGAATTAGATTCACATATCAAATGAACATGGGCCCTGACTTATGGTCTGTGGTACTGATATACAGACATAAGAGAAAAAAAGCACAGGTCTGCTTCTAAAGCCAAGATCATAAGCAAAGCATTTCAAGCAGCACTGTCTGAATTTTCAAGGCGGCTCATCACCCTGTAAAAATGTTGCTAGCAGTAAATTTTTATGGGTTCTCATAGGGCTTGGGGATAAATGCACAGAGCAGCAGTTGCTACTCTTAAGAATAACATGGGACAACTCACACATTGTGGCAGATACTACCATAAGAAGCTTGATGGGCAGACTGGATTGACCCTTTGGTCCTTTTCTTCCATCATTACTATGTTACTATTATGCCATCTGTATGCCAGAATAGAGGCAAAATACAATCTAATTTTTTTGTTTAGTCTCTAAGAGTCCCCAGGATACATGCATTACTTCTCCTCTTACAACCACTTCAAGGGTTGACATAAATGGACAGTGAGATTGTCGATTAAATTTAAATTTGCAAGTACAAAAAAGTTAGTGCTGGAATAACCTTCAGTTATTGGGAGGCAGTTAATGAGTTGTGCTTTAATTGCTGAGCTACAAAACCCTACTGTCATAACAAAGAAAACTAGACTAGCAAGGAAGTAGCAGTACCAAAAGCTAATGAACAGGGCACATGTCACTGGGGCTTCATGCCAGACTATATACAATTCTGAAAATAAAAAACAAACAAGAAAGTGTAGTTTGCCCTGTGCAGTTTGGCAGAAAAGTAGAGGCTGAGCGGGAATACTGATTGTACAATGTGAAAGGGTACCATTTCTGGAACTTCACTCTGTTACAGAAACAAACACCTCAGCTTCTCTGCAAACCATAGATTACTGGCAGAAACATCGGAATTGCTAAAAATCATGTGAACGAAGACAGCTATTATCAGAGGACAGAGTTATTAAATGCTACAGCTGTGGCTATAAAACAATCACAATGCTTTTCCTGCTAAAATTTGAGGAATGGTGGAATAACATTTATATGGGCTGGGGGGAGGGGCAGGCTGGCATAATAGGTTCAACCATACCCCTTCTAAGGAGTAGAGGGCCTGGGGAAGGGAAATCAGAAAAAGGATATCAATGTAATTCCAAACCCTTATCTGGAACATGGTGCAAATGTTGGATAACGTTTCCCTGGTGTCCAATCAGGGACACACATACATTCTCTCTGTTTTCCAACACCTTACAAGTTAACAGGGGAAGGAGGAAATAACCTTGATTTTTTTTATGTTTTAAGTACTGAGTACCTAATTTACTTCACAGAGAGACCACATACATCATAATATAATTTATTATTTATTTAGAAAACACAAAATGTTCACCTATCTAGACATTTTAAAATCTAAACTCACACATTCAACCACCATTCACACATCAGCATAAAAGGTATATATTGCACAAACAATTCTAAATTACAATTGACTAATACACATCATTTTTACTATTCTGAGGAGAAAAAATTTTTTAATTATTATTTAACTTGTTCTTGTATCTCCTATCCATGTCCTGGACAGGATGATGTGTATTAGTCAATTGTAATTTAGAATTGTTTGTGCAATATATACCTTTTATGCTGATGTGTGAATGGTGGTTGAATGTGTGAGTTTAGATTTTAAAATGTCTAGATAGGTGAACATTTTGTGTTTTCTAAATAAATAATAAATTATATTATGATGTATGTGGTCTCTCTGTGAAGTAAATTAGGTTATAGGATACCAGAGAGTTGTATAAAAATAATTTCCCTCTGTTTAATTACCTTAAGTACTGAGTAAGCAGGACTCAGCACACTTAATGTTTTCATCAGGATGGGGCAGTGGCAGTGCCATTCACTGCCATGCAGAGGACCTAAGATCGTGGCCTCTGGCTGAGTTTGTCACTGCAATGACTAGGCGATTTGGAAGGAACATAAAATAGGGGACAAGGTTCCCCAGGTTGTCGTGAATGAACGCTCCTGGTGCCAGATCCCAGCCCTGGTTCCAATTAGGCTGGTAGCCAAAAGGAACAGGAGGAAACTGCCAGGTAAAAAAAAAAAATTAAACAATCTCTATTAAAAGAGACCATTGATGACGACAAACTCTGTAAGAGAGACACAGCCAGAGTAACTCCAAAATACCCCTGAACATCATTGTGGCATATGAAATCTCCCAGCTCAAAAAGGATTGAGGTCTGGGGAGTCATAGGCTCTATCCTCTCTGAATTGAGAGCAGATACAGGTCTCTGCTGGTCAAAGGGGCATTTATGATCCATACCCTGCAGTATCACAGGTCAGCTGTAAAGTTTAGAGGTTGAAAGTTGTAAATTTATTTCTGCTATGCGAACTTGCATTTGTTAGATGGCACGCTAGACCAAGAAATTAGGAAATGATTATGCCTTTTACTAATGAATATCATATCAATGTACTGATGACAGAATATAAAACCATAGGTTTGATGGTCATCAGATACTTATTTCTTGGGGTGGTGGTAGACCCCTCTCGCGCTTTCACTGAAGCCCCACATTAACACCCTGGTTCGTTCCTCCTATTTCAAGCTGCATCTTTCATGTTTCTTGAAACCTGTTCTAGTCCGTACCAATCCTTGCTGCTTTTGGACCTAGACAGTTGCAAGCCACTCAGATGTTTTCGATGGTGAGAGATATAAATGTTTTTAAAGAAAATAAAATTAAATAAACAGGCTCTTCCTCGGTCTTCCATTTTCTTCAGTGCGGTCTTTACAATTAGTTCAAAATTCAGCAGCTCGTCTAAAATGGTTCTGCTCTTAGAAATCATCTCTCCCCTGCTCTGGTCGGTCCACATTGGCTTCCTATCACATGGTGGTTAAGATTTAAGATACTTAACCTTGGTCTTCAAAGCTCTCCACAGGCAAGTTCTTCTGTGCTTTGCCTCTCCAAATCTAAGCTATCATCCCACTCGCTCTCTTTGTTCTGAAGTTCCCTCTGTCAAGAACATCTCTGCCTAGATGAATCATTCTAGAGGCTGCATTTTCAACGTGGCTGGTCCTGTGTTATGGAACAATCTTTCCAATAAGATTAGGGCTGAACATTGACTTGCTCCACTTTCGCAAGGCTCTCAAGACCCACCTTTTCGCCTGTGCCTTCACTGTCTGACTGTTCGGATTTAGTGGAAGTGTTTTCTCCTCTCTTGATTCTGATGTTCAGGATTTATTGATTCTGTAAATTATGTTTGTCTCCTGTGTGATGCATGCATTGTCTCTACTCTTTGTTGTTATGGTGAGTATGTAGATTTAATCACTTTGAATGATTTATCTGCTGAGATTTGCGAATTGGCAGATTAGCTACTCTTTATACTAAATTTATAATCTGCTACTTTGTTACCAGGTATGGAAAATATGAGATATGTAAATCAGGGATTTCTCCCATATCTGAACAGAAAGGAACACTCTCTGTCTCTTTCCTTTTGTTAATTCACCTTTCATTCTGTATTATCTGACAAGTTCCTAACAGCATTAATAAAGAAAAACAAGTCTCCTCATGCTTTCTGGATGAAAGAACTCAAGAGGGGTTTACAGATCAGGGATTTACAAGTTCACCCTGTTGTGTGCGAAATCTTATATGCATGAGCACACATAAAATGGAACTGAAGACATGTAGCTGACTGACTTGAAACTGCTAGGTTTCTCAATCCCTTGGTTTTGATGGCATAGCTAGCACTCAAACCTGCATGCTATTTCTGACATTTGGTTTTAAAAAAAAACAAAAAATAAACACACAATCCCCCTTCTCCATATTTTTATAACACCGCATTAATAAAATACATTCTCATTTGTTTTCATCTGTTTATACTATAAGTTAAATGAGTGCATGTGAATGCAGAACAAATGAATCCGTGAAGACTGATCAAAGAAAAGCTGCATCAAGTCATTTGCTCAGCACCTAAAATGACATTTATCTTCCCAAATGACTTTTTAAAATTTTATTCTCTCTTCTTTGTGTCTTCTGAAAGGGCTGCACAGAGTTTAAGAGCTTAAAAAGTAAGGAATTATTAAATATGAACCCTTGCAAAACCCTGGAAATCTGAAGAAAGCTTGGTTTCACAGACCCAACCAGAGATCTCACTCAGAGCATCTAATACCCAAAAAGGTAAAGTTGAAGGAATGCTGTCAGAATTTGTAAAACTGCAAACATTTTTTTGCCTCAAAGAAAGAGCTCGAGATCTTATTTTGTTTTCTCTCAGTTTAGCAAGCACTGAGCTTTTTGTAGGAGCTTGTCATGGTTTTTGCCATTGGAAGATGTTAAAACCTGGCTGTGCCACGACGACTCCGTTTTAGTGGGTCTGTGGAGCTGTGTGGCTCTGGCCAGTTTTGCTGCTATACCACTAAGGAAGATAAAAGTACAAAAGCTGGCAAGAATGATCCAATCACTACAAATGATTTTCATGCATATAATGATTAATTATGTTTCTTTGTAACATTAAATGGAATTTCTGTGCACGTTCTGGGGAAGAAACAAAATTTTACTTTTGTGCTTCTGTTAAATTTCATTCCTACTTTATGACAGAAAAGAGATGCAAATTGAAGCAGTGGACTGGACCCTGATGGGCTTCCAATGACCCATTTAATTTGCTTCTCTTTGCTGTTGCACCAGGGTTTTACATTATACCAACCCTGACATCACTAGTATGAATTTACAAAACTATATTGGATTTATCTACCACAGATGCTAATATGTCTATAGACTCAGAAACTCAAGAAAATAAAACCATTAGTAGGGAGAGAGCACCCTAAGTTGGTTCCCTTCATCAACCCTACTTTGCGGCTTCCTTCCTTGTTGTCATAACCCTCCCAATGTCATTGAAGAGTGACTGGGATCTTCAAATTGCTTCCAGTAGCGGTGCACCTTGAGGAGAGTGCCGAGAAGGCCCCCTCCATCAGTCCTACTTGCAGGCCTTCCACATCAGAGGGTGACTGGGATCTTCAAATTGCCTCTGGCAGTGGTGTAACCTTAGGACTAACTTAGTGACCACTCTGCATTTTGCTGTAGCCTCAAGTTATGGACAAGAAAAGAAAGGGTACTGTTTGCACTTTCCTATCTGATTCAGCTGTGCCTCCCTTTATCTTCCAAGCCTACCCCCTAGAGGCTTTTTTTTTTTTTTTTTTTTTTTTTTAATAATGGAAAAGTTGGAGCTTCTTGCTTCATTCATAAAAGACTTTTGTCTCCCTAAGCCCTGATGGTCCTATGCCCCTGCAGGTAGATTCACTGACCCACATTGGAACTGGGACGGCTTGTACTTCCATGCCTTTTGCCAATCAGGTGGGGGTCTTCCTTCAACACCCCCATGTGGTCAGGAATGGTTTGTCACACTCTGCTTGAAAAACCTGCTGTTATAACATTTGAAGTATTATGGACAGCAATGACTAATTTGGAAAAAAGTCTCTCTTTTAGAACGGATTATGTTTGGGTTTTTAGCAAGGTGGTATCTACTTGAGTTGATGAGCATTTGTGACTTATTAAAGAGCAGGGCGAAAAGATTAATGATATCAAGGATAAATGTTTGAATTTGCACAAGTGTAAAATAGACCTAATTAAGGAAAATTAATTGTTATATTAAAGATTTGGTAATGTGGGGAACTATTCAAGAAGACTGAATTTGAGATTCCTCAGATTTCCCAAAAATGTTTTAATCCTCCCAATGGAAATGTTAAGAATGTTTTATTTTGATTTCTTGAAAGTTTCTAAAGAGGTTATTTTTTCTAAATTATTTTATTTTCCTAATCATAATTGTTGTTTCCTCTGGTTCAGATGTGGGCAAGTCCGTAATTTCCTTGGAAAATTTGGATCTTATTTTCTTTCTTTTCTTTTTTTTTTTTTTAAAGAGCAGTCTCAATCTGAAATTACTGGAACAGCAATGTTTTGATTACATTCACTCGAGTCAAAACAATGGACAATGAGGTTATTCTCTCATCTTAAAGAGAGATCATTTTAGGACAAAAGAATTCATTGTTTCCAAATGTAGTAAGAAACAGCAGAAAAGGAAATTACTTCTTTAAAAAACAAACAGACAGTAATTGCTTTAGGAGCTACTTTCCTGTTAAATTAGAAGGAATTAAATGTTTTTTTTAATCCGATTACAGTTGGAAGATTTTCTTCAGAATAGGATTATTCCAGGTATTTCTGTTTCATAACATTTGCGCATTAGGCCTAATATTTGTATTTTCTTGTATATCTGACTTGTGATTATCTTTAAAAAAATTTCCCCAATTATAGTCTAACAGTGATAACATGTATGTATATATATATTTTTTTTTTGTTTAATGTTTTCTTTTTATAATTTTCAGCATGTTAATTGCTGTGTTTTTTCCCCCCCCCCCCAATCTCAAGAATCTGATTATTGAATTTTCAAAAATTATACAAAGAGAAGATTAAAATGCCCCATTAAACACAGCTCAGAAAATAAAGGGAAAACTACAGAGATTTGTTTGATCCGCTTTCAATTCTATATACAAAATGAACTAATTTACGAGAGAAGGTGATGGGAAGGGGAGACACACACACACACTAAGCACTCATAGAAAAAGGGAAGACCAACTGCCTCACCTGTTCCCAGCCCCGATCCACTTGCAGCGCATGCTAGGAAAAGAAAGCAGTGACAGGAAATACTGAGGAGAGTTATGCAAACCAGCAGAACAGCCAAGTACTAATTACACAGTTAAAGGGACAAACTGTAGAAGTGCAAACTGCAAAAGTCTCCCCATGTCTGAAAATGTGATAAGAAAAAGAAGCATTTGGAAATGCCACCGGCAACTTTAAACTCCAGGTCCTGGTGACTGCGAGCAGTCATAGAAGCGCTCTGAGCAGCATGACCAAAATCAAATCCCTTGTAAGATGGGTTAGAGTCAGGAGAAATCTCTCAAATTCTTAACTGTAACCTTGGGATGCAGTGCACTCAGCTGGAAGTGGTTAACAATAAGGTCTTCTTAATCTGTGGATGCTTTCATACAAATCTGCCATCAAGATTGGTAAAGGAAAATTGGTTCTTACCTGCTAAACTTTGTTCTGGAAGGGCGGCAAAACCCAGCAGTCTGGACTGATCCAGGTATGTACAGGGAACAAGATTTTACACCCCAGAGATGGATTTACTCTTTTCTGCTAAGTACTATTTGTAAGCATCAAACTGAATAAAAGCACTAACTTCTTATTTGGACTGAAGTAGATATATAGTCCAGTGATCCTTTAGATAAATGAGTTAAAGCTAATGTAACCTGAAGATGAACTTGCCCAATTCAGACTATTTATAGGCTAGTTACTAAAGTGCCACTACACTATTAACGGGTCACTTAAAGAAAAAAAAAATATGATGGCAGAGACGGCAAAGTCCATCTGTCTAATACTGTAGACCCTACCAAATCTCTGCCTTTAACCTCTTCCATAAAGGATCCTCCATGCTTGTCCGAGGCTTTTCTCTGGAGTTTGCTCCCTGTATCGACCACTCTCTCAGGCCAATACAGAAAGGTATGTTCAGCTGAATGTACAGCTTAACTTATTTAAATGAACATTTTGAGTGTGTAAACCTGACTGCCAATGCAGCAAGGAGTTTTACGCTCACAAAATATACGTTGAAAAATCAGAGTACGGCTTAGCACCCTCACATGGAAATCCCATGCAAATGAGGGCATTGAGTAGTACTCCCCCGTTGCAGAGAGGTGTGCTGGCCTAACCTGGATTTTCTTAGTGCTGGAAACTTAACTCCTGGGTCAGAGATAAAAGTTAAGTTTCCAGTGCTGCTGTGTTGGCATAAAAATCACAAAGAAGTCTTTCCTGCTGTGCTGCCATTTAGCTGGATAGGTATGGACTTATCCGGTATCTGGCCGTGGTTAGCCATCGCCACTTAGCCGGATAAGTCTGTACTTATCCAGCTAAGTGGCAGTGGATAACCATGGCTAGATAGCCATATAAATCATTCTTATCTGGCTATCTTTTTTTTTTTTTTTTTTTTTTTTTTAAATACACTTAGCACTGTCTTTCTTCCCCGGTTCCCTCCAACCCTAACCCAGAGTTAAAATGTGCATTTGGCTGTCACTTTTTAACTTCTGTTGCATTAGCTTGCTGCATCGGGAGTTAAACATTTTTTTTTTTTTTTTACTTGCGCATTAAAACAGTGCACTGAAATCCAGTGTACAGTTCCTTAACATACACATTACTGCATCAGCCTGCAAGTGAGGAACTACATCCTTGCATCACTACTACTATTATGGACTTCTTGTTTCAAAACTTCCTTTCCCCTGATAAAGGTTTGCTTTTCAATATTTATCCCCTTCCTCTTTTTTCTCTAATGTCTACAGATTTACATCTTGAAGTCTTCTCATTGGGCATGTGATACGCTGCCTTATTTCCTTTTAAACTGCAGGAAGAACAAAACATTCTCTAAATCTGGTTTTAGTTTATTCTTTTTAAGCCACACCTTTGGTCATTTTGCTACTGGCAGACTCATTCACGATCCAGAAGGTCCATTTAGTGTGTCAGTAGCAACTCCAAATACCATGGAGGCATTCCCAATAGGGCTCAAACTCTCAAAATTGCATCCATCTGAAAATGGAAGAAGAGAATCTATTTTTTATTTTACATTTGTTTTCCAGTAATTTTTTTTTGCCTCATTTCTTTCTCCATGCCTAAGGCTTCCAAGTCCAACAAAATCTGCCCTAATCTCACTCATTACCACTTATGAGATGGTGCTTCTAAGAGTGGGACTCAAATGCATATTCTGGAACCACACATTAAGGATGCCAGTGAAATCTGGGATTTAAAAAAAAAAAAAAAAAAGAAACCACAAGTCCTACTTATAGCACAATGGCTCCTAAACCTATTCTCAAAGGATATGTAAAGAATATTTGCATGCAGTGCCTCCATTGTATGTAAATATATTTCTCATACATATTCATTATATACATTTTAGCACAGGATATCCTACATTATAGCACACAATCCTATAACCTACTTATTGCACACAATGGCTCCTAAATCTATTCTCAAAGGTTATGTACAGGATATTTGCATGCAGCGCCTCCACTGTATGTAAATATATTTCATACATATTCAATGTAGGATATCCTGGCAACCTGAATGGGAAACAAGTGTCATACTGTAATGTATATTGTTAAGATAGTTACAGTAGTAAACAAGTGGTTTAGAGGTTCACCAGAACTGTATCTATGTCACAGTAAATCAATATACAGACAAACAGCTGGAAAGCATGTAGGGTCTATTGTAAACTAACAGAAAGACAGCCCATTCAACCTGCCTTTGCAGTCATTTTCTGCCATCATACTGCATGTTCAATATCTTTAAGTCCTGTCTTCTAATTCCTAGTCAATGCTTGTTGGAAGTTCAGAAGCGAGCGCAAACCTCAAGAGAGCTTAATCCCCTAGTCTGCTACCCCACTGCACTGGCCACCAGCTGTACCTTCTCCTGCTCTGCATGCAGCAGTCTCGTCTGAGTGTTCTCAGTTGTGGTCTTCAGCGAGTCATTTCTCTGCTCCATCAGAAGGTTACTCTGTTCCACATATCTTGGGCAGCACACAAAGAGAAGAACAGGGAGGGGAAGTAGAGAAGACAAAAATATATATCATTCTGGGAAGGGTCACTGAAGAAAAACTCATTTCTTTATTGTCCGTGCCAGACCAGTCCATACAAGTGAGTCATGTCCCCACTTGCCAGCAGATAGAGACAGAAAAAAAAGCTCAAAGCTGACTTCACTCCTCCTATGGGGATTGGGTGCTGTCTTAAGCAATTTTCTATCCCCAGCAGATAGTATACAGGCAGGTGGACTGGTGCTATATCCAGGAGTAAGCTGCTCCCAGGAAGGCTTTAAGCCCAGGTTCCCAATGGAGAATAGGCAGAGTCTTGATGGCTCTCAAGGCAATGGTCCTGGTGGGACGGATTCTCCCTTTTCCCTTGGAAACCAACTCAGTTGTGGTCTGAGATCCTGCACTGATGCATCAAGCACCATGTAAGTCCATGGTTACTTTGATTCCCTTGATGGATCTCGCAGCAGGAGCTACTGACAGCATACTCCTCTACTCTAGGAAGGCAGAAAAATGTATTTAAAAAAAAAAAAAAAAAAAAAAGGCTTGCAGCACAGATTTTTTCCTGGATTGACTCCTGGTGTCATATAGTGCTAGGCTAGACTTGGACTCTGTTAGGTGTTCGGAAGGGATTATTCTCCCCTCCTCCCTCCCTCCACACGCTTCTGGCATGGCTTTAAAAAGCGGGACCCACAGTGCTGCAGGTAAGTCAGCTGGTGCATTCTGCCTGGCTTGAGAAGGGGCAGGTACCAGGTAGGTGGGGGCAATCCTCAGAGTTAGTATCCTATCAAAACTGAGTGGGCTTCCCAGATCAAGTCCCGTCTCCTGCAGTAGAAGCAGCACTGTAGTGCACACAGTACAGGGCCTGGTCGATACTCCTGTTTTGGCAGGATTAGAAGACATTTTCTCACTACATTACATCAAAGATAAACCAACCAAGCATGCCAGGCCTCTTTAGCTCCTTCCTCTCTATGAGAGTGAACAGCAAAGTTCTGTGATGGCTACATATATTTGTCAAATTATGGGACATTATAAGACAAATATTTATATTCAATCATTACAATATTCAATTAAAAGAAAAGGAAAAACACGATGCTTCAAGAATAAGATCCCAAAAACACAAGAGGGAAAAAAATATTGAACACTGTGGACAAAAAAACCCAGAATCTTATTAACTCTCCAAAGAAGGCAAAGACCTATCGATAGCTTCCTTATACTCTTGAATATCTGCCTGAATGAGACTGTAAAAAGGATTCTGACCTGGATTGAAAAAAGTGCTTGAAGTTGGAAGGAGTGTGACCAAAATGTCTTCACATGCAAGACTGGCTCTGTGCATCCCACTCAGGCACAACCTTGTATACAAGACCATCAGGGCAAGGCATGCCAAGTGAAATCAAAGGGTAAGTTTTCTGGGGTGGGCCCCTACAGTTAAACAGTACACACTCTGCATCCCAACTAAAACAGTACAAAAAAGTGCAACCTATGGCTGTAGTTATCCGCTCCAGAGAGCTTACCTTTTCATTTTGCTTTACATCTCTTGCCCAAAAGCCTTACAAACAAGAATATGCCCAAGCTGGTGTGCAATCTTGTATGGCAGGGCATTGTGCCAAGGTGTCAGTGGGTACTGTTTAGCTTTCAGAGCCTGCAAAAGATCTTAAACTTCTATGCATGCAAAACTGGCACTGTCCATTGGGGGGAGGTGTGAGATGAGTGCGTGCTCTTTCCCTCTTGCACTGTCCACTTTATATTCCTCTTCCCACTCCCAACCCCCATGTTGGGAGTGTGTGGGGTATGCATGGGCTATGTTAGAGGGGATGAGTATTGTGAGAGGTGGCAAATGTTAAGGTGTGTGTATGGCAGGGAACAACTGAAATTATTCAGACTGGCATAATGCTGGAAATTTAACTCACATGTCTGGTGGCCATGTTATTCTATTGCTGCGCTCATGTGGCAGTGTCTAGCTCTTTCTACCACACTTGGCACAGCAATAGAACAATGGCCAATAGAAGTGCGAGTTTACTCCACCTCAGACTAAAGAAGGAGATGCAACCCATCTGTATACTTCTGCCAGCTGTTTCAGTGGTTGACTTTGGAAGTCACCACAACCCATCTGATCTGCTCCTACCCTGTGTTCCTCGAGCAGCTGGCCAGATACTAGGCAGATTGCAGGTATCTCTATTTCCTATTATTCTTGGAAACTAACCTCCATGTTGATGACCCCTTTGATTCTTATGCCTCAAAACTCCTCTCCTTAGCATCTTCATTTGCTCTTCAATTCTACTCTACTGCCCCTACTCACAAGCATAGCCACCGCCTTGACCTAACTGCTGTCTCTCAGATTTCTTCACCTCAGTTCTTCCTCCCTCAAATCTGATAACTTTCACACTAAACCACTCTCCTCGACAGCTTCGTCCAGTCACCACCAGTTCCTTCAGGAATCTACTGGCTATCAACCCTTGTATTTGCTTTCCTACTGTTTCATTTCTCCTTTTCTCCACTACATTGCCAAGTCAGTTGATGAAGTAGTTTTTTTCTTGCAAGATTATACTCTCCTCTGCTTTAGATACTCTTTCTCCTCCTTAAAGGTGCAAACCCCAGGGAGAGACCAGCAACATAGTTAAATTTCAAGTATTCACCAATATCCACAGAAAGCTGCTTGCAAAAGACAGCATCACTCAAACTTATTTAAGCTCCAAAATCTGTTTCCTGGGGTGTGGTTGGACCATATGATATTACCCACCCCTGCATCTTTTACCTCTGTGGCTATTTATTTATTTAGAAACTTTTATATACCAGTATTAGTAGTGGACATCATACCGGTTTACATCCGAACAATTAGATATGGAAAACACATGTCAACAGGGAAAGATGAACTGGGAAGAGGGGTAACAAAGAGCAGCTAGGAAAAATAAACTAACAACACAACTTGATCCTTAACATAAGGATAACATGAGGATAACATATGGTAGCTTGACCGTGCAACTTAATCCTTAATGTAAGGAAGGCATAACCACAAAGGGGTGACGCGGGGGTTAACTGCTGGGGGAAGATCTAATCTGGATAGGCTTGTCTAAATAATAGAGTTTTTAATTTTTTTAAATTTGATCACACATGGTTCAAGGCGCAGGTTAGGAGGCAGGGAGTTCCAGAGTGTGGGGCCAGCGATTGAGAGGGCACGGTCACGTGTAGAAGAGAGATGGGCTATTTTAAGGGAAGGCACAAGAAGGGTGCTTTTGTTGGCAGTTCTGGTGGGTTGTGGGTGCCTGGAAGCATTGAACGGCATGTCAAGCCATTTAGAATTGTGGGTGTAGATGGATTTATGTACTATAGTCAGGGTTTTGTAGTGAATGCGAGAGAGTATGGAAAGCCAGTGTAGTTCTCTGAGGATAGGCATGATATGTTCATGTTTGCGGGTATTTGCAATGAGCCTTGCTGTAGCATTTTGTAACATTTGTAGAGGTTTTATCGTGGAGTAGGGGAGCCCTAGAAAGAGTGAATTACAATAGTCAAGTCCAGTGGACTGCACCACTAGGGGCGTGGTATATGTTATACAATGTCCCTGCCCTTTACTGTACGTGGGCAAAACCTCTAGGATGGTTAAGACCCGAATCATAGAACACTGCTCGAATATCCGCCTACTTAGGATGGATGAACCTCTAGTCACACATTGGGTTCAACATCATCATACCATTGCTGATTTACAATTCTCAATTTTAGAGGTTGTTGTGCCCCCGATTCGGGGAAGGGATTACTCTGAAATCCTGGGTAGACGGGAACAAAAGTGGATTTTTAAACTATCCACTGTCCATCCAAAAGGTCTTAACAAAGACATTGAATGGTTTTTGTTTGGTTGAATTATCTGTAGTGGGGGCGGGGTTTAGTTGAGAACTTATCGCGATATTTCCTGTCTTTGGCGCCAAAACTGTCTCTTTAAATTGTTCACTTGTTGTACGAGCCGATGCGCTCCATGATGAATATATAAGGTATGTTCTTTGTGAAACTTGTCTAAGTTTAGTAGCCACATTTATAAGGTCCATCATCTATTGTTTTCTATGTCATAGATGAAATTAATCGTGGGTCCCTCCTGATGCAGCTACCGCGAAACACGGACCGTGTCGGGGGACTTATACTTGTATTTCTGAAGATATATGGAGTTGCCATGAATGATTGTTTAAAAGCATTAGTTCAATAAAAATTCATTATAAATTGCTTGATGGACTTTGCTACCTGTTTCTTGCACGCTGGGTATGTAGATTTGATTGATGTGCAAGACATCTTTGCTTCATGTTTCAGACTTCAATTACCCCAATATAGACTGGGTAAATGTATCATCAGGTCACGCTAGAGAGATAACGTTCCTGGATGGAATAAATGATAGCTTTATGGAGCAATTGGTTCAGGAGCAGACGAGAGAGGGAGCATTTTTAGATCTAATTCTCAGTGGAGCACAGGACTTGGTGAGAGAGGTAACGGTGGTGGGGCCGCTTGGCAATAGTGATCATAATATGATCAAATTTGATTTAATGACTGGAAAAGGAACAGTGTGCAAATCCAAGGCTCTCGTGCTAAACTTTCAAAAGGGAAACTTTGATAAAATGAGAAAAATTGTTAGAAAAAAACTGAAAGGAGCAGCTACAAAAGTAAAAAATGTCCAAGAGGCGTGGGTCATTGTTAAAAAAATACCATTCTAGAAGCACAGTCCAGATGTGTATTTCACACATTAAGAAAGGTGGAAAGAAGGCAAAACGATTACCGGCATGGTTAAAAGGGGAGGTGAAGGAAAGCTATTTTAGCCAAAAGATCTTCATTCAAAAATTGGAAGAAGGATCCAACAGAAGAAAATAGATAAAGCATAAACATTGGCAAGTTAAATGTAAGACATTGATAAGACAGGCTAAGAGAGAATTTGAAAAGAAGATGGCTGTAGAGGCAAAAACTCACAGTAAAAACATTTTTAAACATATCCGAAGCAGAAAGCCTGTGAGGGAGTCAGTTGGACCGTTAGATGATCAAGGGATTAAAGGGGCACTTAGAGAAGATAAGGCCATTGCAGAAAGATTAAATGATTTCTTTGCTTCGGTGTTTACTGAAGAGGATGTTGGGGAGGTACCCGTAATGGAGAAGGTTTTCATGGGCAATGATTCAGATGGACTGAATCAAATCACGGTGAACCTAGAAGATGTGGTAGGCCCGATTGACAAACTGAAGAGTAGTAAATCACCTGGACCGGATGGTATACACCCCAGAGTTCTGAAGGAACTAAAAAATGAAGTTTCAGACCTATTAGTAAAAATTTGTAACTTATCATTAAAATCATCCATTGTACCTGAAGACTGGAGGATAGCAAATGTAACCCCAATATTTAAAAAGGGCTCCAGGGGCGATCTGGGAAACTACAGACCGGTTAGCCTGACTTCAGTGCCAGGAAAAATAGTGGAAAGTGTTCTAAACATCAAAATCACAGAACATATAGAAAGACATGGTTTAATGGAACAAAGTCAGCATGGCTTTACCCAGGGCAAGTCTTGCCTCACAAATCTGCTTCACTTTTTTGAAGGAGTTAATAAACATGTGGATAAAGATGTGCTGGTAAAGTGGGGATCCCCCACACATCAGTTGTCTCAGAAACCAGGGGGGATGGTCCCTCAGGACCTCGCAACCCCCTGGGAGGCATGAGATTCCACCTGCAGGCAAGCCTCTGCGGTGCGAAGAGCTATAATAAAATTATTTCCCTTCTTTCTCTTTTTTTTTTTTTTTGTATCTAACCCCTAAACACTAGGCCTCAGCTCAGACTGTAGGTTTTGCACCCCTTCCACCTGCTGGGAGACAGAAGAATACTGCCAGACTGTAGGTGGCACCAGCCTGGATATAGGTGGAGTTTTGGTTTGTAAACTTCTGTCTCCATCTGCTGGGGGGGGGGCAGGACCCAGGAGTCTGGACTGATCCGGGTACGTACAGGGAAACCTTGTTTTTGCAATTAAGATGATTTTAATATTGCGAAATATTCTCGAGCAGAAAATCCAAATGGTGGAAGAGTCTCTGAGCCTAGTATTTCTTGTGGTTTGGTAAATGTATGTGTTTAAAAGTCTATCGTTCTTTAAAATGCTCATTTCAAAAACAGACTGTTTTGATTTTTAAATGTCCTTTATTCCATTTATTCTAAGAGGCCTATATGGTAGGCCAAAAATAAAACTGACCAGATGAGAGGCTTGAGAGTAGACAAATATAACATTCTTCGGGAGTTTATCCTGACTTCCTATGCACTAGTGTTATATGTATTCTCTATCTGAGGTCTAATCATAACATCAATCAGAATATTAAAAGCATACTAATATAAAATGTCAAAATAGCCGAAAAACATCCAATTTAAAAAAAACCTTAAATTTGTTCTAATATTTTCCAAAAAAATAAAGTTTCAAAACAGAAACATAAAATTACAGGCAATAATTAAAACTAATAAGGATTAAAAAGTCTCCTGCTCTCCATACCTGGAATCGTTTAATTTCCAGTCACCCTGAGATTGTCATAGATTGGGGGGAGGTAGGGCTGAACAAACTATCTTCTCTTTATCTCACATACTAACACACTCATTCTCATACACCTGCCAATGTTCTCATACACGCTCCCTTTTCTCTTACAAAGGCTCTCTCTCCTTCACGCACACACTGTGTGTACACGTGCCTCAGAGGCAGCGTGAGATACACAAGCTTTCAGAGGCACACTCATGCATGCACACAGGCTCTCACAGACATACACCCGCCCACACACGCACTTCCCTTCAGGCCACAGTGGGATGAGCTCCATCGCAGCCCACGCTGGCCTCCTCTTTGCTTCAGGCCGTGGTGGGATGAGTTCCATTACAGCCTCACCAGTCTTCTTGTGCTAGGTGAAGAAAGCTGTGCACGCTTGTGGGAAAAGCTGTGCAAGGGTGTGCACATGCGCAGCTTAGAGAGAACACTGGTGGATAGTGGTATCTCTGCCACTATACTCTTCCCCACTCATGGAATTTCCACCCATAAAGATTCTACTGTGCATTTAGGGTCCTACAGAATCTTTATCCCCGCCCCCTCCCCCCAGTTGATCCTCCCTATCATTGCAATATAATTTGCACCCTGATATAGCACCATCCCTTTGGTTATCCTCCTTCCACCAGGTCTCTGAGATGCCAATTAAGTCTACCTTTTCATTCAGTGCTATACATTCTAACTCTCCCATCTTACTTTTTAGACCTCTGGCATTAGCATACAGATATTTCAAGGGATGTTTTTTATTTGTATTAATTTTCTTTATTAGTTGATGAGGCAATTTAGAATCTTTTAACTCAGGAGGTTCTTTACTTACAGGTATATGGGCTACTTTTGTTTTTATTGTAACCTATCAGGATACCCTCTGTTATTTTAGTACCCTTCTAAGATACCCCCATCTGAACCATGCACTGCTCAGTGACTGTAGGCTTTCCCCCTTGTTCTGCTTTAAAAGCTCCTTTAATCTCCTTTTTTCAAGACTGGGACCAGCAGCCTGACTCCAACCTGGTTAAAATGGAGCTTATCCTTTTGGAACAGACTCTTCCTTTCCCAAAATGGTACACAGATCCTAACAAAACTAAAGCTCTCTTCCCTGCACCATTGTCTCATCCATGCTTTGAGATTCTGGAACTCTGCCTACCTCTGGGGTCCTGAGTGTGGAACAAGGAACATTTCAGAGGATGCTACCTTGGAGGTTCTGGATTTCAGTTTTCTAACAGCCTAAATTTGGCTTCTATAAACTCCCTCCCATACCTTCCTATATTGTTAGGGCCCATATGTACCACCTCTCCCATCTGCTGGAGACAGAATACTAAGCTGCTGGCTTCACAATATCCTAGTATAGGGTGATGTCAGCAAAACAGTTCTCTTCCTTCATCTGCTGGTAGGAGAGTACAACCCATGCGTTCTAGCCTGGTCTGATGGGAAGATAAAGAGCAAATAATTGCCTACAGTTGTTTTAGCTTTGACATAGGATACTAAAGAGCTGAAGGCAGCACCAGAACCCTATGGGGGACAATGAAGGCAGCTGAGCTTTTTTTCTTCTCCTCTGTCACCATCTGCTGGCAGAGGAACATAAACCACTTGTCTGGACTAGTCTGGAAGGACAAAAGGAAAGGAAATTAACAGGTAATTTTAAAGCACACCTAACCCATGCCCTCATGTACCTGGTCATGAGTGTCCTAGATCGTTAACTCAGCGAGGAAGGGATTTGCTCACTCGAATACCTGTTTGCTTTTTAACACCCACTGCAAAGGTACCTCCAAGATTAAATTATATTCACCTCCTGCCCTCTGTCCAATACTATATATTCCTTTATGGACAGACAACACTTCTCCCACTGCCTCCACAAGCACACAGTTTCCCCTCACCTCTGGTTGCGCTGGATGAGAGCACTAATCTTCTCATTCTGCTCTTCGATTCGACTGCTCTTATCAAACACCTCCTGCTTCAGTCGCTCATTCTCCTACATTGCAGAAAGAGAAATGGTCACACCCCCTTCCCATCATACTGCCTTATTCCAGAACCATATTAACAAGCCACTAATTATCAGCACGTGCTGACAACTTATACACAGGTAAAAGCTTCCAGGAGACAGCAGTAAGCAGGACAACTAGGGGCAGATAAGCTTGAAAACGTATCAAAAGCTAAAATCTACAGCCTTAAATGTTAATAACACTGGAATCATGTAAAAATGTTAGTATCTGGAAATAGCTGTCTGCAACATTTTCTCTCATACTGCCACAAAAAGAAAAAAAAATGGCTTGGCTCAGGGAATAATCTGCTTTGCCCTAGAGATATTTACTTTGGTCATAATTTTTTGTGTTATGTTCAAATTTTGCAGGAGAAAGGCCGTAATGACTTTTTGGTGCCATAGCCACATGAAATATTTATTTATTTATTTAAGGCTCTTCTATACCGAATTTCTTGATACAAATCAAATCAGTTCGGTTTACATCAAACAAGTAGGAACTATAACCAACCAAACAGTAAAGACAATTTGAAGGAGAGTAAAGTTACATTATAACAAGGATGAGGAAATAAGAAGGGGGAAAATACCGGAAATATAAAAGATATTTTTCTAAATTAGAAGTGTTGCTAACTGCACTTAAGTCCAACGCATCACAGAGGCTATACCTCACAGCTCCTGAAGGATGAAACCAGCATGGCTTATACAGTGACATTCAGTGATGGGATTAACAGAACTGCAAGAAGCTGCAACCTGCTCTTAGTCTCCGTGATCACTAATGCATGGGATGAACAGGAGTGCTAAGCTATGTTTGGCAGAGCACTGATAGTCAGATTGGATGAGACCAGACAGGCTGGTTTCCTGAAGGTTAGATAGGAAAGCATAAGAAGCAGTTGTCCATAATGACTGCTTTGGAGATGGTAGGCAGTATTATATTCGAAGAAAAAATCATCAAACTCACCAAAAAACTTCACATGCCAAACTCATCCACCACACCACTGCAGACTCAGCAGAACACCAGATTGGAATCCTTCGAGACCTCAGCATCATTCAACTCTTTCGAGATGACCACCTCACTTGAAGTCACGAACATCCTTAAGAAACTCAAACCCTCCTCGCACCCTCTGGATACTATACCATCAAACATCCTCATATCAATACCCAACTCCATAGCGAAACCCATAGCAGAAATCATTAACTGCTCACTTAATCAAGGTATCGTACCAGATTCCCTCAAACAAGCTATACTGAAACCTCTCTTAAAAAAACCAAATCTGTCTACAGAGGAACCAGCGAATTTCCGTCCCATTGCTAATCTTCCCTTCATCTCAAAGATCCTGGAAAAAATAGTAAATAAACAGCTCACTGACTACCTGGAAGATCACAAAATTCTGGCACCTTCTCAATATGGATTTCGAAAAACACTAAACACAGAAGCTCTGCTGATATCCCTCATGGACTCAGCTTTCCTAAGCTCAGAAAAAAAGACAACCTCACCTCCTTATTCTCCTCGACCTTTCTGCAGCCTTCGATACGGTCAACCATACTATCTTACTTGACCGTTTAGCTGCAATTGGTATTTCAGGCACGGCCCTAGACTGGTTCTGTTCATTTCTCAACAACAGATCTTTCAAAGTAAAAATCAATAACAAAGAATCACAGGCAATCAGCTCTAACATGGGAGTCCCTCAAGGCTCATCTCTCTCCCCTACCCTCTTCAACATTTATCTTCTACCCCTATGCTTCCTCCTATCCAAACTGAAAATCAAACACATGATTTACGCGGATGACATACAAATCCTCATCCCTATAAGGAAATCCCTTCAACTATCTCTAATGTTCTGGGAACAATGCTTTCAAAAAATTAGCACTCTCCTCACCGAACTCAATCTAGTCATCAACAAGGACAAAACAGAATACCTCTTCATCTCACAGGAAGATAACTTCATCCAAAGAGAGATCACACCCATTATAACAGATCAACAACAAAAAGACACCGCTCATCAAAATACACTTACACCAATCCTAGACAGCCTCAAAAATACATCCTACGTAAGAGACTTAGGTGTTCTGCTAGACAATCAGCTGAACCTAAAAAGATTTGTAAACAACACAACCAAAGAATGCTTTTTCAAACTACAAGTCCTGAAAAAGCTTAAACCATTACTTCACGCTCACGACTTCCGCCTCGTCCTGCAATCAATTATCCTGACCAAAATTGACTACTGCAACGCGCTGCTAATCGGATTACCAGCCTCCACCATCAAACCTCTCCAGATGGTACAGAATTCTGCAGCTAGGGTCCTGACCAACTCTAACAAGAGAGACCACATCACGCCCATTCTTTACAATCTCCACTGGCTTCCAATTAAATTCAGAGTCTCCTACAAAGTCCTGACCCTCACTCACAAATATCTAAACAACATAGCACCTATCGATCTCACCCATCAACTCCGTACCATTAAATCAACAAGACCAATCAGAAAAGCCTACCAAGACACCCTTATCATCCCTCAAACCAAAATTCCACTAAGAAATAGGGCTTTCTCCACAGCAAGTCCTTCACTTTGGAATTCACTACCACCAGAACTCAGACAAGACACTTGCCACCAGTCATTCAAGAAAAAACTGAAAACCTGGCTATTCAGCCAAGCATTTCCATGATTTCTAAAAAGCTGCTTCAACGAACTCTTATTACAGCCTCTCCACTCCAACTATATAACCCCTCCATCCCCCTCCCTCTATTCTTCTCTCCCCCCTTGGATTTAGACATATAAGACTTTGTTGTGCCATGTATATTTTGTTCTTATGTTTAGCCATGTATTTTTTGCTCTTATGTTTAAATGTTACTCAAAAAGTTATACAATATGTTACTCAAAAAAGTTCTTTGTTATATGTAATTGCCCACAAGCAAGCTTATTCAACTGTTCTCTGTAAACCGATTTGATTTACATATTATGTAAGAAGATCGGTATATAAAAACCATAAATAAATAAATAAATAAATAAATAAATAAATATTATATGCAAAAAGAAATGCAAAAACAAACAAACAACAAAACAGCAGTATAACTTGGGGTCCCTATTCAAAGGCATATAGCTGGATAACATGAGTTATCTGGCTAAATTACTACTTTTGAATATCTAGGATACTTCTCTGGCTAAACTTTAGCTAGATAACAGAACAGGGTAGAGCTAAGTTACCTGGCTAACTTAGTTGATTTTCAGCTGCATTTGGTTCAAGTAGCCAGATAACTTTAGGTCTGCCTCAGAGCAGCCCTAAAAAGGTTATTCTGGCATGTGTGGACAGCAGGATGAATTAGCCAAAACAAGTAGGTAACATCATCCGATGGTACCAAACAGACCTCTGTCTCCCAGCTCAGAGTTTTGCTCTGCTGAGCATGTGTAGGAGTTCCTGCACAGGCGCTACCTTGTGAGCCCCTCAGCCGATTGGAGAGTTGAGCTTTAGCTAGTAGTTGACTGGGAGGCATGTGGGCACTATGCATGGTTAATTCACTCTGCTTTTTATGGAGATCATCATTCACAGTAAGCAAATTTGCCTTCTCAGACAATAAGCAAGGCTGAATTAGCTATAACTTGTGCAGAGTCCCAAGTTGGAGGGTTGCAGTAGAGCACTGACTGAATAAAGCAACCTGGACTCCACAGTGGAGAATGAACAACTGGGTGAACAGGCTGTACAAAATAGCTTGTCCAAATTTACTGCCACTTCTTGATAGATTGTCCAGACAGTAATGTGACACGAAGGTGTGAACTTGTTATCAAAGTTGCAGCTTTGCAGATGTCCTTGATAGGCACAGCTTGTATATGAGCAACTGATATAGCCATGGCTCTCACCTGATGAGCCTTAAATGGGAGTCTGATCAGGAGGCCAGAAGGAGCATAACAATGTGCAATACAGTCTTCTAACCAGTTGGATAAAGTGTGCTTGGTAATTGCTATGCCCAAATGGTTAGGACTGTAAGATGAACAGTTGCGAGGCATAACTTCTTTGGCTGAGTTCTCTTTTAATAACAAGCTACGGTTCTCTTCCAAGCCAGTGAATGAAGGGTCTTTTCATGTGTGCACTGCCTTGGAAAGAACGTGGGTAACACAGGTTTGATTTATATTAAAAGCCAAAACCACTTCACAGAAATCTGGAGCACCCCTCTAATGTGGAAGAATTACATATAGGGAGAGTAATGCACCAATACCTGAAGCTCAATGACTTTCCTAGCTGATACAATCACAACAAGGAGTAATACTTTTCATGGAGAAACTTCAAAGAAGCCAACTCCAAACAGTTCAGAGGGTGGCTTCATAAGCTGTGCCAGTACCACATTAAGATCCCATGGCACTGGTGATTTGGCTACCAGAGGTCTCGTATGCCATAAGCCCTTCATGAATTTTGATAGTAAAGAATGAGTGGATATCTGTTTTCCCTCCACTTGAATATGGTAAGCTGCTATGACACTGATATGCACCTTGATGGCTGATGAGGTACTGAGACTTCAGTAGGAAAGGTAGATAAGTACTGAAGCAGTTCCCATGGCTCATAAGCAAACAGGTCCAAGGAGCACAGTTGATACCAGGATAAAAACTGATTCTATTTTAAATTTTAAGCCCTTCTAGTTAAAAGCTTTCTGGTGGGTACCAAAATGATAGAAAATGGATAGGAAAACGATTAACAAGAGCTCAATATCCGTGCCATCAATTTGAGAGAGGCAAAGCTTGTTGATACATCAGATCAGCCCCTAGAGGGATCAGGAGGTGAAAGACTACTAGACAAGCCATACCTGTTTGGGCCATGCTGAGCAATAAGTATAGTTCAACACCCTTGCCTCGGAAGCTACCCATCAATAGCTAGTTAAGGGAGAAAACAGATGCCCTGATGATGTAGATGTGCTGCTACTACTGCCAAGCATTTTGTGATTCTTGGTGCCACCAAGAGCTTGAAGGGGAGCATCTTGTACTGGTAAGTGTGAGAAATCCAACACAAAAAACAGGTAGTGCCAATGTGAGAGATGATGGGTATATGGGCATATGTATCCTTCAGAGCCAAGGCACACATCCAATCTCCCTCCTGAATGATGGGCAGCATGGTGTGTGTGTGTGTGTGTGGGGGGGGTGTTAATTCTTTATTAAATTTTAATTATATTGGAGTGGAGGAGTAGCCCAGTGGTTAGAGCAGCATACTATGACCCAGGGAAACTAGGGCTCCAATCCCTTGGGCAAGTCCCTTTGCCTGGGTTAAAAATTAGAATGTAAGCTATGTGGGGATAGGAAATACCTATAGTACCTGAATGTAATCCACTTTGAAGTTCTAAAAGTCGAAATATAAAAATAAAATAAATATTCATGATACAAACTGAGGTATATAGACAAAGAAAAAAAAAAAAGATTTGTACATCTCAAAAAGAGCAAACAGACATCTTGTCAAGTCCACATTATAATGGAGGAGACTATTTCAAATATAATAAAAAAATATATATATATTATCCCATAGTATAACTATTACCCACACTGCCCAAGCTTAAATAATCATGCTGACTTATTTACCAGGAAGGTCTCCAAGTGAATTGATCAAGAAAAATATATTCATTTCTCTGATGGACCACAAGACATTTACAAGGGAATTTTAAAAAAAAAGGATGCACTTGGAGGAAGTGACATCATTGGACAAGATGGTTGCCTAAATCTGAGGCTCTCATCATGAATCTGCTTTAATCCCCATTCATCAAGCACATGGAGCACTTTGTTATGTGCCAAACACGTTTATGGTGCTTCTCCAGGGTCACAAGACGAGAATACTGTACTTAGATTTTGTAGTAAGTATAATTTTTTATTGAGCAATTTAAGTATTCTTGGAAGCTGCTGACTGCCAGTTCTTTGGCAAACTGACTAACCAGTATTTCATCTGTATACATGAATTGATCCTTTTTATATAAGTAAAATAAAGTACTAGGTCAGAAATTCTTAAGTTGCGTGACCACCTGGAGTATCATTTGCATAGGTTGTCATGTCAACAGCATGATAGAGTATCTCTACATTAATCTGACCAGTTCTCCAAGTTGGGGCCCATTTACCATCACTCGTTAGATAAACCTTTGTTCTGTTCAAATCTTGCTGCTCAGGGAAATCTTCATATCTTAGGCTGTGTTTACAGATGACCCTGTAATCGACACTCTAACCTGAGGTTCTGACAGTTGCCTTCTGCTCTTGGGATCCTATAGTTAGGCATCACAAATTGTCACCAGCTTCAACTGCTGTCCAGGTGTCCTTGGAATTCCTCCAGGTCAGGGCATTTAAAGTTCACATAACCAGAAAGGCTAAGATAGCAGAGGATTCTGTGTCAATTGCCGTCTCCATGTTGATCTCTAGCTCAAGCACACATATCAACTTCCCTGGTAGCCAGAAAGCTGATATAGCTGGTGACTGAGGCTGCACTAGCTTCATAGAAGAAGCGAGTTGATTTGAAGCACTTTTCCTTTACGAACGCTGTGGCGGCTGGCGCAATTGGGCCCAATAAGGAAACGGCACTGGAACATGAAGCAGCAAAGGTAGGCCGCGACTGTGGTGATACAGCAGCAAGTGACACCAACGCGAGTGGAATTTCAAGCTTGGTTCCACACGTTACATGGTGATATGGCAGGCATCAGAAAAGAAATAGGAGAATTGGTGGCAGAAATGAGAAACGACATCACCGACCTGAGGCGCTGAGTGGAGGAGTCTGATTCTAGGCTAGATAAGCATGCATCAGATCTAAATTGATGGCGGAAGCTGCAGAAGAAACTGAGGTAAGCCAATGAGGATCTCTATTTGTTTGGAAGATATGGAAAAATAGATCCTGGCAGGCAAATCTGAGATTTAGAGGTGTGCCAGAAGAGTCTGAATTTGCAGACTGCTTTCAAGTAGTGTCTAGCATCTGCATGGCAGTGCTGGGATTGGAAGCAGAGACAGAGGAGTGCCCATGATCAAACTAGATAGAGCTCATCACTCCTTGGGACAGGCATGTATTAACCGGTCACGAGACATCATTGCTTGCTTCCATAGCTTCCCGCTGAAGGAAAAAGAGTGGTTAATGCTGCTAGGAAGTCTGGCCGCTAACATGGAAAGGACACAGGATTAAGATCTATCAAGATTTGGCCTCGTCTACTATTCACAAGTGGAAGGAAGTTTGGGGCATTACCTAGCTCTGCAATAATATAAGGGGGGATGGAACAGCGCCACTATGAGGAAAGGCTAAAGAGGTTAGGGTTGTTCAACTTGGAGAAGAGACAACTGAGGGGGGATATGATAAAGGTCTTTAAAATCTTGAGAGGTCTAGAACAGGTGAATGTGAATTGGTTATTTACTCTTTCGGATAATAGGACTATTAGCAAGAAGCACATTTAAAACTAATCAAGAGAAAACTCTCACTCAACACACAATTAAGCTCTGGAATATGCTGCCAGAGGATGTGGTTAGTGCAATTAGTGTAGCTGGGTTTAAAAAAGGTTTGGTTAAGTTCTTGGAGGAGAAGTCTATTATCTGCTATTAATCAAGCTGACTTAGGAAACAGTCACTGCTATTACTGGCATCGGTAGCATGGGATCTACTTAGTGTTTGGGAACTTGCCAGGTACTTTTAGCCTGGATTGGAAACAGGATGCTGGGCTTGATGGTCTGACCCATTATGGCAATGTATTATGTTCCTATAGATAGCAGTCCCCTTTTGGTTTGAGCTTCACAATCAGTGGGGGTGACTTCGCAAGTAAAGTCTGTCCAGAAGGCAGTGGACATGAGAGCAGCTGGGTTGGAGATTCAACAGCATGGTACAGCAGTGACAAGTTGCATGGAGAAACTCCAAGATGGCAGCATGTGGGCAAAGATGGTAGAAAGCTGAGATGCCATTTGGGCGGGTCAGCTTCATCAAAAGAGGCCCCAAGTTGAAAAGTGGGGCTCAGCGTGGAACTATGGTGCCTTATGAGCCAGGCTGAAGTTAAAGCATTTAGTGCCTCTTTAAATGCGAGCTGAGAGTGAACTGCGTGTGTATGTTGAAGAAAGTTTCACACACAGCAACTACTATGACCATATATTCAAATTTATTTTTTAAGTTAAAAAAGAAAAAGAATGATTAAAAAAAAGACTGTGACCGCAGCTGATTAGAAGATCGGGTGGCCTCCGTTTGAAAGTGAGGTAGGCACGCTGTCAGGCTTGATGATGCGGCAAAATAATTTAATCTCAATATTTTTCAAAAATTGTTTTCCAGCATTTGATAAAAACCTGGTGAGTGGTACTTGTGGTTAAACAATAATCGAGTGAGTATTTCCTTTTTGGACGTTAGCCTTATAATGAACTACATGGTTCAATTCAAGTTAGGGTTTAATGGGAGGTTTGTGGCCCTCGAGGACTGGAATTGCCCACCCCTGCTCTAAGTAATGGTGTTTATTTAATCATATGGGGCTGGAGGGGAAGTGATAAAACCTTCAAAACCCCTGCCATTGTGTGTTATCTATAAACATGAAGGGTCTGAACTCCCCAATTAAAAGTAGATTATTTTTCCAGGAAATGACTGCACTTAGAGCAAATGTGATTGTCAGAAAATGCACTTATCTAAGCACAAAGAGTGGCTGCTTTTTCACAACAATAGGTTTCACACCAGTGTCTAAAGGCAGCAAGTACTGTTGGACGGGCATATAATTCTCCTGAGCCCTGGTAGTGAAGGTACAAACTGTGTTGAAAGATGCTGAGAGAAGATATATTCTCCTCAAGGTCCTGTAGATGAGATGTATATGATGCTTAATTTGTATGCCCCAAACTCAGAGAAAGGACCCCAGAACATGTCTGTTAAATATGCCAGTTGAGGTGGGAAAAGATAGTCAGCAACATTTGATACAAATCTTTACATCAACGAGATGTGAGTTTGTCTCCTGGTGGTGTAACCAAACAGTGCCATTCTTAGCAGAAGTGTCCTCTAAGATTGAGACAATTTACTATATGGGAAGATTAACAGCCATTCGAAATGACAGATTGACTAGTTTTCAAAAGATCTAGAGACAATGCATATAGTGGAAGAGTAAACAGTGGGGGGCGGGGTTTAACTGGGGTTGGGAGCAGTATGAAACAGTTAAATGGGGGGGGGGGGGGGGGTAAGGTATTATTGCTTGTAGGTTACGAGGGTGCTCTTGATGACTGTTGTCTTGATAGTCCAGGGGAAATGGTTGGGGGTTAAATTTGAATTGATAAGGCATAAGAGATATATTTCCATATGTCATTAGCCAAAGTTATTGCTTTATTGCATTCTTGAATTATCGAATTGTGTGCATTTACCTTGAAGAGAACCGGCTGTTATGCTTGCTATGTTAAGTTATGTTTCTTGCTGACTTCATTGGTTTATTGTTAATATTTTACCTGCTAATAAAGAGTTAATTATAAAAAAAAAAAAATGCACCCATAGCTATGATCAATTTCTGTTAACTTAAGAGGAAACACCAGAAGAAAACACACAATTGAGCAACAGAAGTCATCAAGGTACTTTAAATTCTTGTTACCACCCTCCATATGTCCCCGAGAGAAATATCAGCAGGCTCAGATAGCAGAGTTGCTTACCTGTAACAGGTGTTCTCCCAGGACAGCAGGATGTAGTCCTCACATATGTGTCCATAGGGGTCTCCCTTCAGTCTCGTTTGTAGCAAAAAAAAATGCGGGGTGGTGGGTAGTTTCATAAGGACTACATCCTGCTGTCCTGGGAGAACCCGTTACAGGTAAGCAACTCTGCTTTCTCCCAGGACAAGCAGGATGTTAGTCCTCACATATGGGTGATTAGTACGCTATAGGCTGACTCATATTACAACAGGCCAATAGCAGACAACTTGTGATACAGGCACAATAATGGGGTGCTATGAGCAAGGACGATGAAATCACAGCAGGTGGTTATGGAAGGAGTTAGGGATTATATTGGAAAAACATTTTTCAAGACAGATTGTCCAAAGGCAGAGTCTTGACGGCCTTCCTTATCTAAGCAATAGTGGGCTGCGAATGTGTGAAAAGAGCTCCATGTCGCAGCCTAGCAGATGTCGGCAATTGGTACTGAACGAAAGTGTGCTACAGACGTTGCCATGGCCATTACAAAATGTGCCTTCACTCACTCCTGGAGAGGAAGGCCTGCTTTTTCTTCGCAGAATTCGATACAGGCTGCTAGCCAGTTGGAGAGCGTTTGCTTGCCCACTAACTCACAGCTTGTTTTTGTCCAAAGAAACAAAGAGTTGGGTGGATTTCCCATGGACTGCAATGCAGTCTAGATAAAATGCAAGGTGTGCAAAAACCCTCCCCAAAATCCACCAGGAACGCCAGCGTTACCTCTTAGAAGTGTCTCCAGTGACTCAAGGCAATATTGGGTAAGCAGCTCTCCTTTGTGGGAGTTCATTTTCAATTTCTCTTATAACAGGCTCTTGTTCAGGTTTCACAAATCCAGGATGGGCTTTAATTCCCCCAATTCCTTGGAGATAAGAGAACAGCAGATTTTGGGGAGGTGGTAGCTAGACACCGTTGAGTTAATTGAGGCCCTTCCTGGAGACAACACAGACAGGCAGCGGGAAAAGCAGCCCTGCACTGATATCAAGTCGTGGGGCCTTCAGATTCCAGCATACACTGGTTAGCCTAAGCTGCACACCAAAAGGGACATGCTCCTTATAGCAGGTTTTCTCTAGGATGGAAAAAGAAGAAAGGGAAGATATCATCCCCAAATGTTTGCTGCCTCAAAGAGGGCCCATAGATTCTCATGTGTTCGAGCCAATTCGCCACTGCAGGTAACTGAGTACATAATTGAGTGAAACGTCCTTAAGCCCCAAAGTGTGCACTCTCCCACTCATGCCTCAGTCACTTCAAGGGGTTCAGGACAAGGAGCCCATAGAGGCTGGTTTAGGTTCCAGTACAGTACTGCCAGGCCTTGTACCATCTAACTCTCAAGATTGTTTTTTCTACCTTGAGTATCTTGTCTCCTGGTTTACCCCCCAGTTCAGGGTAATAAGGACAATATCATTTTACCAAATACTGGACTTATGCCAGAAACATTACATCTACTGAGTCCAGATTGTGTACAGCTCTCCCCCCCCCCCCCCCAAACCAGTCACTGGGAACTGATTTAATGGGTAATGTTTCTTCTCCCAGGACAAGCAGGATGGTAGTCCTCACATATGTGTGACGTCATTAGGCGGAGCCCTATTATGGAACACTTTTGTCAAAGTTTCTAGAAACTTTGACTGGCACACTGAACATGCCCAGCATGCCACTAACCACGCGTCCACATGCGGTCCCCTCTTCAGTCTCTTTTTCCGCACTGCAGTTGCTCGCGTTTAGGAGCTCTCTGAGATTTCTCACTTTTCCTCTTGGAAAAACTTGAAGTTTTACTTCACAAATAATTTCCCTACACGGGTCTTCCTTCACGTACATTTTCATTGACGCTCAGGGAGTACTATTCTGTGTTCTCCGGTTGGTTCCCGTCACCTCACTGTCTGTTCCCCCGGGTTTCCAACCATTTTGCAGCCCTCTTTTTTCTATCCCTATGTCTATCATACTTTGTCCATCCCACGATGCCTGCGGGTGTCCTTGCTGCGATCTTCCACCAGGTCCATCAGGGCTAGAGGGATCGGGGCGTCCACGGTTCCCATTGATGCCATGGAGGCCGCCATCAATCCTGTCACGGCAACCATCGATGTAGAGGTCGCCGTCGATCCCTTTGAGGCCCCCATTGATCCATTGGGGCAGCCGTCGATGCTGCCGTGTGCAAAAACCTCGTGCCCTGGTGAGAGTGAAGCCTTGGGAAAAAAGAGTGGGAAGACTATAGACTGAGTAAGGGGAGAGATTGTGTCCACCTTAAGAAGAAACTTAGGGTGGGTACGAAGGACCACTCGATCACGGAGGTACCTAGTGTAGGGTGAGTATGCAACAAGGGCTTGTAACTCACTGACCATTTGAGCAGATGTAATGGCTACGAGGAAAAGAATTTTCCATGTTAGAATTTTTAATGTCATAGGAATGCAAAGGCTCAAATGGGAACGCATGAGCCTTGTGAGCACTACATTTAGGTCCCATTCCGTAACCGCTGATCGTAAAAGTTGAAGAAAGCCCATCATAAGCAGACTCAGAAAGGGTTGAGCCATTATCAGGGCATCCCCTACTCCCTGGTGGTACGCTGAAATGGCACTGAGGAGACTAGAATCCGAAAGGTACCTTATATAGCTTCATAGAGATGGAGTGGGGCAGGAAAAGAGGCCAATACCTTTTTGTGTACACCATTTGGTAAATCCTGTCCATTTTGAATGGTAAGATTTACGTGTGGAAGGTTTTCGTGAAGTACAAGTATCTGAAAAAAAAGATTTGAAGGTTCGGATGGTATAAATTGCCGTGATTGTGTGTTATGAGATTGAGCTGTGGATAGGCGAATCGGTTCCTGGATTTATAGGTCAAGAAGTATGGGGAAGCATATTTGTCGAGGTCAATGCAGGGGTATGAGAATCATTAAACCCCTGTCCTGCTGTAGCTTCACGAGAGTATTTTGGTTATGAGCGGTATCGGAGAAGACATATAGGAGGCTTTTGTTCCAGGGGCGAGCAAAGGCATCCATCGCTGACGCGTTTCATCGTCTCTGTAGGGAGCAGAATCTGTCCACTTTGTGGTTCAATTTGGACGCAAAGAGGTCGATGGTTGGTTGACTTCAGCGCTAGGAGATTTTGCTCGCTACACATGGATTCAGAGACCACTCGTGGGGATGGAGACATTGATTGCGATGGTCTGTTAGTACGTTCGGTATGCCTGTTAGATAAGTGGTCCGGGGATGCATGGAGTGTGCAAGGGCCTAGGCCCAGATCTGCGCAGCTTCCTGGCAGAGCCGAAAAGAGCCTGTGCATCCCTGCTTGTTCGAGTACCACATTGCCACTGTGTTGTCTGTCTGTATCCACATAGTTTTGTGTGAAAGACAGTGTTTGAAGGCATAAAGGGCATAACATATGGCTCGAAGCTCTAGGAAGTTGATGTGAGACTGTTCATCGAGCAGTCTACACATCTTGGGTTTGGAGGTTGTTAATACGAGCTCCCCAACCCAAGTTGGATGTGACCGTGGCCAAGGTCATCTGAGGAATTTGTTACTGGATTGGTGACATGGATCAGGGACAAAAGCGGTTAAATGGTTTAGAGCCACTGAATTTTAAAGTACACTGAGTTTTTCCCATGGCTAGTCTGGCCATAGAAGTGACATGGACCGTGGAAGCCATGTCACCCAGCAATGGGTAGAATTAATGGGCTGAGGCTATGTTGCATGCACGCAGTGAGGTGGACAGTTTGATAGGATGTCTGCATGGTTGTTGGGCAGGAAGGCCTTTTGGACTGCAGTGCCCAGATCTGCTCCGATGGAGGCAAGGAGGTGAGACGGATCCATATGGGATTTATGGTAGTTGATCAGAAATCCCAGCAAATTTAGTAGATTTATAGTGAGTCAGAGAATTTAGAGCTCCTTGTTTGGATTGACTCCTTATTAGGCAGTCGTCCAGGTAAGGAAACACGTGAATGCTGTTTTTTTGTAAATAAGCGGCAATCACTGCTAGGCATTTGGTGTAATACACGAGGTGTCAAAGCTAGTTTGAATGGCAGAACTTGGTATTGAAAATACTGTTGACTCACTATGAAGCGTATAGAAGGTCATGAGAATAGAGTCAACCTCCTTGTTGTAGTAAGGGAAGCATGGTGCCGAGAGACACCATTTTGAACTTTTCTTTCTGAAGAAATTTGTTGAGATTTCTGAGGTCCAGGATGGGTGGAGATCGCATTTTCCTTGGAAGTAGGAAATAGCAGGATTAAAATCCTCTGCCTTGCTGTGTCTGAGGAATGGTGTCCCAAGCCCTGGTCCTCAGTAGGATGGACTGTTCTATTCTCTGGCAAGGTTTCAAAATCTAGAAGCCTGCCCAACTGGTGGCTGGTGTGATCTGGATATCAGTTGTTGAAGTGGAATGGTTGGTCTCATGCGGGAGCTGGATAATACTCGTGTGAGTGGTAAAAGGTCCTTCTAGCATCCCTCTTCGCTGGTTTTCTAGCCGAAGAGGGAGGATTTGCAAGAAACGTAGAGAGCTGTCACAGGGTTTCGCGGTGGTCTTGGAATTGAGACACTGTCTGCTGGACCTTGTGCACGAAGAGATGATCTGTGGTGGATGACAGATCAGCTACTTTAACTTGGACTTCGGACCGTAAATCAGGGGCCGAAAGCCAGGTTCACCATCTAGCATCGAGTCCTGTTGCTGGCAACGGGAGGTCGTTTCGAAGCAATCACATGTTCAAATTTCATGTTGATGGCAGTGAGGTTCCCTTGGTGTTGTGTCAAACATAGCTGGCAAACAGCAATGTGTGACACCAACATGGATCCCCAGAAGATTTTACGACCTAGACCCTCCCGAAACTTCTGGTCCTCTTTAGTGACCAGGTCGAAAGGGATGTCATTTGGAGGGAACGTCTTCCCTCTTCTAGTGGAGAAGGCTCAGGTCTCGATGGGATCGGTGCCAAAGCGTGATTAGAGTCCCATCGCCCTTCGAGGATCCTGGGATAGGTATAGGGGCCCATGGAGGCTCAGAAGGACGAGTCAGCGTCGATGACTTAAGGCTGTTGTTAGTAGGGTACCGATGAGGACAGCGAGGTGGTGCCGCAATGGTGTGAAAATCGATGGCTCCGGTATTGGTGCCGGTATGGGGGCTGGCATCGATTGAGGTTGTAGATTCCGGAAGGCATTGAGGACAGCCTGGAGGACGAGGACGTCCAGCTCCTCCCTGGAGTTGGTATAGATAACGCAGTTACAGGGGGAGGCAGGCTAGGCATTACTGGCACTTCCACATGGATCTGTGGTGGCTCAGTACCCGGCACCGGTATCGGTGGGAAATGCCACGGTGCCTTGGGTGCAGAGGAGCACGGAGACCCTTGTACCCGGGCCCGCTTCTCAACTGGCTTGATGGACACCGATGGACCCCCTCTCCTAGGAGGAAAAAAGCCATCTTGTTAAGACATCACCCTCTCCTTCCCCCTCCTGAATCTTCAAACATATTAAAAATGCAAAAAAAAAAAACCACACAACTAAATCCCCTCCAGCCCCATGTGATTAAATAGAGGTAGAGGTGAATCTTCCCCCCTACTGGAGAGATTAAGTCTTGGACGCTGAGGCTGGTCAGAAACTGGGCCCAGGTTTGGACTGGGCTTGTTGTGGTGTTTTTGGCTAATATCTCTCACGCTGATATCTTTGAGCTGAAAGTTGTTGCTGTGGAAGCACAGGTGGGGGTAAGATACTGCTGAAATTGGTGGAAAGTGTCTTTGGAAACAGAGGCACTTAAAAGCATCATGTAGCAGTACAGTTTATCTCAAATAGGCAATCCCCAGGGCAGGGTACATCTGCCAACTCGTCATGTACGTCAAGTAGACTGTTGGCCCTTTGTAAGCCCATTTGATGAGCTCCAGTGGCCCACCAATGATGACCAGGCTGTAGTTTTTAATGACTCATATACTGACCAAATGAAATGGTGTATGCATTCTTCCATGTCCAGAAGAGCTTGTGGATACCCAGAGTGGTCTGCATTTTCTGAGACTAGCAGCAGTTTTAGCTTCTGAATGTAATCATGTAAATACTGCACAATATAAAACTTGTGAGCTGCAATGTGGGTACTGAGCACCAGAAAACCTTTTCCTCAAATTTGTCTAGCAACCTAGGATCTTTGCCTGGCAGATTGTTGAAGATGTCCCTTGCCTTCTTTGCTCACTTAAGCACTGATTCTATCACAACTGTGATAGAAAGCTGAAAGCAGCTTTGAGTCTGATATCTTAAGATTTTTTTCTTTTTTGAGCACTGGAAAGTTCTACTGAGGGGCTGCCAAGGTAGCGAGGCCAGTCAAAGGGGTTGATAAAATTTAAAGAATTCCAAAAATGGTACATCTGAAATTAACAAAATTAGAGAAGAGTACATGTCTTTGCAGTAGCTCAGCCAAAAAAATATCTGAGGGACTCACAAGGTAGCACTCATACAGGAAATATTTCTATTTAAGAAATTTATACTCCTGCACATGCTCAGTAGAGTGAAAGCTCAATGAGCTGAGAGAGAAGGGTCCGTTTGGCGCCATCAGATGACATTATCCACAAGTCATGGCTAATTAAGCCCTGCTTGTCAATCAAGCACTTTAGGCTTGACTGGCTACAGTCAAAAGAACATAGCTGGTTAAGTGGCACACAAAATAAGTTATATGTGGGACTATTGGCCAAATCACAGCCTCCCCAACCAAAGTGACAAAAAAGAGCCCTATTGGTCTGAGTCACCTTCCTCCTCTAAACCTTTCAAATTATAAAAGGAAAAGGAAAAACAAAAGATGTCAGGAGGTCCTCTTGGTATCTTCTGTCCCTCCCCTCATTCTGTACTGCTCCCTGCACTCCTCTCCCTATTAACCACAGCCCTAACTTTCCCACCCATCTGATACCTTTAGAAATACCTTTCTACACTAGGATTATGGTATGATGTGATCCTGGTGGCTTCCAATGTTGCTCTGACGCAATGCTGGGGAAGATGCAGAGGCTGCAGAGATTTGACAAAAGTTTTTTAATTTTGTACGACGGGTTTGGGAGGTCCTTAGTCCAGGAGGGACCCTTTTTTGCCTGAGTGGCAGGGATTGTGATTTGGACCCAACTGATCCACACAGGGTCTTTTTTTTTTTTTTTTTTTTGTTTGGAATTCTGTGGCTACTTAACCACCTATATTCAAACATAGCCAGGGAGGTTTAAAAGTTATGTTTAAAATTAGACAAATAATATTAACCCTGGATATTCAATAGGATGTCTATACCTTTGAATAGTCTGGAAAACTTATCTGGATAACTTTAGCTGGACAAGTTAGCTGTATTAGGGGATTTTGAATATTGGCCCCCTTGTGTTCAAAATTTAGGAAAGAACTGTAAAGAATAAACAGCATATTTCTGCACTCACAACTATGCCTTCTATCCTGTTAACATCAGAAAGTCCACATGGGAGTGCTCAGAGGGGGAGGTCACACCATGGTGATACCTGGATGATGCGCTGGATGTTGTTCATGATCATGGCCGTCTCCATGGTAAATGAGGAAAGCCCCGTCAAGAGTGAGCCACCGGTATTTTGCTTCTGGAACTCATCAACCTGCATTGGGAGAGGCATGGATGTGGAGGGCAAGAGGAGGAAGAGAGAGACTGTTAATGGCTCACTTCTATTCATATGGTAAATACCCCAACCCCAACACAAACACCTGATGCCCTATCTATAAAACACTGAAATAACCACTTATTATAGCCCTGATATACGGCTCACAGCTCTCCAACCCAATTGCTGTACCTTAGAGGCAAGTTGATCAATTTTATCAGCAACTTTGCTGACTGCCATTCGTATTTCTGTATTATGCTGTCGTGCTTCTGTCATCAGGAAGGAAGTAACATCACCAGATGCTAAAACCATGAGACAAAGACAAATGGGTTGATGACATCACTATGAAAAAAATTAGCAAATCCCCTCTCCCATTAGTTCTCAGGCAGATGATACTGAAATTCACTTCTCTAGGTAGGGCAGAGCTTCCTTAGTTCCATTAGAGGATAGTCAAAGAAAGTTGGCACACTGTTAGAAAGAGGGAGTACTTGCAAAGCTGGAGCTGGTGACCAAATTAATACAGCAATGCTATTTAGCTCACAATTCTCCGAAGAGGAGAATAAGAGACCACCTATCCCTCCCCCATAATAAGTTACTTGCTCCCTAACAATTAGGGATTTTTTGGGGTTCTCCACTCCTAATCCCTCCCCCACATACACATGCAGGGATAATTAGGCTACATGACAGCTCCAGCATTTCCAGGGAGGGAATACCAATTCTCAGCCCATGTCAGTTTCTGAAGATGTGACAGCCAAGAGTCAAAATGATGGGTGTATTTTTCCAGCTATTTACTACACCAAAGTTGGACAGAGCTTCTTATTAGCACCATCTTCAATGCATCACTAAAATGCCACTAATAGAAATGCTGGTCTTCATTTTTTGCTCCTGGATTCCATGACCTCCTCTGAAATTCAAATCTTAACCTCAGTTTATATGCCAAACTTCATCTAACTCTTGGAAAAGACTGGACAAATTTGTGTCTTGATTACCTTGGAAATGTGGAGGCTGAGAAATGGTGGCTGGGTACATCTGTCCTATGGGCTGCAGCTGAGAGGAGG
Organism: Rhinatrema bivittatum; assembly: GCF_901001135.1. Lineage (NCBI taxonomy): Eukaryota > Metazoa > Chordata > Amphibia > Gymnophiona > Rhinatrematidae > Rhinatrema > Rhinatrema bivittatum. The sequence goes on from NC_042622.1 coordinate 141,319,969, forward strand.
AAGCTTGCCCTGGAGAGTAAGTGTAGGCAACACCTGTATATGGCTAACAAGAGACCCAACAAAAATACTTACACAACTCCACAATTCTGTAGCTTTATTTAAATTTTAGAAATTACGCCATCACATCTACATTTCCTCAAACAATTCTTGGAAACCTCAGAAAAAGTTAAAGTTATAAAGCAGCTATAAAGAAGAGCAAAGTGATAAGTATGAAAGGCATTGGGTGGATGGGGGTTGAGGAGTATAAAAAAAAAAAAAAAAAAAAAAAAAGGAAGAGTCATTCCCCCCACACCTAATTTCTGCACTCTTCTGCCAGCAGGGTCAATTTGTACTGGCAGCTTCCCTCTCTTCAGAGCTCAGGTAAGTCGCTGCAGTCTCACTGACTGGCAGGAAACTCAAATCCATGTCTCCTGCACACAGCCAAGCCACAGGACTAGCCCAGGGCAATTCATAAAACCATTCAAGCATTTTAAAAACTATATCCCTACTATTATATGGAAGAAAGAAACTTATACTGTTGTACAAGTGAATCAAATATGATCGAAAAAGGCTCTGCTATTATTGTAGCTGTAAATTCAATTTAAATTTGATTGTAATCTGCCTTGAGGCCATTCTTGGAAAAAGGCGGAATATCAAATGTTTATAAATAAATATCTACATAAGCACAAATTCTTATTTTTCAGTACCTGAAAGGACTGTATGTGTTCTGGAACATTGGGCTGTGTCTGGATTGTTGCAACAGGTAGTAAGGCAGCAGATGTGGTCTGGAGCCCAGGAACTGTCTGCTGAGGTACTAATTGAAAAAAAAAAAAAATAAATCCAGACAAAACAGAAAACACATCAGTTTAAATGTTGATGGTACTACTTGAGTGCTAAAGACAGCTGCAGTGGCAATAAGTGATTGGCTGCACTGTTCTAGGAGAGAAGAAAAAGACATGGGGATTTGATAAAGCACACGCTGCAGTCACAGAGGGACTACTCGGAGGATAAAATTCCGGACAATTTCCATTTTTTTTGGACACAAAAGCCTAAGTCAGGACAAAAAAAACCGGAGAAAATCTGGACAGTTAGCAACTCTAGTGCTATTTAATGTGTTTTCTAGTTTGAAATATTTTATTGGTGTTTGGAGAATTTTTTATAATTTTATATGAGATTTTAATTTGACGTTCTAATCAGTTCTGAAACATCTATCCCTTTTATTAATATGTTTTTATTATGATTGTTTTATATTCTTTGATTTTTTGTTTAATGTTTTATGAGGAATGGTATTTCTATTTTTCCATTATTGCACTGAATATATAGTCTGGCTTGTTGTGGTTTCCAGTTCAGTTTTTGTCTACATATTTTTTTATGCTTTATGATCTCTATTCTGTATTTGGTGAGAGTGTCTGTGTTCTGCATGTATGACTGAGGTGAGGAATCCTGCTAGTGTGTAGTTTGTGTTGGGATCTATAGCAGCCTAGCTTGTTTTATTTTCCTAATAGGAAGCGTATTGGTGTTTAGGGCATAGTGTAATATTTGCAGTGTTGCCTTTTCATAGATAATATTTTTAATTTTTGAGGATAAAGCCCACACCCAGCATGCATTACAAAGGTCTAATACCATATGAGCACCAAGCATGTTTTTTGCTTTTCTGCAGAGTTTTCTAATTGGCACCACAGCAGTGTATTAAAATAATTTGCATACTGTGATATTTTTACCTCAGAAGACTATTTTAGTGTCTTTTTTCATGTAAAATTGATTATTGGGAGCGGAGCAAGATGGCAGCATGAAGTTGCCATGGACCAGCTGTCCATTTCTTTTGTCTGCTTAGGAGTTTTTCTTGTTGAAATGATGCCACTAAAAAGGAAGGGCAAAGTTAGGTCTTACCCTTCAGAGCCTTCTTTGACCCCCCACCCACGAACATACCAACCCCAAGTTCGTGGTACCAGCGATGAATAAGGGGGTTATCCCCGCTGCCAGGGCTAACGAAGAAGAACTGGCCTCGGCTGGGGAAGAGGTTTCCCTCAGCCTCCTGTCCACCGCTGACAAAGCGCAACATTTCCCAAAGTGGGGCTTCAGCATTGAGGACTGATGTCAGCGAGTGCTAAATAGAGGGGAGCCTTCCAGGACCGATGTGGTAAACACTGAATTTTCATCTGAGGGGGAAGCTGCCATTAAACTGCTGATCGATCCGGGCCATTTGAGGTGTCTAGTGGTGAGTCCTGGTTTCTATTACAAATTTTCCCACAGCCAGGTTGACCCCCACAAAGTCCACGGTGGTTACACTAGATGCGCTTTGCGATTTGGTAGCTTCTACTGCTCTCGCTTGCGTTAATTGCTCAACAAAATTTGACACTTTCTAATTGACTTGAAAGTCATATTTCAGCTTGTGAGACTGCCCAAAGTCAACTTCAGAAGAAGTTTTCTTCACTGGAACATGATATATCTTCAGTCAAGACAGTTCAAACAATGGTCATCAAGGAGCGAGGTATTCTCCATTTAATTTCTGAACTTCCCTAGGGTGGTTGGTGAACCACCTAGAGTTTCCTTAAGAAGATACTTCCTTGCGGTATTAACAATTCCTTTAGAAAATGTTCTCTCTTTGAATAAATAAGCAAGTTTGCTTACCGTAAACTGTGTTTTCCATGGATAGCAGGGTGAATTAACTATGTTGTCTGGGGAATGTCCTCCAGTTCTCTAGGTGGCAGAGCTCTGCTCTGTGTGCCTGCCTGTGTACCCTCCCACTGTGGTCCCCAGCTTGCCTCAGTCTATTATCCGAGCTTGTGCTGTACTGGCTGAGACTGTCCGGGGAGGTGGGCGGGTTAGCATGGCTAATTCATCCTACTAATCCACAGAAAATACCATTTTCGGTAAGCAAACTTGCTTTTTTCCCCATGGATAAGCAGGCTGAATTAGCCATGCTGTCTGGGGAGTCCCAAGCTGAACAGTTGAGCGCCCCACTGGCGCTGTGCGTAGTCCCTTTCTGGTAGGCCGAGGGGAGTCTCAGCCGAGACTATGATTGTGGGCAGTATCTTTGGTTGTTCCTGTCACAAGTATAGCCCTTCCCACCATGCATCTGAGGCTGTCTGCTGATTAAGGCAGTAGTGCAAAGTAAAGGTATGTAGGGATGGCTTTATATATGTCCTGAATTGGTATGTCATGTAGATGGGCAATGGATGCTGCCATCGCTCTTACTTGATGGGCTCTTGGCAGTGTAGCTAAAGTCTCCGATGTTCTGTTATAGCAGAATAGGATGCACTGTGAGATCCACGATGAGAGGGTCCTTTTTGATACTGGAAGCCCAGGGGTGTTCGGGTTAAAGGAGTTGAATAGTTGAGAGGCTCTTGACTCTGAGTGAGTACGGTGCTTGTAGTAGGCCAAGGCAAACTTGCAATCCAAGGTGTGCTGCCGTCTCTCAGTATCTGGCTTGTGCGGCTTCGGAAAGAAAATCAGCAAGTCGATGGTCTGATTGAGGTGGAAGGCTGAAACCACTATAGGGATGAAGAAGGGGTGTACGTAGTGTCACTTGATCATGGTGGAACTGTAGATACGGTGAATAATGCACTAGCACCTGAAGCTCACTTACCCTCCGGGCCGAGGTAAGGGCAACTAAGAACTGGACCTTCCAGGAAAGATACCTCACATGGCAACTGTCCATGGGCTTGAAGGGCGGGAGCATCAGTTGTTCCAGAACCAGGTTAAGATCCCACAAAGCCAGCGGATTTTGGACCGGCAGGCACAGATGCCCTTCATAAACCTTGAGACTAGTGGGTGGCAGGACTCCAGGGTGCCCCCTGGTGGGGCGGGAACATCCTGCTCAACTTGTCCACTCTGGTGCTCCCAATGCTTGGGAGATATGTCGCCTGGATGGAGATCCTGTCTGTCTCTGCCCATTCCCAGATGCACACCGCTTCTTGGCAAAAAGTTTTTACAAGAACCAGACCCTCGTTTATGTAAAACATTGTTGTCTGATTGTCGGTATGAACCACCACTGCTTTCCCCTGTAGCACATCCCTGAAAGTGCGCATGGTGCATTGCACCGCATGCAGCTCCAGAAGATTGATTTGCTATGACCACTGCTCCTGGGTCTGCCTCTGGTCAAAGTAGGCTCCCCAACCTCATAGAGAGGCGTCTGTGGTTAAGACCTTGTGCTGTGGTTGCTGGAAGGGCATGCCCTCTGTCACTGCTCTGGACTGCAGCCACCACTGAAGATTCTTCCTCATGCTTGCAGTGGCGAACTCGTTGTGACAAGGGATGCAAATGTTGTGTCCATTGTGCCTTCAGACTCCTCTAGTCTGTGCATATGCAAGCACATATTTGGCACCACATGAATTTCCACTGCCATGTGAAAGAGGGTCAGTACTTGGGCTGCCAGAGTCCTTATGGTGTGTACCCTGGAATCTGGTAGGTAGGCCTTGCCGATCTCGTGTTGATAATTGTTCCAATGAACTGCAGAACCTGTGATGGCTGCAGGTGCGATTTCTCATAGTTGATCAGTAAGCCCAAGTCCCCCATGCAGTCGGTAGTAATCTGCAGGCTGCGCTGTTGGGCAGACTGGCTCGGGGCTACTACCAGCTAGTTGTCGAGGTGAGGGAACAGCTGTGCTCCTTGTCTCCTAAGTTGGGCAGCCACCACTGCCAGGCATTTGGTGAAAACCCTGGGGGAGGATGACAGTCTAAAGGGGAGTGCTTTGTATTGGAAATGCTGTTTCCTGATTTGGAAGCAGAGGTACTGCCAGCAGGCATGGTGGATAGGGACATGGGCATATGAGTCTTTCAGATCTAGTGCACTCATTCAGTCACTGGGCTATAAGAAAGGGAGGATGGTCTTGAGCGTGGACATCTTGAATTTTTCCCTGTAGATGAACCTGATCAGCACCCTCAGGTCCAAGATGGGGCGGAGGCTCCCTGACTTCTTGGAAATGAGGAAGTATGGGGAGTAGAAACCCCATTGCCTCTAGGTGACAGGGTGGATGAAGTTCTGTTGAAGCAGACTGGCCACCTCCTCCTCCAGGGCCCTCTCGTTGCACGCCCCACTCCCTCACGGTCATAGAGGCCACGGAAGTGTTGGTCTGCTGCTGAAATTCAAAGTGTATCCATCCTTGACAAGTCAGAGCAACCAGCAGTTGGTGGTAATCCTCTCCCAAGCATGGTAGAAATGGAATATTCTGCCCCCTACCACTAGTGGCGAGGGTAAGCTGGGCGTTGTTAAACCCTGACTGTTCAGGTCCATGTTGTGCTGTCAGATCCAGTTCAGTGGCTGCTGTGGATGTGCTCCCTCCCTTGGGGGCTGGTAAGCAGGCTGACAAAAGGTGGGGTATGCACTACCCCCTCTCTGGTGCACATGCAACCTCCGGAAGGTATGGTATTTCCTCGACGATGCTCTGTCTCTTGGGGACTGGACTGCCACGCTTTGCTCTTTCAGCTGCACCACTGTCTTTCAGCTCGTCTCCGAACAAACTGTCCGGGAAGCAGAGAAGATCAGCGAGCTTTTCGTGGACATCTTCCCGGATTGAGCTTGCCCACAACCATGCGAGCTGCCTTGCCACAATGGCTCCTGTGGCGATCCTGGCTGAGGCATCAAACGCCTCATAGGTGGAGCGGAGCAAGTGGCATAGCCCTTCTTCCATTGCATGCAGCTGTGGCGGTGGATTCTCTCCTGGGCCCAAGGTCCCAGGAGAGAATCCACCGCCACAATGTCAATGATTGGAGACATTCATAAAGATACTGAGCCATGTAAAAACGATGCTGCTGGATCTTAGCAACTAGCATGCCCGATTGAAACATCCATTTCCCAACACATCCAGGAGCTTATCATCTCTCCCTGGTGGAGCATTAGAATAGAGCCTTGATTTCTTTGCTTTTCTCAATCGCTGACCCCACTACAATGGAGGCATGGGGCAGCTGTTACGCCGCGAAGAAGGGTGGACTCATGCATCCAGAATTTCAGGTCGGTCTTCCTTGCTGTCGAGGACCCCGACAGTGGAGCTTGCCATGCTCTGGTCGTCACCATCCAGCATTGCGTGAGAGAGCAAGGCTGTGGGCTCTGCGGGTGTCTACAATATTTTCAGCATACCCAAGACCTCTGCCCTGGGATCTGGTATTTTCCGAGTTCCCACATGAAGGGTGTTTCCCCATCTTCTCCACAAATTTGGAGGAGGACAAGTCCTTTGGCAGGGATACTGGTCATGGCTGCTCCTCTGGGGGGGGGTCTGAAGGGTACCCGATGGATGACCCCAGGGATGTGGTATCTGATTCCAAAAATGAGAGGCTCTGTGAGGACTCTTGCAGGGGGCTCCTTGGCTGCTGTCTGGTGTCACGAGGCCCTGTAGGTGCGGGGCTACGGGGATAGCAGTCTTCTCCACCGCGCCTTAATCCACTGAGGACAAGAACTGAGCTAGGATCTAAGATATTTGTGTCACTGCTGGGGAGGCTAGCGTTCCCTGTTGCCCTGGTTGTTGACCCCCTTCCTCTGGGGGGGGAGGGGGGGGGGGGAAGGGGAATGCCGCTAGCATGTGTGTCTTCGAGGTATGATTCCCCCCCCCTCCCGCTTGTACCTGGAGGCTGCAGACAGATCAGAGAAGATCCGTGACGAGTGAGATGACCCTGATGATCTGTGCACGGATACTGGCTCCACATCTGAGGAAACAAGTTCTAGGTCTGGCACAGAGTTTCCCTGTATCACTGGTGGTCATGCTGCCGACAATGAGTTCCCTTCTGTTGGTGAAACATGTGGGTCTTGATGGTCTATAGGCTTTATGGCCTTTGACGCACCATTCCTGGATGCATGGTGCTTCGGTGTCGACTCCTTGCATTAGTGATTTGATGCGTTGGCTAAGGCTCTCTGACTCTCCAAAGCTACGCGTGTTTCTTCCTGTTCGACGCATGTGCATCGGCATGGCATCAAGCGCTATGTCGATCACTGCATCGAGCGTCGTGTTGGGAGCGTGCGTTGGGTAGCTACGATGTACTTGCATCGCCCAAGTCCTGCCCGGATCTTACTTCTTGTGGATCTTCTGACTCTCCGTGCGTTGATGTGACCTGGGTGCGCTTTAGCAGGGCCCCTGGGTCACTTGAGGGGCCTACCGAGGCAGCCCTCTTCCCCTTCTCGAGTTCCCGACTGGGCCCCTAGAGAACTGTATAGATCCATGAGCTGGTTCCGGAGCATACAAGTCAGAGGCTGCCTCCCTCAGCTTTTCTTTCTTCGCCAGCCGCTGCTTCCTTGCTTTCGGGGACATGCGGCAGCAGTCCCTGCAGTTGGATGGTTCATGGTCTGGTCCCAAACAGAGGTAACAGAGCACATGGCCATCTGTTGCTGACAATCTTGCCGCACTGGCAGAACTTAAAACCAGGCGGTATAGGCATTGCTGTCCTGCTGTATCCACAGCAAACAAGAGAAAAATATACTTGTAGCCTAACACTGGCAATACTAGTTGAGGAGCTCAATGTGCAACCTGCACCACAGAGAAAACTAGACTGAGGCAAGCTGGGAACCGCAGGGGGAGGACACGCAGGCTTTGAGGATCTCTGCCACCTAGAGGACTGGAGGAGGTTCCCCAGACAACATGGCTAATTCAGCCTGCTTATCCATGGGAAAATCTACTTTTTGCCAAGCAGAGACCTTAGACCTTTCAGCTTTCCTAGAAATTTCTAATTATGAAGTCCCTGAAAGAGCCTCTTTATTAGTTTCTTTCTTTTTGGAATCCAATCTCAGCTTTGTTATGAAGAGTTTCTTTAAAATTTAAATGTTCAGTTTATGGGTGCTTGAGTTTGGATTTTTTCTGATCTCTCGTGAGCTACTCAAGTTAGAAGAAAGGGCTTTTTAGCACTACATCAGGTAGTCTTGGCATTAGGATATCCAAGTAAAGGCTATATTAAATTGCATAGTGAAAGCTTCGTTTTCTTTGCTCCTGAACTGCAAGCGTTTATAAATTCTAGGAAAGCTATTTTGGCTTCCAGTCCTTTATCTCAGTCAGTTAAAAAGAAGTCAACTTTAATGTTCGCAGGACTTATGTTATAGTAGTTTCTCTTTTTTTTTTTTTCTAGCATTTCTTTTTTTCTTCTGCTGCTGCTCTTTCTACTGATTCGTGGTCAAATGAATTAATAAGTTAACTTATATGTTTCATTTATTGTTCTTATGGTTTATTATTCTCATGCTTCTGTGCAAAGTTTATTCTTTGCAAAATTGAAAAACTCAATACAAAATAAAAAAAAAAAAAAAGGTTATTACAAATGCAGAATTTTTAATTGTATATGGTGAGGGCAGGGGGACACGGGCACAAGACTGTAAAAGGCTTAGTCTGCCTTGTGCCCTTGTATCAGACCGGATAGAGTGTGCCACACACAGACTGCTACCATTCACCCATCTCCCACTTCTTCAGGGGAAAATGCTGTGGAAAGGTGGGAGGCAGGACTTAGGGTTCTCCTAGGAGTGTGGCAGGGTTGCCAGCTTCCTAGAAACATTACTCTGACTCCTGATTTCCACAGCATTTCAAACCACTGAAAGGGCCAGATTACAAAGTGACCTCCTCTTAATGATTTGACCTGTGTCATGCCCTGGTGGGGTGGGGTGGGGTAGGGCAGGGCGAGCACTCTCTCATCCCTCACCTCAGGCAGCAGATTCTCTTGAACTGCCCCTGGTCAAGCTGCATATACCTGGATTATATGTAGTCTTTTCACTATTGTACCCCATTTTGGGTGAAGTTCTTATTCAAAAGGGCAGGTAATAAATCCAATCAAATAAATAAATACTGTTCTAGGCAAACATGATTTTAACAGGTATTTTTTTTTATGAAGGCAATCTGCATTCTTTAAATTAATGATCCAACTTCTTTGGGCTTACCTTGCGTTGTCAGCTGAGGGGGGGTGGCATGGCTTAGCTGGAGAGTGCGGCGAACTGGAGGCAGGGTTACAGGATGTACAGAGTCCTTCATTATACTGGGGTCCTGAAACAAGAGCCACAGGCTTCTATCAGTCTCGCATTAAGTTCTCAGAATAACTCAGCTCTCTACTGAAACAAAGTATTCTAGCTGCTAGATACAATTCTTTAGGTCTATGAACATACTTTGGCTTCATTCTAAAACACAGTTTAGAGTCCAGTGCCAAGTTTCTCATCTGTCTAATCCTAGAAGATTGCTGAATTCTAGGTAATGGGGTGCCAAGAGTCAGCACTCCTTGTGCTGAAGCTCCTGCTCTTCTAAAGACTGTGACTATCATTCAAATGCAAACTAACAGTATTCCAATAATATATGATCTTTTTTCCTTCCTGACGATGAGCCCTGTTCTACAGAATTATCCTAAAGCATGTTTCCACCTTTGGTAGCCCTGGAATAACACACTGCTTTGTATTTCACCGTTTAGAGTCCATGACACTACACATAACATGTGAAATGCCGGCTTGCCCTGGGATCTGCTGAGCAGAGAGGCTCCTCTCCATCTTTCCTGTCTTTTCATGTCTGTGGCCATTTTTTTTTTTTTTTTTTTTAGAAAATGGACAATATTTATTTTTTAATGACATTCTTAAACCAATGCATTTTTTAAAATTCAACTTTTATTTGAAAACACAAAAACGAAATGAGAAGTAGGGAAAGATCACTGATACATAGTGGATAGTACAAGTTCCACATTTCTAAAAGCCATAAAACAAACAGTGAACATAAATCATCGCCACTATTATATTTCATCAGCTCAAAACGAAAGAACATTGATACAGTGTCAGTGATAGAATCTTATAGTAGCACTGAAAGTACTATAAAGCCACCCACTGCTCCATAGGGGAGAGAGGCCAAGTGAAAGTGAGGGGGTAGTCCTCCAAACAAAATGAAGGAAGCAGACGATATCCTCTGTACAATAGACTTAGCTAACTTTGAGATGCTCTCCAATTAATATAAGGTAACCATATTCTTTGAAATGAGGAGATACGTTTATTCTTATGGGCTGTTATCTGGCCCAAATGATAAAGCTCTTGTGTGTGGACCTTCACTATTGAAGGAACTGCCCTAACCCTCCAAACACGTGCAAATTCATATCAACCAGCCATGGATACAAATTTAATTAACCTCTGCTGATACTTGACAACTGTAGAACAAGGTTCATTCAACAAAGCAATCTTAGAGGTAGTACTTTCTGCCAACTGTAATAAGTCGCTGAGCCAATGGGCTGTCGCCTGCCAATACACTTGCACAAAAGTACAATCCCACCAGGAGTGAAAAAAGTAGCAAATTCTCCACAGCCCTTCCAGCACCTATCTGAAGTTGAGGGATAGAACTTGCAAAGCTGTGAAGGAGTGAAATACCAGCAATTGAAAATGGATGCAAGCTATTCTATCAAAGAGGTAGAGATTAAATCTTTGCTAGTAAATATCCAAGCCTTGTTCTAGTGAAATATTCTGTTTCCAAGATTCCTGCACATAAAGCTTCCTGCTTCACAGTTCAGTCTCCAAATGACCTGCTAGTGTCCAGTTCCAGTGTGCCTGTCCTGGTGATTCAGCAGCTCCTGACCTTGCCACTGTGTCGCTACCCTGTCTTTCCAAGTAAGCACCTTCCCTCTGGGGCAGCCTTGATTGCCAAATCCAGACACCTGTGACAGGCAGCAGTTAAGAGTGGTGGCCACAAAGAAGGATATGATGTCATCAGGGCTTCTAGTAGCTTAACCAGGCAAATTTTGCAAATATCACAGGCATCTCTGCTTGGAATTCTCCCACTCTCTCCACCAAGGCATAAGAAACATAGTCGATGTCAGTCAGTCAGAAGAAAATCGGTGGATTTTCAAAAGTTTTCATACCGAAAATCAGACGGTGGTCATTTGACAGCACAGGAGAAGATGGTGGAGGAGGCTGGTGCCGACCCCGACGGCGCTCAGGACAACGCATCGCTTTCACTAGATTTAAAAAAATACCAACTTGAGCAGAGTTTAGGACCTAGTTTCGAGATCTTTGCCAGGACATCCAATCCTATAAAAAATGAAATCATGGATCTCATGGGGGAAATGAAAGAGGAGCTCAGCGAGCTGGGCCAGCGGTTGTTTGAATATGAGACTACAACTGAGTCGCAGGCAGAGGAAATTTGGCTTTTGCAAAAGGACTATAAATCCTTACACTCAAACTAATATCCTGGCATCCAAATTAAAGGACTTTGAAAACAGAACCCGGAGGGTAAACCCGAGGTTCCGCAGGGTTCCGGAAACCCCGGAACATTCTGATTGCATATTGACTGTAACCCAGATTTGAAAAGAGATTCTACACAATCATACTGATGATTCCGCGGCCACTATAGCTCAGGACAGCATCAAGATAGAGCGAGTTCACCGAGCTTTAGGGCCTAAACAGGCAAATCTACCATGCAATATTATTGCATGCTTCCACAAATCTGCTGTAAAGGAGCATATCCTTTCTTTGGCTAGGAAGCAATCACTACAACTAGATGGTCAAGAAATTCACATTTTTGCAGACATTTCTCCCATGACACTTAAGAAAAGGTAAGATATGCGATCTGTAACCACGGTGCTGCGAAAAGAGAACATTCATTACTGCTGGCTTCACCCATTTGGGCTCTGGTTCTCTATCAGAGGGGCGTCTCACTGTGTGCAGTCGTCGGCAGAGCCAGCAGTGATCCTACAAGATGTTCTGCAATGACTACCATCCACAATCCACCATAAGGAGGAGGTCCCCCGTTAGCAAAGAGTGAGGAAGGGTGGCAGGAGACTTCGCAGAAACTTGGAAGGCTCTGCGCCTGAAATAGATAACACCTAACTTTGTTACATGACTATCTAGGCTATCTTTTACAAGTTCAGCTTTTTGCTTTGCCTGGGGTATACAATATTAATAGGAGATGCCTGGTTATTCTATCAGGAGTTCTTTTTTGCTAGCCAAGTTTGTTACGTAAGGGGTTTATCTCCTGATTTTGTTAGTGCAACCTGGGGAGAGGGGAGTTCATGGGCTCTCGAAGTACGCCTCCATCTGTAGTTTTCAACATGGAATCTGTCTTCCCAAGCAGTTCCAATAGGGTGGGTGGGGGGTTTGTCTCCAATATTTAGTGTTCAAGTTATAGGGATATGTGGAGTTTTGAATAAGGCAGTTGAGCTATCCAGATGCGCAGAGGCAAGCCAGCATCCCAATAATACCATCGAAAACGTGGAAGTTCCAAATCACTCATCTCTTGACTTTATCATGGCAAGATAATTTTAGTCTAGGATGTTTTCCTTTCCACAGAAAACTCAACACTGCACCCCTTAAAGTCTGAAAGGCAGTGATGGGTATATCATATGGAAGATGTGAAAAATGGTATATAAGACAAAGGAGCACAGACATTTTTATCAGAATAACTCAAGCCAACAAAGAGATGAGGAGAGGACCAGCTGCTCAGGTCTACTTTATTTTACTAAATATTGGAAATAGTTATCCTTGTAAAGCTTTGAAAGGTCTTTAGAAACCCACATCCCCAAATATTTAAAACCACCATTAGCTTTCCTGAACAGGTCTACCTCTTGGGGGGTCCTCCTAGCTAGGCCAACTGGTATCGTTTTGGATTTGGAATAATTTACAACATAGCCAGACAATGAGTCAAACTGATCTAGGAGCTTCATCAGGATAGGCAATGACCTAGGTAATTGTCAAAAATAGCAAAATATCTGCATACAGCAAAATTTTATGATAGGAATTATTAAAGATAAACTCATGAATATTCTGGGAACTATGAATAGCTTGAGCAAGTGACTCAATGGTAAGGTCAAACAATGGTGACATAGGGTGTGGGACAAGACAGGGCTGCCCTATCTCAAAGGTGGTAAAAAGAACACTGAGACAAGACCTTAGCTATTGGATTATTATATAGAGCTTGTATCAATGCAACAAATGCCTCAGAAAACCAAAATGTTTCAAGGTAGAAAATAAAAACAGACAATTGAAAACTATCTATACCCACTGATAAAATAGCACACTGTCTTGTGTTATTTGAAGAGGCAGCCTTTAATAAACCCAGTTTGGTTTGGTTGTATCAAGGAAGGCATAATGTCCTCTGACCAAAATTAGAGAGTTTTCACCAGAATCTTAATGTCAGTATTGATTAATGAGCTGGATCTATATGAGGAGCACTCTAAAAGGGCTCTTTGGTGCTTTAAGATTAAAACAATCAAGGCTTTAGTCAAATTACCCAAACTAGCACCTAGAGTTCTTAATTAAATAAAAGTGCAGAGATACGGAGCTAGTAACTTTGAAAAAAAGATTTGTTCTTTTAGAACTCGAGGATCACATGATGCTGTGGCAGTGAGGAGATGTAGTTTTCCTTTCTCTCTCGAGCTCAGCCATCTATTATCCACTCCCATAAGCTGGTTTTTGGCAATTTTTTCAGCTTCTGGTGCTTGTGAAGTGAAGTAGAATTGTTTTTCTCCCAAATGATTGTTTGGGGATGTCAGTCCACACAGCGAAAAAGGACAAAGAAAAAGAAAAAGTTAAGGCGCCTGAAACTAAGATGTGGAAGCCCGGACTGAACTGACATCAGAAGTCTCAAGGGTGACTGATGTGGCCAAATTAAAACTGGCAGTGGTAGAGGCATTGGAACCCAAGCTCAAAACATTTTATCAAGCTGGAGGAAGTTTTGGCAAATATATTGGGATCCAAATGCCGGTTCGCCGAGATGGAGCAGTGGGTATTTGACACACAGAATGGTGTGCAGATTACTCAAGCGGCGGTTGCGGCACTTAAGCTCACTGTTCAAAAACAAGAGCGGCTTGAAGATCTAGAAAATAGATCCCACTGCAATAAATATCAGATCTATGGACCGAAAGGAGTTGCTCGAAGAGAAGGTTGGGTTTCTTGAGATTTGGCTCCTGCAGGAACTGGACCTCACCAGTAAGAAACCCCCTGCGTATTGAGCGGGTGCATCGTATAGGGCCTCGTAAGGACAATTCAGAAAGTCCACATGTTATCAACGCTCGACTGTTAGAGTTCAGCCAGAAAGTTGCAATGATGCAGGTGCTGAGAGCAGGAAAACAGTAAATTTATTGGCAGCAAGAAGATATTAGTTTTTCAGGATTACTCGGCAAAGCTGGCTGCTACATGCTGAGAATTTGCACCTTTGCTTGAAGCTGTATTCTCTGTGGATCGGGTCAGCTTTACAATACCTGGCTTGGCTTTGGATTCAGCACAACACGGGAGTTTGTTGTTTCACGTCAGCTGAGGAAGCAAAGTTTCATCAAGGAGCTGGGACGACAGAGTATTTGAATTGTGGGCCATTGACAACAGAAGTCTCTTTTTCCTAGGGATGTGTGACGGTTCTTATGCTGATGAGGGGACTCCTCCATAACAGTATATTGAGTTGAAGTTACAGACTAGTTATCTCTTCCCCATCAGACAATTTCAGGTCTATAAGTAATTTGGACTGACTGGCTTGGCTGGACTAGGAGGAAAGGAAGGCCCAGATGAGAAGCTAACCTTTCGTTTTGGACTGATTTGTTTCCATTGGGTTTAGTTCCCTATTGGCAATTCCTGAGATCAGAAAACAACACTTCTTAATAGGCTCTAAGGACATGGGAATTTTACATAGAAACATAGAAATGACGGCAGAAGAAGACCAAACGGCCCATCCAGTCTGCCCAGCAAGCTTCACATTTTTTTCTCATACTTATCTGTTTCTCTTAGCTCTTTGGTTCTATTTCCCTTCCACCCCCACCATTAATGTAGAGAGCAGTGATGGAGCTGCAACCAAGTGAAATATCAAGCTTGATTAGTTATGGGTAGTAGGGGAAGTAACCGCCGCAATAAGCAAGCTACACCCATGCCCATCTGCTTTACCCAGACCGTGCCATTCAGCCCTTATTGGTTGTTTTTCTTCTCCCCTGCCGTTGAAGCAGGGAGCTATGCTGGATATGCTTGTAGTATCAGTTTTTCATCTCCCCTGCCGTTGAAGCAGAGAGCCATGCTGGATATGCGTGAAGTATCAGTTTTTCTTCTCCCCTGCCGTTGAAGCAGGATATGCATTGAAAGTGAAGTATCAGGCTTATTTGGTTTGGGGTAGTAACTGCCGTAACAAGCCAGCTACTCCCCGCTTTGTGAGTGCGAATCCTTTTTTCTTCTCCCCTGCCGTTGAAGCAGAGAGCTATGCTGGATATGCGTGAAGTATCAGTTTTTCTTCTCCCCTGCCGTTGAAGCAGAGAGCTATGCTGGATATGCGTGAAGTATCAGTTTTTCTTCTCCCCTGCCGTTGAAGCAGAGAGCTATGCTGGATATGCGTGAAGTATCAGTTTTTCTTCTCCCCTGCCGTTGAAGCAGAGAGCTATGCTGGATATGCGTGAAGTATCAGTTTTTCTTCTCCCCTGCCGTTGAAGCAGAGAGCTATGCTGGATATGCGTGAAGTATCAGTTTTTCTTCTCCCCTGCCGTTGAAGCAGAGAGCTATGCTGGATATGCGTGAAGTATCAGTTTTTCTTCTCCCCTGCCGTTGAAGCAGAGAGCTATGCTGGATATGCGTGAAGTATCAGTTTTTCTTCTCCCCTGCCGTTGAAGCAGAGAGCCATGCTGGATATGCGTGAAGTATCAGTTTTTCTTCTCCCCTGCTGTTGAAGCAGGGAGCCATGCTGGATATGCGTGAAGTATCAGTTTTTCTTCTCCCCTGCCGTTGAAGCAGAGAGCTATGCTGGATATGCATTGAAAGTGAAGTATCAGGCTTATTTGGTTTGGGGTAGTAACCGCCGTAACAAGCCAGCTACTCCCCGCTTTGTGAGTGCGAATCCTTTTTTCCACATTTCCTCTTGCTGTTGTAGCTTAGAGTGATGTTGGAGTCACAGTAACCATGTGTATGTTTATTGAATAAGGGTATTGTCTCCAGGCAGTAGCCGTCATTCTGGCTAGCCACCCACTCTTTATTTATTCTTGTTACTGTGGGCTGGGGGAGGGGGGAGGGGGGGAATTGTGTTAATGGATTATGGTGATAGTGAATTTGAGGTTCAAGACTTAACAGTTGGGGATTCAAATATGATGGGAGTGGGTAGGTTTGGGATGAGGCTTTGGGTCAATATGTGGTTTCATTGAAGGAAGTACGTAGTGGATGTTTGGGAGGGAACTGAGGACTAAGGAGGAGGGCTGGGGTGGTGAGGAACTGGGGAAGGGAGGTTTAGGAGGAATGGTACACATGGAGGGGAAAAGGGACTAGGGTTTAGTAAGCTGGAAGATTTGAAACGTTGGATAAGGTGGGGGCTCATGCTGGGAGGGCCAACATCAATAAATGACTGGTATTGTAACTTATTCTTGATTGCATTGAGATGTGCTATGACTGGGGCTGAGGTAAAGATTGTTTCCTGGAATGTCTGTGGGATGAGCTCGATAATTAAGCATTCTAAAATTTTTGTGTTATTAAAGAAAAAGCAAGCTGATATAGTAATGCTGCAATAGACTCACTTGACTGATGTAGAGCACCAAAAATTAAAAAGATGGTGGGTTGGTGATATTCATTTTGCTTCTGACACCTCTAGATCTGCAAAGGTATCTAATTTTAATCCATAGAAATTTACCCTTGGTGATCCAAAAGAAATTAAAGATCGCGGTGGTCTGTATGTGATTTTAATTGCTGAACTGGGACATTACTTTGGTTTTATGTCATGGTCTATATCCCTAATGCCTATGACCAAGGTTTCTTTGAGTCTGTACATAAGCTATTACTACCATATTTGGAGGATGGGTTATTGATAGGGGGAGATTTCAATATGATTAGAAACCCGGCTCTAGACAAATATCCAGCAGTGGGGGAGAAAGTGTAATTAGGTAAGGGTATTCACTTGCTAGAGACAGGGCTGCATGTAGCGGACCTGTGGTGCCTTCTTCACCTGTTTCAGAAAAACTTCATCCATATGTCCAGAGCTCACTCTACTTTCTTTAGAATTGATTACTTATTTCTCAGGGGATTTTTTTTCCCCCAGGTAGCAGAAACGGGTGGTGGAGGATATTGTAATATCAGATCATGCACCTATATGGACGACTTTGGTTTGGGGTGAGAAGCAGGTTGGTTTTGTCTGGAAGTTCCCATATTTTTTGTTTGCCGATCTTCACTTCTGGGAATGAAGTGGCGTGACTTTGAACTCCATAATGGGGTATATATCAGGATAATCTGATACTCTTTTGGTATATGGCCAAGGTGAATCTTAGAGGGGACATTATTTTGTAGGTGGCTAAACGCCACAAAGATATAGATAAATAATTACTTTGTTTGGAAGCCCAGCTTGGTAATATCAAAAAAAGGTTAACCACCAGTTCTAAGGAGCTTAGGGGAAAGTATTTGGCGATGAGGTTAGCTTTGAATTCCCTCATACATCAAATAGCGCAGAAGAGCATTCTCTATTACAAGTTTAAATTGTATCACTGTAGTAATAAAACAGGGAATCTTCTGGCCAATCTGGTAAGAGTGAATTCAGGCTCATGTTATATATCCTTACTTAGAAAGCATTTATTTATTTATTTATTTATTTTTAGGTTTTTATATACCGGAAGTTCCTGTATACAATACATATCACTCCGGTTCATTCTGGGGGACTGGCTAATTAATAGGGAAATTGTAAGCATTCTGGGGGACTGGCTAATTAATAGGGAAATTGTAAAAATTCTTGAGCTCTTATCAGAAATTGTATACTGTAGACAGTTGTGACTTGGAAAAGTGCAAAGAATGTTTGGCTCATGCTAATTTGCCCAGATTCACGGAAGAGCAGCTGGGATGGTTCAATAAGTCAATTAGTTTGCTAGAAATACATGGGGGTATTAGTGGTTCCAAATCCTTCAAAGCTCCTGGGCTGGATGGGTATTCAGGAGAATTTTACAAAAATCTTTTAGAGGAGGTATCAGTCCCTCTTAGAGAGGTATTCAATTCTTTGCTTTATCGAGGTGAATATCCAAATATATAAATCTTGTGCAGATAACTATCATAATAAAGGTGGTAAAGGACTCCACATCTCTATCCTCTTACCGTCCCATTTCCCTCTTGAACTTTGATTAAAAGCTGCTAGTGAAAATTATGGCAGAAAGGTTGGCAGTAATTTTTCCTAAGCCGACTGACTTAGTAGGCAAGTGGGATTTGTCAGGGACCACTGTCCAATGTTTAACATATGTGTCTGTTGATGGCAATAACCTTGGGAAGGAAGCAACATTTGCCTATTTTGGTAGTCAGTTTTGATGCTGAAAAGGTGTTTGATAGGATCGAATGGGGATATTTATTTATTTATTTTTATTTTGAATCATATGGAGTTATCAGGGAAATTTCTTCAGGTAGTGGAGTTATATGATAAACCACAGGCAGTGATAGGGGTGAATGGCGTGAATTCTGATCCTTTTTCTGTGGGAAAAGGGACCCAACAGGGGTGTCCCTTTTCGCCCTTGCTCTTTCTATCATTGGAGCCATTTTTACAGGAGTACAGATGTCTGATGCTGTTCAGGGAATATGGCTTGGAGTTCAAGTTTTTAAGTATGCAGCATTCGCAGATAATATGTTTTTATTTTAAAGCTGTTTTATCTCTTAATGCTCTTATGACTCTATTCAAACAATTTGGGACTCTCTCAAGATTAAAACTGAACATGGATAAGTCGGAAGCATTCGCTGTCCCAGATTCTGTGTGGTTATAGAGGCAAGGCAGCTTTCCCTTCAAGTAGGTGCTGGGCCCCATTAGATATTTAGGATTACAGATGTCTCCAGATTTGGGGGGCTTATATGATCTTAATGTTTCCCAGCTTCTTGTTCATACCAAGCAGAATTTTCAAATATGGAAAAATTTGCTGTTATCTTTGGGTGGGAGGATTCATTTTTTTTTTTTTTTAATGGTAATTTTTCCTAGATGGTTGCATGTTCTTCAAAATTTCCTGATACGTTTGAAGCGGAAAGATTTGAGAGCAATGGACACATTATCATCTTTTCTCAGGCAGGGTAGAAAAGTTTGCATCCCACTATATTTTTTGAAGCCCGGTTGGTCCAAAGGAAGGATGGGACTTCCTGATAAAGAATTCTACAGATTGGTTTGTTTATTGAGAATTCTTCAGGATTGGTTGTACAACAAGCCATCTTGTATTCAGCTGGCAGGGGGGAAAAAAAAAAAATTAGTAGCGCCGCTGGACCTGAGGTATGTTCTCTATGCCGAAGCGTAGGTCCAAGCATTTTCTGATCTCATTAATAAAATGGGCTTGGATGCGGTTAATGACTATTTTTAAAAGGTCTTCCTGATACTCATAATTCAGCCTTCCCACCTGGAGTGGATACTGTGGACTTCCAAAGATGGAAGGAGAAGGGCATCCAGCAATTACAACATGTTACATGGTGGATAAGATACTCTCTTTTTTAAAATTGAAGCAACAGTATAACTTGAATGATGCCAGTTATTTTTCTTATATTTAATTATGGCACTATGTGCTTTAACTATCAGCGGGAGACTTGAACTCGAGTTTCCTAGATTATCTTTCTAAACCAGATTTAACACTGAAGATATCCATATCCAGAATTCGTAAAGGCTTTCAGAAATGGCCGTCACCAGCTAATTTTGAGGCCTCAAGGGCTTGTTAGGTTAAAGAAGGAGGATATGTGCTCACTGAAAGTGGTCTGAAGGTGTGCTTTACACGGGTTAAAAATCTTTCCCCAAACATGTATTAGGGAACTTCAATATAAATTTTGGAGGAGAGCTTATATATTGCAAGTTCAAGCATGTAAAGCTGGCATCATTGATAATACTGTTTGTGGGCGGTGTACTCTGGTACCTAGTATACTCTCCCCTGTTTTTTTGGTTTTGCCCAGTAGTTCAGACACTATGGATTAAGATAATTAGATATATGTCTGAGGGTCTTTGGGTATAGGATCCCGATTACACCAGAAGCTCTATTTTTGAGCAGAGATTATTTTTCTTTTTAAACTCAGGGAGAGGGACATTTAGTTAGGAAGGCATTGTTTTGGGCAATGGAGATTCAGCACTTTCCTTTTGGCAATGGTGAAATTTGTTGATATGATGCAGATGGAGAACATGGCCTCTAATAATACATTCAGGCACAGATTCTTTTTCTTAGCTATTTGGAGAATATGTCAACTGTCAGCAAGGATCAGAAGTTTAATTCTCAATAAGGGGGATGATTGATTATTCAACTGGATCATATTGGTGTGCTATGGAAGCGAGGAGTTTTGAGGGGAACAGGTTACTTGGTGGGGAATTGGGGTTTTTATATGGGTAACATCAGCTCAAATCAAAGAAATTTAGGACGACTTACATATTGGAATGGTGAAATTACTTCCTTTCCTTTAATACAGTCAGACCAGGATAGACCATTGTCGCAACCTTGGACCTTGCCCCTTTTTGGGAACCACAAAATAAACTGAAGACTGACCTTGGCACCAAACAAAGAAGCCAACCAAACGTCCTTGATTTTCTCCCTTTTCTGGATAGAGTGACAAGAGGAAACCATAAAAATGTCTAAAATAGGATGGGAAAACTCCAAGGCATAACCTCTAGGACCTATTTATGTAAGGTTATTTGGACCCATTTCCAATAAAACACCTATTATCCCTGGGTATAAGCGCCAGGCCATTATAATGCTTATACCCAGGGATACAAACACACTTAGATTTTGTAGAAAGTATAATTTTGTATTGATCAATATAAGTATTCTCAGGAAATGCTGGATGCCATTTCTCTGACAAACTGACTACCAGCATCTCCTCGTATACATGAATTGACCCTTCTTTTATAGGTAAAATAATACAGTACTAGGTTAGAAATTCTAGAAGTGTGTAACTACCCAGAGAATAATTTACATAGGTTGTCATGTCAACAGCATGATAAGATTATCCCTAAGCTACCCTGAGTATTTTTCTAAGGTGGGGCCCATTTACCATCACTCTTTAGATGGTCTTTTGTTCTGTTAGAATCTTGCTGATCAGGGCAATTATATCTTAGGCTGTATTTACAGATGCCCCTGGAAATGGTGCCTCTTATTGTGACAGTATAGCCTGAAGTTTCCAACCGTTGCCTCCTCCTTTTGTGACCCTATAATTAGGCATCACAATCGTGGCGCCAGCTTCAACTGCTGTCCAGGTGTACTTAATTTCTGCAGGTCAGGCTCAGTAAGGCATTTGGAGTTCACATAGGCTAAGATAGCAGAGGATTCTGGGTCAGTTGCCTTCTCCATGTTGGTTTTCAGGCTCAGGCACACATCACTATAAATCACCACCTATCCTCTGAACCAGAGACTAGGCCCCCAAATTTTCACTGCAAACTACAGGTAGAACCTGTCAATCCAGGGGGGGGGGGGGGGGGGGGATGTATCTTTCCTGCCTCTCTTGCAATTTCGAAAGGACTAACCTACTGAATGGTCTAGCTCTGACAGCCTGAAGACCTTGGAATCCTGGAACCTACTGCAGGCCTGCATCAGATATGATGTACTTTTAGGCTTGTCCTCTGGGAGCCTGGGTACCTTGGACTCTCCCCAAACTTTAGCTATCTTCACCAAACAGCAGGCTCGCTTTGAAAGAAAGCTTAGTTAAAATTTATCTTGGAAATGTCAAGAAATTGCCTAGCTACCACAATGGAGGTGCACACCAAAAGTCTCATCCAGAACTGAGCCAGTGTCCTCTAAGGCACTCCTGTATGCACTGAGATAAACATATACCAGCCCTCACCACAATACAGCTGCAAGCTTCTACTTGACATGCCAAAGATAAATCCTCAAAGGCTTGTTTTAGCACTATCTTCCTATCCTGCACATCATTTAAACACAGTGCCCTCTTTTTCCAGGATGGTTGTCCTTTTGGTCACAGCACAAACCAGTGCATCCATTTTAGGAAACCTAAGTTTCTCCCTTTCCTAAGAAACCAAAGGATACATTTTAAGCAAAGAGCGCAACCTTTGAAATTGGCTTCTGGTGAAACCCTTCAAGATCAATAAGATTCTTGACTACCTTATGCAGGGGAAATGATTTGGAAAGCATTTAAATGCTGGTCATAATTGATCCTTAATAGAAGTGGGACCCTCATCCCCCTTTATCCGCAATGATATTCAATATCTGCAAGGACTGAGAAATTAAGAGGGAAGTTTCTCCTTATGAAAGACATGTCAGAGCCATCATCCTCCTCAGGTGGTTATTCACCCGTTCAAAATCTTCACCACCATCTTCCTCTCTGATAACTCTAAAGCCATTAAGAATCCTCCAACCTGGATGACTTGCTATAATCCACCTCGTCTTTCTCCTTTCTGACCCAAATCATTTAGAGTTTCCTGCAGAGAAGGAACCACTGGAGAGGACTCTGGAACAGAGCTTTGTCCCATAGAAAAAGCCTGGTGTAGCCTTTAAAAATTCCTTTTAAACTGAAACCCAGGCAGAGGAAGAATCCTCAAAATTCAAGAAGGAACTGCAGCACTTTTAAAACCACAGTCAACACCTGCTCAATTTTGAGTTGCTTCCTGAACTGTGGGACTGAGGGAAGAAGGTTCTAACTCCTTATCCATCTGCCATACTTCCAATATAGCTGTTTCCACCACATCAGCCATCCCACTGGTAGGAACTAAGAAAATGGCCTACCCCACCGATGCAGTTCCCTCTGCCCATCCCCCCAAAGCAGCCAAATGTCAGATCTGCTCAGCCCTTTCCTTCTCCACACAAAAATTTGGAACAATAAGCCTCCCCAGCTTGATCCTGATGCAGCCCACAACTGATGCAAAGTACAGTATTCTTTCCACACGCCGACAAAGACATGGTTCCTGCACTGCTGCCCCAAACAAAAACCAAACCGGCATGGCCTGTGAAACCAAAGGAAGTGCTTAACTTACCTGATGCCCTGATTGGTCTAGTTCTCTTTTTTTTTTTTTTTTTAAACTTTACTGTGCCCACTGGAGGAGGCAAAGGGGAAAATTGCATCCCTTTATTATTTTATGAGAAGCAGAAGAGATTCCAATAAAGCATCAGAAGAGGCGAGTGGGGGGGATGGGTGGGTGGGGCACTACAGAAGAGTGAGCCTAATCCAGTAAAAATAAAACTGGAATCCCCCTGGTCCAGGGCAATGCTCAATTGAGGAAGGAAGTTCTAGACTTTCACCCCAAGGGTCACCCTTCCAAAATTCTCCAATTCTTTAACCAGCCTAACCAGGCCTCAGCACATAGCACAGAATGCTCGCCTGTCATTTGCTGGAGACAGAGAATACCAGCAGACTAAAATCAACACAAGAGCTTATAATGGGTGATACCAATTAATTTGTTAGTCTATCTCCTTCTGTGGGTTGGTGGGCATAACCATACATCTAGACTGGTCTAGCTGGATAAAGAGGAAGGCTTGATTACTGCAGAAAGCCCCTGGGATCACATTGCTGCTTCTAACTGTTTATACACATTAGATTGTATTTTTCACAGTCACAACATTAGTCTTTTTCTCCAACATACTATAATCGAGCTGTAGGAAAAAAAAAATAGATGGCAGCTACATTAACTGTCAAATTTTCACTGTTGTAACTTGCACTGCTCAAAGTCTAAGCACTGGAACAGTGAAGCATGACTCACAGAAACAGGCTGAGCTACCCCCAGGAACAGGGTGATCCTGAATAGTTTCCTGCTTTTACTTTCTCCTAATGTGTGTGCCACTGTATCTGCCAGCCATTAAAATGAACTACAATACATGGCACTCAAGTACAACAGAATAATCCATAATACATACATAAATGCAGATGAAAGAACAGGACTGCACAAATCATCAGCAAGCAATATTACAACATGGCGCAGGAACTCACCTCTAGCTCAGAATCACTGGAATCAGGCTGCAAAGTGGGGGACCCGGCAAGGAAAGGCAGCATTGGCTGTCCCATCTTAGCCATCCGAGAAATCAACTTTGCTTTTGCTACATCTGGATTCTGTGGAAAAGGTAGAGTTGCTTACCTGTAACAGGTATTCTCCAAGGACAGCAGGATATTAGTCCTCACACATGAGTGACATCATCCAACGTAGCACGGCATGGAAAAAGTTTGTCAAAGTTTCTAAAAACTGACTGGCACACTGAGCATGCCCAGCATGCCCCTAACCACACATCGTCCCTCTTCAGTCTCATAACAGAGTTCATGAAAACATAAAATAACAAACCCAACTCTGCAGGGCGGCGGGAGGGTTTCATGAGGACTAACATCCTGATGTCCTTGGAGAACACCTGTTACAGGTAAGCAACTCTGCTTTCTCCAAGGACAAGCAGGATGGTAGTCCTCACAGTGGGTGATTAAGTAGCTTAAGGCTGCTCCCACAATATGCAGCAGAGAACAGGTGCCAACATGCACAACACTAGTGCTGCAGTAGCCAGAAGAGCAGGCCTGCACCCAAGGACAGGGCCAACGGAGGGAGAGTTGGGTTTTCATCACTGTAAGAGATTATGGAAAATGGACTGTCCGAAATGACTGTCCTGCCTGCCATTCTTGTCCAGGCAATAATATGAGGCGAATGTGTGGATGGAACACCAAGTCGCCATTCTGTAAATCTTGTGAATGGGAACCGTACACAAGTGAGCCACCAAGACTGACATGGCCCATACGGAGTGAGATTTGACATGTCCATCAAGCCATAAGCCCGCCTGTGCACAGCAGAAAGCAATACAGTTCGCTAGCCAATGGGATAAGGTCTGCTTAGAGACCGTGACTCCCAATCTGTTGTCAAAGGAGACAAAAAGCTGAGTGGAGATGCGGTGAGGCGCTGTCCGCTCCAAGTAAAAGGAAAGCACCCTTTTGCAATCCAGTGCATGTAGAGCACGCTCATCCTGGTGAGCATGAGGCCTTAGGAAACAAAAGAAGGCAATACAATAGACTGGTTGAGATGAAACTCCAAAGCCACCTTGTAAAGGAACTTCGGGTACGTTCGCAGGACCACCTTGTCGTGACAGTACTTTATACAAGGTGGGTACGACACCAGAGCTTGCAGTTCATCAACCCTGCGAGCTGATGTAACTGCAACCAAGAAGATAACCTGCCAGGAAAGGAACTTTGAGTCATTGCGATCTTGTGACCTAAAAACGGAGCTGCGACAAGACTATGTTGAGATCCCAGGAAACCACCAGAAGGCAAGTGGGAGGCATTGGTTTTAATAAGCTCCTCAAACATCCCACGAGCAGATGGGGATGAAATCGTGGTGCCATCCACACCCCGATGGTATGTCCCAATGTCACCGAGGTGAACCCTCACTGAAGTGGTCCGTAGGCCAGATTCGGAGAAGGACAACAAGTAGTCTAAGAGTGCGGCACTGGAGCAAGAGAAGGGATCCAGACCACGTCCCTTGCACCAAGATGAAAACCTTTTCCCACTTTAGATTATAAGATTTCCTGGTGGGAGGTTTTCTGGACTCCAGAAGAACACGAAATACCCCTTCTGAAAGGCCGAGGGCCCTCACAGTCACCCGGTCAACATCCAAGCCGAGAGAGCTGGGGCTTGCAGGTTTAGATGGCGGAGCCTGCCCTGGTCGATTAGGTCCAGAGCAGTCTCCAATTGGACTGGAGGGCGCGAGCCAGGTCCCGAAGGGTTGGAAACCAGACCCGACGAGGCCAGAAAGGGGTGATCAGGATCATGGAACCCTGATCCTCTCACATCAAAAATGCTTCAGAAGTTGCAACAGGAAGGGGAGGGTAAGTGTATAGCATCCCAGCATATCGAAAAGGCATCTGCCATCGATCCACTGCTCCTCCGGCCTAGAGAGCAGAAGCTGTGCACTTTCCTGTTTTCCAAGGAGGCAAAGAGGTCTATGTCCGGGGTCCCCCAGAAGAGAAAGATCCAGTTCGCTATCTCCTGACTGAGGGACCACTCATGAGGCCAGAATGCTTGACTCAAGGCATTTGCTAGGGTGTTGTCCAGCCCCAGAAGGTACACTGCCCTGAGGGTGATGCCATCATCGATGACCCACAACCAAATGTGGACCACCTACTGACAGAGGTTGAAGGACCCTGTTCCCCCCTGTTTGTTCAGATACCACATGGCTACCTGATTGTCGGTCTGAACAAGAACCTTGTTCAGGAGCTGTTCTTGGAACACCTGTAGGGCATACCGAATTGCTCGCAACTCCAGAAGGTTGATCTAGAGCTGAGATTCCTGTGCAGACCAAAACTCCTGGGTGTGGAAGCCCACAACATGTGCAACCCACCCTGTCCAGGATCAGTTGGTGGTGAGGGTGGCTTGGGGTTGAGGGCTCCAAAAAGGGTATTCCCACTCCAAATTTGAGGAGGTTGCCCACCACTTGAGAGACTGTTGTAACAGGTCTTGAATAGCCTGACATCATTGAGAACGCAACGTCCACTGTGCTCTGCGCATGTGCAGCCGAGCAAAGGGGATGACATGCACAGTCACTGCCATATGGCCCTACAATCAGAGGAATTGATGTGCCGAGACATGGGGGCAATCGGAGACCTCTTGAGCAAGAGACATAAGGGTCTCTGCCCTGTCCCAGGGCAGAAAAGCCTTCACCTGGATCATGTCCAGCTGAGCTCCAATGAAGTTCAGTTGCAAGAATGGCTGGAGGTGGGATTTTGGATAGTGGATCAGAAATCCCAGGGTCTCCAAAGTTTGGATGGTGGTGCGCATGGCACTCCATGCCCCTTGTTGGGAGTTGCTCTTGATAAGCCAATTGTCAAGGTATGGGAAACCATGAATCCCCCCCGCCTTCGAAGATGGGCTCTAATAACCACCAGACATTTGGTAAAAACACAGGGCATAGACGCCAGGCCAAAGGGGAGAACTCGATACTGATAATGATTCCCGTTGACTCGGAATCGTAGGCACTGCCGATCCACCTGAAAAGATGGGGATATGGGCATACATGTCTTTCAGATCGAGGAAGCAGAGCCAGTCTCCTGCTTTGAGAAGGGGGATCAGAGCGCCCAGCGAGACCAATTTGAACTTTTCCTTCACCAGAAAATGGTTTAAGGCTCTCTGGTCCAGAATGGGTCAGAGGTCACCCGTTTTCTTGGGGACTAGAAAATACCTGGAGTAGATCCCCTCACCCTGCTGGCTGGGTGGAACTGGTTCTACTGCTTGAGCCAATACGAGGGCAGAGAGGTCTATCCGATGTATCTGTAAATCCCCTGTTACTCTCCATCGGGGATATGGAAGTGAGCGGGGTGGAAGTTGCTGGAAATGCAACCTGTAACTTTGATGCACGATGGCCAGGACCCAAAGGTCCAATGTGATCAAGGCGCATCGGGTCTGTGAACAGCTGGAGTCGACTCCCAACCAGAGGGACGGTGTCCTGTGGAGAAGGTTGGCTCATGCTCCCTGGCTGCCAGTCAAAATCCCGAGGTTGCCCAGGGTGGTCGAGGTTGTCTTGGCCTCACCCTGGGAGTAGACCGTTGAGTCCTGGACCTCTGTGCTGGCAGGTAGTATTTTTGCGGCTGATAAAAAGGCCTCTTTGGGTATTGCCGTGGGGGCTTCTTGGGTGGCTGGGTGTCAGAGGTACTGGTTGACAGCTGCTGAAGGGTTTCCTGATAGTCCTTCAGCTGTGCCACCACCTCCTTAATTCTGTCTCCAAACAGATTATCCCCCTTACATGGCAAATCTCAGGACATAAATCCAAGGTGTGTAGCCACGTCGTCCGCTGAGCTCAGATGCCCGCTGCAGTGGTTCTCTTGGCTATCTCAAAGATGTCAAGCAGAGCAAACCTCGTGCTTGTCGCACTCAAGGCCCTGCTGTACAATCTTTTGGAAATCTTCCTGGAACTGCTGTGGCAGGCATTTACTGAACTCCAGGGCCTGTTTCCACAGGTTTCGGGAGTTCTGACCTATATATACACTTGGTAACAAGCAGTTCGGGCAGTTAACATTGCGCACTGAAACATTCAGCGGCCCAGGGCATCAAGGGCTCTATGATCCTGACCTGGGGGCTGAGGTATGAGTGTGGATCCTCTTCGCCTTCTTCAGGGCTGATTCTACTACCACCGATTGGTGGGGGATGCTGACGACACTCAAAACCGGAAGGCTGAACTAGGTAAACTGCTTCTGTCTTACGATTCACCAGGGACACAGAGATGGGGTGCTCCCAAAGGTGAGCAACCAACTCCTTGAATATGTCTTGGATAGGTACCACCACCACCTCCTTCAGTGTACCCATGAACTGCAGAATCTCAAGTATTTTGTGCCTAGTGTCTTGCTCAGTTAAAAGCAGATTCTGCCATGGCCCTTAAACCCTGCGAAGGAGAAATCCTCCGGGGGAGATTTTCGCTGTTCCTCCAGTTGTGTGGGCTCAGAAGGGAGATCCTCCAATTCCTCAGTGGAAGACATGGAAGTCTCCCCTTCCTAGGAGTCATAAAGGGCCTCCCCTTCAATGCATCCATCCGGAGACTTGGGAGAGGGCCGGGGTTGAAGTCCCAGCTGCGACCAAGGCGTGGGCCTCGAAGACACCAAGGGAGAAACTGAAGGTACCGGTGGGCCTCGAGGCCGCAGGAGCACTGATGGATCCAACGGTGCTGGGGGGAGCGGGGGAACCGTGGGCACCAATGGCTTCGACCCCAATGGCCCTGAGGGTGCCAGAGTACTATGCGCCTCCAAGACACCATCGAACCGATGGCCCTTCTTCCTCTGAGGAGTCACGCACTGGGATGGGGCCCGGTGGCGGTGGCCATGAGGCTTCCTTAGGCTGTGAACGGACTTGGGGCATCGCTGCCGGCTGCGCCGGTAGAATACCAAGCAGCATATCGAGCCGTTCCAATAATGGCACAAGCACCAACATGGTAGGCTCTTGCGGCCATGGCGATCCTGGTGGAACTGGAGGCTTGAAGCCCTGCCGGACCTGGCCGATCGCCAACCGCAGAGTCTAACTCCTCCTCAAAGGAAACTGTGGATAAAACGGTTCGAGAAGGACAAGGTGGAATCGGGATGTCCCCTGGAATACAGAGGGGGACCGAGCCCTCCACCGGTGGAGGCCGCTTGGAGGCATCGGGAGGGTCGGAGGGAAAAAAATTGCTTCTTCTGCCCTAGACTGCTTCATAGGAGGCACCACATTGATGCTTGTCCATGGTCTGGTTTGGAAGATGAAGATTGATGCTGGTGTTTCTTTGACCTTTTTTAACTTGAACAATTTTTCCATTTTATTGAGACGGGCTCGATTACCCTTGGGGGTAATCGAGCCCGTCTCAATAAAATCACAACAGCGGACATCGTGTGACGCCTCCAGGTAGAGGGCGCAGACCTTGTGGGGGGTCTGCGATGGACATGGTCTGGGGGCATTGGGAGCATCAGCGGAAGCCAGTTGACGCCACAGTAAAAAAAAAAAAAAAAAAAGTACAAGGCACGCAGTCTATGGTTGGCGGACCCTGGGGAAGGAAGCAGTCGGCAATCTACCGCAAGAGTACAATGGACTTAGCAGACCACAGAAAAAAGGACCCGAAGAAGAATCAAGGGACCCTACGTGACGTGGAAGGAAAAAAACCTTGAAAAATAGCAAAAGACTGCCAAAAAGAAGCATGAGCTCCGCGACCGCGAGACAACAGCTTCGCGGAAAAGAAGAGACTGAAGAGGAACAGCGTGTGGATGCGTGGTTAGTGGCATGCTGGGTGGTTTTCTGTGCTGGGCGCCATCGGATGATGTCACCCATGTATGAGGATTACCATTCTGCTTGTCCTTGAAGAAAAGTCTTTCAATAAAATGTACTTACAAATATTATAAATCACAGGAGACTGTCTGCTAGTCATGCACGTTAGCTATTTGCACAGTGAGATCAAAAGTAGAGCTAGTGTGAAAAATGAAAAGAACTCTCACCTTCCTCCCCCTCCCCAAAGCTTTGCTTTTACTGTTTCTACAGCTCTTCCATTTCTGATAAAGCCTCAGATTTTCCCCAATGTCCTTAATCTGCGGCAGCAAGCAAGCCTGTAAGGGCATATTTAGCTATTTTTCTTTCCACTTGCTAGAAACATGAAGGAATCTTCAGCAGGAAACCGACCACCCTTGGAGGCCATCCTCAGTTCATCTGCTAGATCTTAAGGAACAACTTCACTGCTCTGTTTAGTTTCTGCCTTTTCAACCTTCCCATTGAATGAAACTGCTCTTGTAGGGCTTAATATTTTAGGGCAGGGGTTGGTAACTCAGGTCCTGGATTGTCACAACAGATTTTCACGACATCTGCTATGATTATAGTAACCTGGCAAATGATGGCAGATAACGACCAACATGGCCCATTCAGTCTGCCTGCATATAAGTGATACAATGGAGGCAGTGTATACAAATATACCTCATGAATATTCACTGTAGATATCCTGAAAGAAGAAATTACTACTTACCTGATAATTTCCTTTCTTTAAGTAGGGCAGACCAATCCCCATAATGGGTTATGCACCTCTACCAACAGATGGAGACAGAGTAACAGCTGACATCATGGATATATAGCCTTGCCCCGACATCAGCCCACCAATATTCTCTGAAAAAGCCCAAACTGATTATATTTGAACATGATTAACAACAATCAGCCACTTATACTTCCAACCAATAAGGAACACTGAGCTCAGCCAAAAGAGTGAACAATCACTAACCTGAGAGCTGGTTAAACCACTTACCAGTCTTCAAACGAAGAGCAGGAATAACACCCTGCAATGTTCGCCTTTCAGGTGCAGACTAATGACAAAATCAGCAGCCAAGGGTGGGTTGGAGATTGGTCTTCCCTCCTTAAAGGAAAGGAAATTTTCAAGTAGTAATTTCTCTTTCCTCTGCACTCAGGCAGACGAATCCCCACAAATGGGATGTAGCAAAGCTACACCCGAACAAGACGGGAGGCTGCCCGCGGTCCAGTCAATACTGCCCATGCAAATGCAGTGTGTTCCCAAGCTTGAACATCCAAGCAGTAATGCTTGGAAAATGTATGTAAAGATGACCACATTGCTGCTCAGCAAACTTGAAAAGGAGACAAAAATTTCTGCCTACAATATCACCTGAGCCCTCATGGTATGCAGTCAAATCTGCTTCAAAGGAATCTCGGCATCCACATAAGTGGCAGAGATGACTTTACTCAAGTACCGCAACAAATTAGGCTTAATGTCCAAGGAATGCAAAAGAATATCCACTCATCTCTATCCCTGTCCAAGGTGGGCAGGGAAACAGATTGATTCAAATGAAACTGAAACCACTTTTGGTGAAAATGAAGGCACAGTCCAAAGCTGTACTGCACCTGGGAGTTAGATATAGAAAAGGCTCATGGCAAGAAAGAGCTTGCAGCTCGAAAAACCAAAGTGCAGAACAGAATGCCAGCAGAAAAAAACATCTTCAAGGTAAACAGCTGCAAGGAAAAGGTCACATAGCGGCCGAAAGGACGGACCTGCCAAGAAATTCAGGACCAGATTAAGGACCCACAGAGGCACTGGAAATCATAATGGAGAATGAAGATGCTTAACTCCCTTCAAAAATCAGGATGGAAAGAGATCCACCATTGACTCACTCCCTATAGCAAGCAAGAACTGCCACTTAAACCTTCAAGATGTTACTGGCCAAAGATTACACAATTCTTCCTGTAAAAATTCCAAAATCAAAAGAATATTCACTTTGAGAGGCTGAGAACCTCACTTCGAACACTAGGCCTCGAAAATCTTCCAAACACTCACATAGGCCAGATATGTTAAAAAATGTAATTTGTGATTGTTATTACTATCCCCCTTTAAGGGTATTTACCCTTGTTTAGAACAATGTTATATTTGTTGTATTGCCACAGTTGTCTTCTGTTCTGGTGGATATGTTTGTCTATTATGCAAAAAATTAATAAAAAAAGATTAAAAAAAAAAAGTGTCCTGGCCTTAAGCAAAGTGGAAATCAAGCAGGTAAACCACACCTCAATAACCTAGCCCTCACAAGGGCCAAACTGTAAGACAAAATCAACCTGGATCTTTGAGAAGAATGGGTTCCTGCCTCAACAGAACCTTCCAAGGAAGCAGCCGGAGAAGATTGCCCTGAAGCCAATATGGAGCCACCAAAAGTATGGCATTGGCCTGACTTGAAAATTTCCAAGCAATCCTGCCTAATCAAGGCCAGGGCAGGAAGGCATATAGCAGGCTGCCCTGCGGCAAAGCCTGCATGACAGCATCGAAAACTAGCACTTCGGATACTGGCTACGACTGAAAAACTACAAACGTTTCGCATTGCCGGAAGTCACCAGCAAGTTTAGATACAGGCAATCCCAGCACTCCACTATGAGTTAAAAGGCTTCGTCTGCTAACTGCCATTCTACTGAGTCCAAGTTCTTCCTGCTGAGAAAGTCTGCCCTCACATTGTCATTTCTGGCAATGTGGGAAGTGGATAGGTCTAGTAGATGCTGCTCCGCTCAGACCATGAGTGCATCTATCTCCTCAGACACCTGATGACCTCTGATGCTGTCCCGATGATTTATGTAGGCCACAGCTGTTGCACTATCAGACATTATCTGGACTGCCTGAGCCTCTAGACCAGGGGTGGGCAATTCCAGTCCGAGGGCCACAAACCTGTCGAGGTTTTAGGATATCCTAATGAATATGCATGACATAGATCTGCATACAACTGAGGCAGAGTGCATGCAAATCTCTCTCATGCATATTCATTAGGGATATCCTGAAAACCAGACTGGTTTGTGGCCCTCGAGGACCGGAACTGCCCACCCCTGGCTCTAGACGCTTGGCAAAATGCAAGCATGCCAGTCAAACCACCCGTGCTTCTATAATTGGTTGATGCTCCACTGCCATTCTTCAGCATTCCAGCGACCTTGCATCATGAACTCCTGATAGCGAGCCCCCCAACCCAAGAGGCTTGCATTCGTTGTGAGCACTAACCAGTTTGGTGTCTCCAAGGAAACACCCTTCTGAGATAATCCACTTGCAATCAGCATTGCAATTGTACGCTCACTTCCAATGGAAAGAAGAGCCTCACCACATAGTCCCGCAACGGAGGACTCCAGCAGGAAAGCAACTTACATTGAAGAGGCTGCATATGCGCCATGCCCAGGGAACAACCTTCAATGAGGTGCCATCAAACCCAGGACTTGAAGATAAGACCACACTGTCAGGTGAATGTCCTTACCAGGGTTTGAACTTGACAGAATAACTTTTCTGGCATAAACAATCTTCCCTACTTCATATCAAAATGAACACAAGATTCTCCAGTGTCTGAGACAGCTGTAAGTTCACCATCCAACCTAGATCCTGCAGCAAGGCCATCTAATGAGATGGCCTGGGACTTTCTTCTATGGTCTTGGCTCAAACCAACCAGTCATCCAGACATAGATGAACTAGGATGCCATCCTTGTACCAAATTGTCACTAATACCGCCATGACTTTGGGAAGGTCCTGGGCATAGTGGCCAGCCCAAATGCAAGGCCTGAAAATGATGATGTCCCAGAATAGCAAATTTCAGGAACCACTGATGTTCCTGTCGAATCAGAATATGCAGATATGCCTCCGTCAGAGCCAGAGAAGTGATGTATCCTCCTGATTGCACTGCCATGACAAAGCACACAGCCTCCATTCGGAAATGGGTGTCTTGCACATGACAATTGACTCCTTCTTGGGTACAACAAAATACATTGATTAGCAGCCCATATTTTGTTGCGATTCGGGAACAGGAATTACAAACCAACAAGACAATTAAGATCAATGGATAAATGCATGCTGGAAGTACCATCAATAAAATCTGCCCACTTAGAATTTACCAGGAAACGAGCTTTTTCTGTCGCCGGACCAATCCTCTGGAATACTATCCCAGCTGAAATTCATCTAATAGCAAATGTAAAAGAATTTAAAAAGGCTTTGAAAATATCTCTTTGCCGCAGCATACATTACTTAACAACTTTTAGATTTAAATGAATTCAATGTCATGAACCCTAATTAATCTGTTTTGACTTTCTATAATGCCTTTTTACATGTAGTTTATTAGTTTTAATTGTTTTAGATGTAATGTTTTTATTTGAAATATTATAACTGTTTTAATTGGTGTTTCTTATTATGTATGTTTATATACTTGTAAACCGCTTAGCCAGACAGATACTGTTTAATTTGCGGTATATAAATTATTTTAAATAAATAAATAAAATAAATAATAGTCTTCTCAATGTCTATTCCACTGCTACTCTCTTATGAGGGGAGTTGGATGGCAAGATCATAAAAGCATTTAGGGGAATGCAAAGGAACTCTAGTGCACAACTATCCCAAATCGCTTCTAGGACCCATTGGTCCCATGTAATGTTGACCTACATCTGAGAAAAGGAAGAAAGGCAGCCTCCTATCTCCTGCACCAGCAGGAAAGTCTACAAACACTCATTGGGAAGATAGAGGGGCTCCGCTTCTGAGCCCACATCCTTCCAAAGCTTTCTGGGGCGAAAGAACTGTGACTTACCAAAGGAATGGAGTCTCTGAGTGGAACTCCCAAGATAAGGCTGAAATCACCTGAAATCGAGAGAAGCCACTGGCTCAAAAAGGCTGTGAAGCTGGCTTCTGATCCTCCAGCAAATAAGGGACCTGAGCTTCCCCCCATTGCGATCGTTTCCAACTCACTGCCAAACAAAAGAGAACCCTTAAAGCTCAATTTGGTGAAACTGGAGCTAGAAACAGTGTCTGCCAACCAATTGCGCAGCCACAGCTGACATCTAGCCGCTATAATGGAAGCAACTCCTCTGGTGGCAGTGTGAACAAGGTCACAGCCCACATCAGCCAAAAAGGCCATCCCAGGTTCTATTACCACTTCGCCATCCTAAAATGGTCCCCCCAGACTCCTGAGAGAGGCGCAGATTAGCTCAAGCCACCAGGGAACAAGCAGCAGGGATTTGTAAATTCATCGCCATGGTATCAAAGGCTTGCTTAAGGATAGCTGCACCTCCTGTAAAGATATGGTGGGTTGCTTAGTGACAGAACACACCAAGGAATCCATCTTTGGGAAAAGCAACTGTTCTCTGTCCTGCAGATCCAAGGGATATAAACCTGACAAGGAGAGTCCTCCTTTAAAACCTACCTCTGGTGAACTCCATTCAAGTTTAATCCATCCTTGAATCACATCCTGGAGGGGAAAAAAAATTAAGACTTACAGAGCGTGACCAATATGGGATCCTTCTTCCGCACACCCGAAGAGAGACTCCCAGTGAAACACTCCCAACCTCCCCAAGCGTCTTCAGGGTCTGAGAAACCAGACCAGGCAACTCAGCTCTATGAAAGTAATAGAATTCCTCTCCATGTGGCTCTAAATCCAGGGAATTTTCCACCATCCTCAAGAGGGGATCCACTCAAATCATCATCATCCTGATCCACTTCCACTCTAACATCGTCAATTATTGCACCACGCCATTTGCATGTGGTAGCAGACATAGGAGGGCCTCCACCACGCGATTGATTTAGGAGGCATTATCATTTCTGCAGGATACTCCTACAGAAGGCTGAAGTCCCTGGAAAAATTCCACCCAGGAAAAGGATGGTTCCATAATCAGGCTCCATAGGTCCAAACCTGACGTCTTGGGAGTGAGAATCTGCAGAGGATATCTGTTAGTGGATCAACCAAAGAAGGGGACACCCTAAACGTGTCACTTTCAGTCCCACTTCCTTCAGATTGAGGGGTTGGACTAGCATCGGCAAATCAGTAGAAGGCAAATCACCTTGAGCACCCAAGGCAGTGCTGACAGACTCACAGAAGGCCCCAGCCGTATCGCCCTTATATAGCATGCAGCACAGACAGCCAAGTACTTAGTCTTCTTCAGCACCGACACCAAAGCGGGTTGTGAACTCAGAAAGATATACGCCAAATACACATGTAGTGGACAAATGCGGGGCCAGGAATGCGCATAACTAGATGTACTATATGTGCTCAGCCCAGCTATGCATTTAACTGCATGCAAATATACATACACAAAGCACGCATAGGCCTTGTGCTTAATACACGCACTGCAAAGTGCACACACACTGAGATAGGCTGCTCAAATACGCAAACAGGAGACGTGGAGATAGGTGCACAAGAAGGTGTGCAGGTGCATGCAGACCTAATATACAAAAAAGGTTCGCGAAGGACTATTGCGGCCTACTATGCAGCCAATGAAAGGATGCTTGGAAGCGGGGCTAGCGAAAAAGGCTGCTCAACCCACCAAGCTTGCGCTGCCACCACACCTCACTAAACGCCTCAGACGTGAGCAGGGGACATCAACTACCAATGCCGAGGAGGAGACCCAGTAAGGAGGAAAGCCTCACTAAAACTGCTCTCCAGTAAATAACAATTTTCTGTATTATCTGAGCTCAGCCCTCCCTGGCTGCCAGCAGGAATTGGTCTCTGGCTATAGGGGGAGGGGGGCGAAAGCCTTCACCGCTAAGCCCCTCTCAGCCTGCAACCGCTTTTTTTTTCTTTTTATATAAAGTCCACATCAGAACCAGGCTAATGGACTCAAGGCTCTCAACTGAGGGAATGATCCATCGATATCGCTTCAGAAGTCATCTGTTTTCTCTTCTTTTTTGAACAAGCAATCCCCAGTAGGGAAATACATGTCCACCATCTGCTGGAGACAGAGAATACTGGTGGGCTGATGTCGGGGCAGGGCTATATACCTGTGAAGTCAATTTTTACTCCATTTTCATCTGCTGGTAGAGATGCATAACCCACTCATGGGGATTAGTCTGCCCAAGTGCATAGGAAACCAGACCTGTTTGTGGCACGCCAAAGACCGGAGTTGCCTACCTCTGTTTCAGGGTATTTATTCTCTGCCTTTCTAGCACAGTTTTGTATCTAGATATCTATGATTCTGGACTTTTAAGCAGTCCCCCACAGGACCTAATCATGAGTCTATGGAATAGTGACCAGCATCTCCCATACATGAAAACGTTTGTGCAGAAAGGCAGGATTGTAGGGACTCATTTGCAGGATTTTTTTTTCTTTCCACAGCTCAAGAAAACACAGGGGACATGAGCTGCATCTGAGCATTCACTACTATAATGTGTGGTGATGTCAGTGTTCTATTTTTTTGATGGGAGGCTTAATACTCCTGTTTTGACAATGGCTATTAAATAATTGTGTCCCCATGGAGGTGGGGTGGCAAATTCTCTAACAGACCATCCTCAGCTCACAGCTATACTTGGATCTTATCCTAAAAAACAGCAAGAGCTCTGGAATCTACATTAATTTGGAGGTTGTGATAAGTGTCATGGCAATGTCCTGAAAAAGAGCTTGCCTGGTTTCAGCATACTCTTAAGATACTGAGCCTTCTCATCTATATGGCCCACGCATCATCTGTAAAGGAGGGTCTTGTACTTGTATGGTACTAGGTCTGGGAGGGAAGTTTCCTCCACATATACAAGGTGATTTTAGTTCAAGACTCTGCAATCCGTTTTGAGTAGTTCCTGGTATGGACTGTGCGCTACCCTACTACCCTCACACGATTGTTTGGCTGCCACCACTCTACTAATTTAACACTTACCGCCAACTGCTCAGTAATGGAGTTGGACTTGGCCCGAACTGCTGGCTCCCTAAAGCAGGAAAAGAAACATTGATGTATTATTTGAGAAAGAACAGCAGCGATCTCATCTCAAGTACAATGGGCATGCAGCAATCAGATACAGAATATTAACCTCAAGGCACATAAAAATACCTGGGTTTCCTCAACTCCAATGGGATATTGCTCACCCACAGGTAAGGTTTGTTATCCAATAATATAGTCATAAAAATAGAAGTTTATTTAAAACATATTTCTATGCTATATACTCCTACAATTGTGGCAGCTTACAGGATAATACACATCAAAATATGCAAAGGTAACTGGTATTTCTTTAATCATCAATCTCAATGCAGAACCGCATGAACAAATAACCATTCGTGTTATCTATATATCTGTAGGACCTCTGGACTATATGAGTTTGTTAAGCATACAGACTCATTTTATAGTATACAGGTCAAAATTGCTTTATTAATCAGGTGGTCAATTTTTTAGAATTTTTAGTTATTCATTTTTCATAAAATATTTATAGACCCAAACCGTTGTTAGTCAATACATGCCTCGCACAAACTAGTTGCGCCATATCATGAAACAAAGCCAAACTCTCTAAAATGTAGACCACTTCGCAACACCTTCGTAGCTCCAAAATTGCTTTTCTATTATAAATGTCCCAAAGGTATACTCATCTATTGAGATGTCCCGACATGATCGTGTTTCGGACCGTCCTGGTCCTGCTTCAGGGGCAACGGCTCATCCAGAAAGATTTTGGGTCTCCAAGAGTGGCATCCTTACGGTTCCATTTCCTATCAATTCGTTGTGTCTACGGGCTGTTGCCCCTGAAGCAGGACCAGGACGGTCCGAAACACGATCGTGTCGGGACATCTCAATAGATGAGTATACCTTTGGGACATTTATAATAGAAAAGCAATTTTGGAGCTACGAAGGTGTTGCAGCGGGAGCCTCCCCACTAGCTTCCCACAAGCCACACAACGCGATGCATGCAGCATCGCTGAGGCACAGAGGCAGGGGATACACCAGAAATCAAACCCTCCGGAGCCCGGGAGACCACAGACAAAAACCAAGTACTTTTTTTTTTTGTTTTAAATTACTGCGACTCGCACGGCCAGAGGATCGCTGATTCTGGGCCAAGGGGGGAGGGACCGGCCCACCGGTAAATCCCCCCCAGTCACTCACCAGTGCTCCGGGTATACAGGCTGCGATTAGGCAGGCAAGATAAAAAGACTCCGGCAGCCGAGCCTGCAACCAGGGAGGAAGCCCTGCTGACTTCTCCCCGGGAGGCAATGCTTTTAAAAAAAAAAAAAAAAAAAAAAGGAGCCGCTTTGGTCTAACCATAGGCAAAGAAACTTGAGCTGCTGCTCTTTTTTTTTTTCAAAAATCTAAGGATACTACCAGGACCGCAGGTTCTGCCATCTTCATCTCCTGGAGACAGAGAAATACTGAAGGGATCGCAGGTAGCACACTGGTATATTAGAGGGTGCCCTTCAAGTTTTTCTCTGTCTCCATCTGCTGGAAGGGAGGCAAAACCCAGCAGTCTGGACTGATCCAGGTACGTACAGGGAAAATGGCTTTTATTTTAGAGGTCACGTTCCGCAAGTTCAACAATTTGAGATCTGCTGGGATGTATGTACCTAAATATTTAATATGCCCATGTGCCTTTTTTTAATTTAAAAAAAAAAAAAAAAAAAAAGGTCCTTCCCATTCATCTCACACAGAAGGAAGCATTGCCTTACTTCAGATTTTTCTTAAGTGACAAGCCTGCAAAGGGACAAACTGTGCAAAGAGATCTAAAAGGTACTGGAAGAGAGTGTTGAGGTTCAGTGAAAAAGAGAACCATATCATCCACAAACAATCTGATCTTATGTTTAAATCCTCATATGACAGGTAAAGATCTCAATTTGACTGCCAGTGGTTCAATCAATAAAACATATAGAAGAGGGGAAAGGGAGGCATCTTTATCTAGTACCACTGGATAAATCTTTTTGTATTGATTTACATAAATTGAATAAACAAAACATAAGCATCTGCATCAACACCCAAAGACATCACATATCTTCCATCACAAAAACTAAACAACCCATAAATCGTCCATATGAAAGAGGGGATATAACAAAGAAAGTAAAACATCATAAAGGAAAGAGATAGGATAGAGAATGGAGTACAAAATTTAACATCCGAATTCCCCCACATTAATAGATATGCGTTTCCCCAAATCAGTTCTAACCCTTAACAGAGATGAATGCTTCCAAATGAAGTGGATCGTAAAATACTAAATTTCTTTTCAGATCAATAAATTTAACCCAGGGGAATTTAAGGAAAAAGGTGGCCCCAATGAAGACCACTTTCTAGTTCAAAGAAAGAAAATGTTTTCTTCTTATTTGTGTCTCATGGGAGACGTCAGGAAAACACATTTTATTTCCACAAAAAGAAAAATCATTCTGGCAATACTTGAGCCAGCAAGTGTTCATTACTGCATCCTATAAAACTTATTACATTTCCAACACTGCAGCTGCATATCCTGTCTTGCTAGAAACAGTCATACAGCCACTACCAGCATGGACACTATGGCAACTGTTTCCAGTGACCAATATGACCAATGTCGGTCATATTGAAGAGAGGAAAAACTCCTAGTGACTGTGAAAGTAGAATAAGGATGCAACCGTAGCAGAAAGCCAGACAGCCCCAGGGTGTGACAGCACTGCTGGAACCCATCAAGGGACTCTCAACGCTCACTGAAAAAAGTGCATGAAGTACAACAAAGATACCAAACATGAAAGAAACCTACCCTACCCCTATCCACAACTCCACCCCCACCCAAAATATCAGCAGACATCTTTTGTTGAGGCCCTGCCCTGAAACTGGCGCATACTGGAAAGACCAATAGGTCAGTAAGGGAGCAACAAGAACGTTCTGATAAAAATTGCTGCACCTGCTAGAAAATTAAAATGTTATATTTCTCTTTCTAACTTTTTACCTTACAGTTCTATCTTGTGAATGTCATAAAACTAAATGGCCTCAGACTTCCAGATGAAACCTCAGCAAAAAGCTGACAAATTTTCCCTCTTAAGTTTACAAAAAGAAGAAACCAGTGTGCCTGCTTTTTTAGGCTTCCAGCTAAAATGCAACCTGGTCCAAACTGGCCAACAATCCATGAGCCTTCATTTACAGCTTCCTGAATTTCCATCATCTTTTTCCTTCTGTAAACAGCCATTGCAGCAACAGTCAAAGGATTCCCACCTCTTATGGTTCAAAGAGCAGATGCTAGGCCTGGAAATTGTACATATGTCTGACACATGTTATTAGACTTGATCATGCTCTCTGTTTTTATTTGGCTCCTGACAACAGAATAAAACCATTAATTCAAGAGTTTTACTTGTTTCTTTTCAAATACCTTGATGAGGCAAAATCTCTCTTTAAGCTGCAGCCTTGCTAAGTCGCTTACCCAGGCTTGGAGGGAGGCAGCATAGGAGGCTCCACTGAGAAACCATCTGTGCTGGACACTGGGGATGGTACAGTAGAGTCCCTGGAGTCAATACTCTGCCTGTCAGGACCAGAATCCTTAAACTTTACCTGAAACACAAAATCAATTACCAAGATTTCACAAAATAAAAAGCATTGGATCATTAATGTAGGGATGAAAATAGCTAGAAAACCATTTTCTTTTTAAATCTCTAACATACTAGTTTCAGGGGTGGAAATTTATATTTAGAATAAACAAAAAACAAAACAAAGCACGCTATACATATTTTTTAACCTAATTTTTGTTTCTCCTTTTTAGTTTTGCTCTCCCCTTCCTCATGCAAAGATTTTCCCTGCTGATCTTCCTCCCTTCTTCTGCAGGCACTGAATTTTAAGCGCATGAGTGACTGGGTTTTCTTCCAGCCCTGACCAGTGCTTCTTCTTAGTTAGACCACAGGCATAT
The DNA here is from genome assembly GCF_901001135.1 of Rhinatrema bivittatum. Taxonomy (NCBI): domain Eukaryota; kingdom Metazoa; phylum Chordata; class Amphibia; order Gymnophiona; family Rhinatrematidae; genus Rhinatrema; species Rhinatrema bivittatum. The sequence goes on from NC_042622.1 coordinate 141,361,238, forward strand.
AATCAGCTTTTTATCCATCCATCACAAGCCAAAAGCTATGTTGAACTAAGGGCCTGATTTACTAAGGTAGTAGTTCTCAACCCAGTCCTCAGGGACTGCTAGACTAGTCTGGTTTTCAGGATGTCCAAAATTTAATATGCAATAACTACTTATTGCATGTTCGTTACAGACATCCTCAAAACAACACTGACCAGTCAGTCCTTGAGGTCTGGAACAGAGAACCAATGCAACTCAAAACATTTTCACTTACCCGTTTCACTTCCACTTCAAACACCAGGGTTGAGTTGGGGGGAATGCGACCAGCGACTCCCTGAGACCCATAGGCTAAGGCAGGTGGAATGATGAGAAGTCGTTTCCCTCCTTTCTTCAATCCTACCATTCCTTCTTCCCAACCCTTTTGAAGAGGAATATCATTAGATACCTAAGCAGGTCTCGTCAAATAGGAAGAACTGACCTTATAGGAAATTTATTAAAACATACACAACCTATATTCAAAAAATTGTATAACACACAGACGGTAAATTACAGTAAAACATAAAAAAATTGAGCTCTAACACCAAAACAAAGCATAAGGAAAAATGTCCAGGAGATATTCTCAGAGGTTAGCAGCTCAAGTCACACATATGGGTCATGTAATTTGCATCACTTACATTGTTGAAGAAATATCAATAGAATTTATAAGTTACACTTCCTTCCCCCACATGTACACATACATGAATACGTTTTTGTGCATTTGTGCTGGGGACCTTAACAATAATAAACCAACTGCCAGTCAGTATGATTTGCTGAGGAAGGAAGTGAGAAAAAAATGGGCTAGTCCCAAGCCTCAGGGTGGTATGCTGCTATATACAGGAGATCTGAGTTCAATTCCCAAGTCCAGCTTTTGCTCCAGGTTTAAAATCCAATTTACCAGGGGTCAACTTACCAGCAGTTATCCCCACTTTGCTGAAGAGAACTCACATTTTTGCCCATTACTGCCTGGGCCTTTTTCAATTACAGCAAAAATTCCCACTGTGTCACAGGATAGCACCATGGTTTTAATCCAGGTGACAAAGCTTTGACCCTTGTGAGCCCAATTATCTGACCAGGAAGGTTGTGTTTCGAGAGGCTGTCACTTTGGCCCATAGACTCAGTGAGCTACATAGCAGTTGCAATACCTGATTCTGGTCATTACAGTTCTCAGAAGGTGCTTTGAAAGCATCAATACAGCTCTGTCAATTTCTTGTGTGATCTGTTCTTGTGCCTAATGAGGGTACTGCTTCAGTTAGAACAGGAGTCAGAGCAAAGTGACTCTTGGGGGTAGGGATCCATGGAGCTGAAAGCATCACCCATGGGAATCTGAACAGGCTTAAGCCCAACATGGAAAGCTGGACAAGCCTTTGGGTGCAGCTCTTTCATAACATGCTGAACTTCAACAATCTCTGAGCCCTCTGCTGATGGGAAGCATCAAGATCTTCGCCTGAAGTCCATTCTCTTGCTTCATAAGATCATAAAAATTGCCATAATGTTTCAGTATCCTGTTTTCCAAACGGGGCCAAGTCAAGTATCTGGTCAATAGACTCCATGCTGTTTATCCCAGGGATAAGCAGTGGATTTTCCCCAAAGACATCTTAAACCCAGCTACACCAAATAAATAAACAAACAAACCACTTTATCACATCCTCCATCAGCCAGAGTTTAATTATGTGTTGAGTAAAGCAAATATTTTCTCCTATTTGCCTTAAATGTATTATCCAGTAACTTAATTGCATGTCCCCTAGTCTCTGTACTTTTTGAAAGAGTAAAACAACTGATTCACATTTACTTGTTCTATTCTACTCATTTTAGAGATTTCTATCATATCTCCTCCAAACTGAAAAGCCCTAACCTCCTTAGCCCTTCCTCTTCTCCAAACTGAAGAGCCCTAAGCTCTTTAATCTTTCCTCATATTGGTTGCATTCTCTATACCTTCTCGAAGGAAGAAATAAGGTTGACATCCCCTGAGGAAAGACCGCTGGTCTGAAACGTGGCCTCGTTGGGCGGACGGTAACGCCATTGAATTAACAGTTTTCAATGTTTTCAGAGAGCGCATGTGTCAAATCAATACCTTGCAGTTCTATTGTAGCTACACTGTCTCATAAGAGTTCATAAAAAACAAAATAAATTAAATATTGTTGGAAGACTTAATTCACGCTTAATTGATAAAAAAAATAAAAAGGTCGGTGGTGGATAGTTCACGATTATAAAATCTAAGCACGTTACCAATTGGTAATGGCTCTGGAGTAGTATATGAAACTTTCCACTGCTTCCTTAAAAAATTTTTTCTTCAATTTATGCAGAAAGAACCTTTTCAATACATACAGTAAAATCACATGGTTTGGAGTTGTATTGAATTTAATTGAAAAAATTGATGAGTAATAACATAAGAGGTGATATAATTGAGTTTATTGTTTAATTTATACTGTGGATCCCTCCATAAGATTGAATCTGTGTGTTTGGGTGGTCTGGAACAAGACGGGAGCTTCACCTATACCAGCCCCATTCCCTGCAGGTTGAGCCGTTGGGTTCCAGGGACCAGCAGGACTTAGGTGAGGGTCCCCACAGAGGGTACAGGATAAGAAAGTCTGGGGCTAGGAAAAGGTCAGGACGAGCAACTGTCAGTAGCGAAGTAGAGGTTCAGGCAGGCAGCAAGAAAGACAGAGTCCGTAACTAAGGTCAATGGCAGGCAGGAGAGAGTAGTCCGGTTCCATTGCAGGGATCAGTACTGAAGTTAGGCTGAAGACAGGATAAACCAGAGGAACTGGACAAGGCAGGACGGGCTAAATGAGGTAAGGCAAGCCAGAGTAGACAAGGCAGACTGGACAAGGCATGGATTAGGAATGCAGGAGCAACATGTACTGCAATCAAACAGGAAGCTCTGTTGTTGAGGCAAGAAAGGGAGTGCAGTTGAGGCTTTTATACACCATGTGTTGTCATCAGAGCACACCAGCTAGTCTGTTTCCCACCTTGGGGACTACAAAGCACTCCACACCGTGCTCACTGATACCTAGAAAAGCCCAAGGAGCCGGGATTTTTGTGGCATCATGGTGGCATTCTCACCGCTTTGGGGGCAGTCAATATCCTGGGGCAAGTGCTGCCATGGGCGCCCAGGGAGCGGGAATGCTGGTAGCATCAGGGCGGCGTTCTTGCCACTTTGGAGGCAGTCTGTATCCTGGGGGTGAGTGCTGCTGGTCATGAGACGACCCTGCAAACAGCCAACATTACATTTCCTACCTGCATCACTTTGCCCTTGTCTACATTAAACGTCATCTACCATTTGGATGCCCAGTCTCGCAAAGGCTTCTTTCAATTTCTTGCAATCTTCTTGTGATTTAACAACTTTGAATGATTTTGTATCAGCAAATCTGATTATCTAACTCATTGTTCCCATCTCCAAGTCATTTATAATTATGTTAAACAGCAGTAGTCCCAGAACATATTCCTGGGCATTCCACTATTCACCATTGAGAAAGTTTGCCATTTAATTCCTACTCTTTTTTTCATCTTTTAAGCAATTCTCAATCCACAATAGAACACATTCACCTATCTCATGACTTTTTAAATTTCCTCAAGCATCTCTTATGAGGTACTTTGTCACTTTCTGAAAATCCAGATATATCAACTGGCTCACCTTTAATCAACACCTTCACTATTCTGCTATATTTTTTTGAAGCAAAATCCATATTTGCTTTGTCCTGTTTAAAATATGACTACATGTCCAGTAATTTTGTTCTTTTTAATAGTTTCAACCATTTTTCCTGACGTCAGACTCACCAGTATAACTTCCTGGATCACCCCTGGAACCCTTTCAAAAACTGGTGTGACATTGGCCACTCTCCAATCTTCAGGTACTGTACCTAATTTTTTTTAAAATTTACTTATTTACTGAATTATCCGTAACAATACAAAGCAATAAACACGCTTTGTATGGAAACACTTGGAATCAAAAAGAACAAATTAAGTTACACTTAGTAAATAGAGAAAATAAATCCAATTCTAGGTCAAACAAGATAAAGGAGGAGGTAGGAAATAGAAGGGAGAATAAGGAAAAGAAAATTAAGAAAAAACACTTATGTTCTCTGCTTAATTAACAAATTCCTCACTGACAGTTAGGAAATGAAGATATTAATCTTTTAGAATCTAAGAAAAAGACTGCAGTTGTTCTGGGGCAAAGAAAATGTAACACTCATTATTAAATATAGCAACAAATATACAGGGGCACTTAAGCAAAAACATAGCACCAAAAGATAAGGTTGCTTGTCTGAGAGACAAAGTCTTTATGCCTTTCCTGCACTACTTTGGATAAATCTGGAAATATTCTCAAAGGTTGATCGTAGAAAGAATTTAAATTCCTGAAATAAAGTCGCATCACCTTATTCAGGTATGCTTCTGAAACAAGAGACCAACAGTTCCTCCCCCTCTAAAATTTCTGGTCCAGAGTTCTCTAAGAAATTAGTCAGATTAAATGGTGAAGAATGTGAAGGCTGAATTATCGGTGCAATGTGATAAGAGACAGGCAGAAAATATATCTTATTGACCAAACGAATAGAATCAGATTCACAATGCAATGTCTCTTAAAAAAAAAAAATTAGATGTCTGGATCTATTTTCCAAAATATTCCATACGTCTTGACAGAGCAAACTTATCCTTAAGCAAAGAGCCATTCAAAGTTTTAATTTCTAAAATGTCCTTTTCAAAAACAAATTTTTGATGTGTGCTCCAAAATTTGACCCCCATGTTGTGCCACCATGGGTTTTAATGAAGAGGTTAGAATGTCAATCTTTCTTTCACAATTCCTTATCTAGAGTCCAAAATGTGTCATCAGTTCCCAAATGGAGTCTAATGTGACCACCTTTGGTTTAGGTGGCATAAGAAAGGACTCATCCTATGGAGCAGACTCCTCAATCCCGGTTATAGATGACCTCGAGACCACCATTCTGGGAGTCTCATCCTCCACTTGCACAGCTTAGTCAGCTCACTGGAGCTACTCGATCCACCTAGCAGTAAGCTAGCTGAGGATGCCATGGACACAGATGCCCCCTCCTGAGCTGGCACCACAATAGAATCAAGTGACGATGAGTCAGGCAGACAGTGATTCATGTCTCCATGCCAGAAGCTGGCACTGCTCTAGAATACTAAGTGAGACCTCTTCCTCTAGCTGCTCCCTCACCTAGACACCGACAAAAGGGAATTCTTCCCTCTGCAGAGCAGAGTCCCCAGCTGCTGGAAATAAGATTCACTGCTGACTGAGGAGTAGATCAGGATCCAGAGGAAAGACCGACTTTCCCTTTGCATTTAAGAGGAATCATACCGGGTAATTTCAAAATAAAAGAAAACAAAATGCAGAGCAGCTTATCCCATCCTCAGTCATTCCATCTTGCTTCTTCCCCAGAAGCAGAGCCTTGACCCCTGTTCCTAATTTTAATGAGCGTATACAGATTACTTATAGTAGGTCTGCAATTTCATTTTTTAGTTTTTTCAGTACTCTGGTCTAGGTGATTAACTACCTTCATTTTATCACTTTAAACACAGAAATAGAATGGCAAAGCACAAGTATATGGCCTATCTAGTCTGCCTATCCGCTCATCTAATTTAGCTTTACAATTCCTCAGAGATCCCCTGTATTTATCCCATGTGTACTTGATTCTGATACCCTTTGTCTTCACCAATATCTTATCTGTATACAAATATTTCCTCTTACTCCTTTCATCCATATCCCATGACTCCTTTTTCTAGAACCTTCTTTCCATTGAAAGAGACTCACCTTCTGTGCATAGAAGCCTTGAAATATTTAAATGGTTTTTATCATGTCTCTCCTATCTCGCCTTTCCTCTAGGGTATTCATTTATATTAACAACCTGCTAATCAGTTGATAGGGTATTTTGAAATCTTTCTGCTCCATCTGCTCTTTACTAAAAAGGCACCTGGGCTACACTTTAGCATTTACTGCAACCTATCGGGATACCCTAACTTCCCTGTTTTGTTAGCATCCTTCAAAGATGTATCATTCAGAACCATGTGCTTCTGAGTGATTGTCTGCTTTTCCTCCATTATCTAGTTTAAAAATTGCTTCATCTCCTTTTTATAGGTTAGTGCCAGCAGCCTAGTTCCCTTCTGGTTAAGGTGGAGCCCATTCCATCAGAATAGGCTCCCCCCCCTTCCTAAGAGTGTCCTCCAGTTTCTAACAAACCTATAACTCTCTTCCCTACACCATCATCTCATCCATGCATTGAGACTCTGGGGCTCAACCTGCATCTGGAGTCTTGCACATGGAATAGGAATTATTTCTGAGAATGCAACCCTAGAAGATCTGGATTTCAGTTTTGTCCTAAGAGCCTAACTTTAGCCTTCAGAACCTCCCTATGTCATTAGTACCCACATATACCATGCCAGCTGGCTCTTCCCCAGCACACTCTAAACTCATCTAGGTGGCACATGAAGTCAGCTACTTTCACATCAGGCTGGTATGTTACCAAGCGATTCTCATGCCCACCAGCTACCTACTTTCCTAATGATCGAATCACTCACTACACTGGCCATCCTAACCTTTCCCTCCTGGTCCTGGAGACACATCCGTCGTGCAAGAGGATAAAGCATCACTTGGAAGATAAGTCCTAGCCACAGAATCACCTCCTGCCACACCAAGCTGAAGGTCTCCTGCTAGGTGACCTTACTCCTTCAAAGCAGCATAAGGGTTGCTAAACTGGAGTTGGGACCACTCTAATATGTCCTTGAAGGTCTCCTCTATATACCTCTCTGTCGGTCTCAGCTCCTCCAAGTCTGCTATTCTGGCCTCCAGAAACTGGACATTCTCAGAGCCAGGAGCTCTTTGCACCAGATATACACAATCTCTCACCAACAGGTAATCATACATGTGACATTCTGTACAGAAGACTGGCAGGCCTCCATCTCATTGCTGGGCTTCTGTCTGATTCTTAATTTCCTGAGTTGATAAAGTCTTAGAGGTTAGTAAGGAATAGGTATGTCTCAATTTAAGGGTTGCTAAATGTAATTAGAGTTTTTAAATGTATTTACTGGGTGATTAATGTTAGTTGGTGAATGACCAGCAGCAGGATGAAAATTAGGGTTAATTTAATGTTGTTTTAAGTAACTAAATGACTTATTTTGAAGACTTTGCTCTTAGTGAAAGTGATAATCTCTATATCAAAAAATAAGACTGCAGAGGGTGGGAATCAAACTAGTAACCAGTTGCCAAACACCAGTACTCTCATAGTCTCAGATCAAGCAAGTGACCGCTATAAACTCACACACTGGCAAAGAAATAATCTTTAAGCTAGAAGACAATATAAATAGCCAGTAACAGTTTAACCCTCCAAGATATTTTTTCAATTTTGCCTCAAGATTTAAGTGCTTCTTCCCAGCAAGTCCAAAGCATCAGCAGGTGAAGGTTCTGCTGTCAGCACTCTCTTTAGACTGAAAGATTTGAGTTGTTTCAAGCGCTCAAGCAGTGAAGGAAATAAATTCTTGCTCTAAGCTTTAATGCTGTGCTGAGGAACTGAAGTCATCAAGGATTGCTTGGTCATGGCTTGAGCACCAGCTGGGCTCAACATAGCAACTAGAACCTTGATTAGAGCCGAGAGGCAGGTATTAAGCCTCTCCTGCTTGCCCTGAATTACTTGAAGCAAAACCTTTGAGCATATGCCACAATCAGAGATGTTGTGACCTGTCGTGAGGCAAGAATACAATCTTCTTGATAAAAGCATGGAGAATAACTCTTGAAACTGTTGCCACACTTCAATGGCATTTCCCAGCAAAAAACAGCAGAAGGGAAATCATAGGAAGGAATTTCCTACAGGTACATTGACTTCATGGGGAAAAAAGAATCACAGGCCTAGTATTACATGTTTCAGAAAAGCAAAAGGGCTTGCTGTGATAAACACATTTTTTAAATCTTAAAAACAGGCCAAAACAAGATACCAAAGAGAATAAAAATAAAGATCTTAAAAATAAACACAAAAAAATATCAGAGAGAAAGTGGCAACAAAAAAAAAAAAAAAATCCACAAAAACACACAAATCTAGAAACATGCCTCTTCGTGGATGACAGAGCTGCTGTTGGTTTTGGTTTATTGTCACATAGGTCCCCAACTAAATGTGCTCAGACCTTTCTCCGATGCAGAGCACATGACCCATGTATACATTTTCACTGATGCTGCTTGAAATCACAAACACACATTACAGGCAAAGTAATAATGACAATGGTTTACCTTAATGACTTTCCCAGATCCCAGTTTCAGGCGTAACAGTTTGTCTTTGTTTATGTTTGAGTCAAATACCTAAAGAATAAAATACCAATATAGGAAGAAGTCATGGTCAGGTCACTGCAAGCCCAGACAATCCAGTGGCTCAGTGACAGTGCTTAGTGCTGCCATACAGAAGACCTTGGCTAGATTCCCAAACCTGGCTTCTGCTCCCTGAGCAGGGGACAGTGTGGAGGAAGCATTCATAGAAACATAGAATATGACAGCAGATAAACACCATTAGGTCTATCAAATCTTTTCAATTTCATTTGTAGGTCAATGCCATAGATCCCAGTTGATTTCTGGTTTTCTCTTCATTTACTGACAACTTGGGATAGAAGATTTGGATGCACCGCATCCACTGTATACAAATATTTCATGCATACTCATTGTGGATATCCTGAAAACCTGACTTGCTAGGTGTGTCCAGAGGACTTAGTTGAGAACCCCTACTCTAAGGCATACATCTCATATGGCTTTTGGTATAGGCCCTCCACCGTTTTGGTATCCCCTCTCTAGACCACCTCCAACCTGTCTATATTATTTCAGGAGGTATGGTCTCCAGAACTGGACATAATATTCTAGGTGAGCTCTCTCAACCTGACTGAAGCATTACTACCTCCACTGGTTCTGCATCTTACTATGCACACTACCAACCCTCTTGGCTCTGGCCACCACCTTATTACACTGTTTTACTTCCCTGTGATCATCAGACACAATCATTTTGAAGTCTCTCTCTTGGGTAGTTGATATTGGTTGGTGGATGTCAGTATCTTACTCAAGTATTCCTACACTCCAAAAGCATAATTCTGCACATTTTTTGCACTGAATCTTAACTACAAAGTACTCAGCCATTCTGAGCTTCTTGGATCACATCTCATTCTGTTTATTCCTTCAGGGTTGTCTGCCTTTTGGCAGATGACACCAAGATCTGCAAGAGTAAACTTTTCCTTCCAGTCCTTCCATGACAGAATTTTATAAAGATACTGAATAGAGCTGGGCCCAATACAGACCCCTGCAGTATTCCATTAATCACCTTTCCTTCCTGAAAATGAGTTCTACTTACCACTACTACTTTGTTTCTATTACTCAAGCACTTTCTAATTTAGTCCACTACCCTAGAGCCCATTATGAGGCTGCTTAGCCTATGTGAAATAGTATCAAAAACTTTGCAGATATACAATAAAATAAATATAAAAAAGGTAATGACATCCAATGTCCACCCCTGATCTAACTCTCTAAGCACCCAATCAAAGTCCTCAGGATAGGGAGTCCAGTTATACAATGGTGATACCGACTGTCTGAAATTTAGGGTGCACATGCACAAGGATCAGGAGGGAGCTGGAGTCTATGGCCCCTGGCCAAGGACCATCACTGTATTGGCTGGGCAAGATGGGAAGGTGATTTAAAAAGTAGGGGGAGAAAATCTAAGCAGTTGCAAATGAAAAGTCATGCTGTATAGCCCCAGTAGAGACTGGTTTGTAAACAGAAGAGAAAAACTACTGGACCACAAAGTGGTGCTACTGGAGGTCAGTAAACTGATGTGAACTGGGTACTGACCTGTGAGACCAGAGCACGTGTTGGCAGTAGAGCAGAAGAAGGAAGACAGAGGGAACCCCCCTCCCCAACAATGCTCAAATCTTCCTGTGCTTCCAGAACCAGAAGGCCTCATTCTATCTGTGGCTCCCTAAGTCATTCCATTCACTGACGAAGATTCACTGGCACTGTCAATGCTTTTTTTTTTTTTTTTTTTTTTTTTTTAATATATTGCTCCAGTACTATGGAATAAATTACCACAAGTCTTACAACAGGAAAAATACATCACGCTGTTCAGGAAAAGGTTTGCCACGGTTTTCACATGTAACAATTCTAGCTAATGTGTGATTTTTGGGATTAATATTATATTCAGATTTCATTATATGCTTTATGTTTTTGTTGGTTGTGTTTGTTGATATTGTAAAATGATTGTAAATTGCTTTATAATAAATGTATTAAATATTTTTCTTTTTATCTTCTCTGGACTCTGTCAACTGCTTTAGCTCCCTCATTACCTCCTGCTCGCACACAAACAGGAAACACTTATGTGAGACAGCAAAAGGATATTCCTGAGATTTGTGATGAGGCTGAGTTTTTAGAGTATACACCTGACCAACATGCTAAAAGGAGTAAACACATAAATCTCATGCTAAGATTTTACTTATGAGAATCATTTACTTCCAGGCCATGAAGTCAGACAAAATGGAACTATTTTTCATCAGCTGCACTGAATTTTGACGCAAAATAATTTGAATCAAATAACAAAAATTCTTAGATTATCAATCTACCTAGAAAGAGTACTGTATCACTCACAGCTTGATATGCTAATACTCCATTTCTGACGAATTTGGTTAACGTAGGAAATGTTCTTCCTCACCTGTCCAAGTCCATTGTTTTGAAATAACCAGCCTGTGTAGGACACCTCCATCAAGTCTCCTACTTCCACCGCCTGCCCTTCTCCCAATACGAGGTCCTGATAGAGTACAGAGTCAAGGGAGGACTTGCTGTTACACTTGGCAATGCAGATCTGCAGAGAAAAATTATACTAGGCAGTGAAAGGAATTCCCATCAATAATGGAGTAAAAAGGTTTCTGCAGAGATGCCTTTCAACATAATCTCAATTCAGCTGTAAAAATAAATAAAAAAATTTAAAAAAAAATCTTACATTTTTGACTAGTCAGAATCCATGCAGATTTTCTTCCACTCACAGTTACCTCAGCCATTCTCCAGTTAGTAGCCCCACGCCACTACTACTTTTAAACAAAATCAGGCAGACAGAACATCTAGACATTACAAGGACAGCCTTTGGCCAGAGGCCACAAACTGCAGCTCCCTCAGAAACCCAGCTAATATGGATCCTCAGTCTGGACAATGGATGTCACCATTGAGCAATGGCTGCTACAGCATCCCCAGACAGCCCACAAAGCAAACACTGGATCCAAGAATCAAACTCAAATCTGTCACTGGGCCAGCTTGAAACAAGCAGATTTTAAAGAGATATTTAAAAAAAAAAAAAAGGTTTTTTTTTGTTTTTTTTTTAAAACACTGGTACTCTCAGCTGTCTCCTCTACCCCGACCTTACCTTGAGAGCCCCTCAGGGCTGGTCTTCAGGGGCCATCATTGTAACAAGGCTGTCTTCGTTCTATACTGGGCCTGAGTGACTCAATTTTGCAGCAAACCCAAGCTCTACCACAAGATCTGAACCTAGACTCGCCACAACATAGTGCACAACATTGTGTCCTGAAGCACAAGGCCAGCCATCAACTCCATATTTTTTTTATTTTTTTACAATTCTTTTTTATTGATTTTCATATAGAAAATTTAACAATTCGGTAGGTGAACATCCTACAATAATATTCCTCCCCCCAAGCATTTTCATTAATCCATAAGACTATGTATTTATGGTTGCATATGAGCAAATTGCTTATTCAACTCTTAGGGTTTAAAAAAAAAAAAAAAAATCAATAAATGCAAATACAACAGAGGTTTATACGGAATAGATTTAAATTCTAAACAGATAAACTGTAGGGAGATCTCTCATGTTTACCACAGATGCATCAATTATGAATTATAATAGCCATGTACAGGCCAAATTCTGACAGGCCCCAAAAAGGCACTGTCACAGCAAGAGAAGGAACTTTGCCCAGGTGAACTTTAAAACCTTGTCTCTGTGGAAAATGAAGAGGCCTTGTACTGATACACTAAAGCAGGGGTGGGCAATTCCGGTCCTCGAGGGCTGCAAACCAGTCAGGTTTTCAGGATATCCTTAATGAATATGCATGAGAGAGACCTGCATACACACTGCCTCAGTTGTATGCAAATCTATTTCATGCATATTCATTAGGGGTATCCTGAAAACCCAACTGGTTTGCGGCCCTCGAGGACCGGACTTGCCCACCCCTGAACTAAAGGATACTGGCAGGCTGGTGTCAGAACAGATGCATATAAAGGAGCAACATCAGCGAGCCTATTGATCTCTACCCTCCATCTACTACTTGGCATGCATAACCTGTTCATCTGGACTTGTCTGCCTGTATGAAGAGGAAAATAAAGTTTTTAGAATTTTAGATATAGGATCTACTTCTGCTGCACTTGCCACTTTTTCAAACTTGAGCGTTAATGGTTCTAATGTTAGAATAAATAATAAAAGTGAGAGGACAACCTTGCTGTGCTCCCCTAGATAATATGAAGGGTTCAGATATCATTCTGTTAGCCCACATTCTTGCCTCAGGATTGAAATAGAGCACTTGAATATAATCATAATACGGCCTACAAAGCCATATTTAATTTTTAGATTGGACTAAGAAACCCTATCAAAAGACTTTTTCTGCATCGAAACCTATCAATATAGGGTCTTTAATTTTCCAATAAATACAGAATTCCAGCAAGGCCAATAACCTGTGAACAATAACCTTCAATCTTCTTCCCTGCACAAAGCCTACTTTCCCAACAGATATCGAAATTGGCAATATATATTTTAGCCAAATCAGCTAACACTTTGGCATATAATTTGATGTCTAAGTTAAATAATGAAACTGGCCTATTTGGGGTCTTCCCCCAGTTTAGGGAGAATGATTATATTAGCACTTTTTAAAAGATGTTGGTATATATCCATTGTCAATCATCTCTTCAAATGAAGTCTGAAAACTCTGAACCTCTTGCTCGTTTAGTGATTTATAAAACTGAGAATTCAGGCTATCAAGACCTAGTGATAGTTGTTGGAGCTCCAATATAGCCAATCCATTTTCTTGGTGATGCATAGGGGTATTCAAATATTCTAATTGTGAGGATGAGGTTCCATGTAAGGAGATGTTCGAAAAAAACTTGCACCTATTTATCAGGCATACATTTTTATAATATTCTCTAGAAAGCTTACAAATATATTTTGAGGATGTAGTTCACTCTGTCCCTGTACCCTTTAGAGTTGTAATAAAAAGTAGAACCAAACTTGGATTTTGATAAGTTCGCTAAGATCTTCTGTTTTATTTCCATATAAGAAAAATTTGTCATTAAGCACATATGGTGCTGTCAAAAACTTAGACTTCCCCTCCATTTTAATAGAAATATCTGTCATTTCCTTAACTTGTTACCAGATGATTTCTACTAGCAGCCTTTAATATTTTTACCAGCAATTTTGTCCAAGAAAACTAAGAAATAAAGCAGAGTTGCATATCTGTAACAGGTGTTCTCAGAGGACAGCATGATGTCAATCCTCACAAATGGATGACATCATCCGATGGAGCCCGGCATGGCAAACATGTCAAAATGTCTAGAACTTTGACTGAGCCTCGCTAAGCATGGCAAGGTGGTCTCTCTCATCCAGATTTAGTACCTTGAGTGAGTGCATATGCATCCTTTTCAATGGGCTTGCTTTCCAAGTGGAATCCCCAGTCCCAAGACTATACTGTGAGATATGATCTTCCACTCCCTAATTCAGGAACTATTGGTGGGGCCTCAAGGATCGATCCAGTGCATCTGCCAACACATTCTCCATGCTGGCCAGATTAATCTGAGCAGTATCCATTGAGAGATTGCTCAGCTCCACATCTGGAAGCCTTTTGACATGTAAGGTTTGACCCCATACCTTCCTGCTTGATGTGATACATCGCCACTTGGATTGTCATCTGGACAAGGACAACTTTGTTGGACAGCCGATTTCTGAAAGCCGAATCGTCTGTAGCTCCAGGACATTTATCTGACCAGGAGGTTCCTAGGTGGACCAAGAATCCTGGGGGTAGAGCCCATCTGCATGAGCCCCTCCACCCAGGATGGATGCATCTGTGGCAAGAACAATTTGAATTTGAGAAATCTGGAAAGGGATTCCCTGTACCAGATTGGAATTGTCCCACCACCAGGACAGTGTCCCTCCCTTCATTATTATGAAGTTGTGTGATATGAATGCAATCCTGCAGGATCCGAGTGGCCTGCAGCCACTGGGACCTTAACGTTCACTGGGCTCTACTCAAGTAAAAACGTGCCAAGAGTGTAAGGTTGCAGTCATATGGTCCAACAGGCTCAAGAGGTTCCAAGCTAAATATCTGCTGACTCACCTGGACCTCTGTCGTAATGGCCATCAAGGTGTTGGCCTGTTGCTGCAGGAGGAAAGTCTTTGTCCAAGTCATGTCTAGCACAGCTCCTATAAACTCCAATTGAGGTGATAGGTTGAGGTGAGAGACTTGGGATGGTTGATGACAAACTAGTAACTCCAACACCTGAACAGTCATGCGTATAGACTCCTTGGCTCCTGCCCAAGATGTACTCTTGATCAGCCAATTGACCAGACAGGAAAACATGTGCACCTCCAGTTTTCTCAGGTGCATCGCCATCATGGCTAGGCGCTTTGTGAAGACATGAGGGGTGGACATAAGTCCAAATGGCAGAATAAGGTACTGGAAGTTACAGTTTCCCACCACAAATCTGAGATATTTCCTGTGACTGGGGAATATCTCGATGTGAGTGTAGGGATCCTTGACAGTAAGAGAACATAGCCAATCCCCTTCTTGAAGAAAGAATTAAGGTGCCCAGCGAAATCATCTTGAGCTTTTCCTTTTTAATGAACTTGTTGAAGGCCCTTAAGTCTAGGATGGCATAGAGACCCATTTTTTTTTTTTTTAATCAGAACATGTGGCATAGAATCCCTCCTCCCTCTGCCCTATTGGAACTGGCTTGGACTCTCTAGTCATTAAGAGGGAGGAGCACTCTTTCTGAACAATGCCAAAGCCTCACTCATCCAAAGTTATACTGGACCACTAGTTCACATAGAATCACAGCTGCTCCTGTCCAGCAGGTCCTCTGGTATGGATACAGGGATCCTGGCTATAGTCTCTGTGGTCCAAGTCAAAACCCCATCCCAGGTGTTGGTTGGGACACCATCTGAGGCTTAGGCACCTCTATTGCCTGGAATGGTTGCAAGCAGCCTGCTGTGCACAGGACTGAGGGAGTGGAGGATAGTACCTCAGGTGACTGAAGTGCTTCCTCTGCCTCAACCTCAGATAATTCCTAGAGGAGGGCAGGTCTGGAGTGGCCGTGGAGAGCGGATGAAGCATTGCGTAATGATTTTTGATCTGTGCCACCGCATCCTTAACTCGATCTCTGAAGAGATTCTCTCCAGTACACAGCATATCAGGGAGTCTTCCCTGTACCTCTGGGCAGAGTACAGAAGCATGCAGTCAGGCAAGTCTGCATGCACCTATCACAACAGCAGCAACTCTTGATGTTACTTTGAAAACATTGTCGGTCAAATGAACCCTATGTTTTCCATATTCCAGCCTCTTTGACACCAGTGATTGGAGGGTGTCTTGTTGCTTCTGAGGAAGCTGTTCGGTCATCTCTTGCACCTATCTTCAGGATGGCCTACATATACTGGCTCATGAAGAGTTGGTAGGCCACTATGAGGGCAATGTGTATGGCACCCTGAAACAATTTCCTCCTAAGATATTCATGGTTCTGGGATTTCTCCCTGGAGGCACCACAGAGCTGGTCCTAGAACACTTGGCCTTTTTGAGAGAGGGAGGATTTGACTACCATAGACTAGTACGGTAGCCAACACCTGTCAAATCCAGGAGCTTTTGGACAAGATATTGCATCCGCCTTCTTATTTACGGGAGATACTGAGAAGGTGTTCTCTCACATTCTCAACAGCACTTCCAGGAGGATTTTGTGCACTGGGACTGCCACGATCTCCTTAGGAGGCTCCACGTACTGGAGAATGTCCAGCATCTTATTGCTGAATTCCTCCTCCATCAGCAAAATAAACGGGATGGTTTCAGCCATCTGGCTGGCAAAACCAGCAAAGCAGATGTCCTCAGACGGGGGCTTCCCTGTGTCTGGGGGAGGCAAGGGATCAGAGGGGAAACCTATCAACAACCCAAGAGTCATGGCTGTACACTCAAGGGCACTGGAATTTCTCTTCGCTGCAATACGCAGAGAAAGGATCCCTTGGTGCACTATCCTTAGCCAGCAGGTTGCTGACTGGTGCAGCTGGCTAGTGGGCTTGGGACCATGATAATCCCCATCCCCTCGGGGAAGTTTTCTCTCATGAGGAGCCAGACTAAACAGGTGCTGGCTAGCGCAGACTCCAATGTCCCTCCAGACGTCAGCAACAGATCAGGCATTGAAACTGGTCTCAATACAGTGCCAGCAAGTACCTGCAGGGAGTTGAGCAGCAGCTTAAGAACGAAGCTGCCATCCTCAATGCCATTGATGTTCCTGTACTGAGGCCTTGCAGTGCCTTTTTGTACAGCCTGCTGGATCCATCTCTCCAATTCATCCTCAAAAGACTGCTGATGCTAATACCCACTGTGAGACAGGAGTAGCAGCCACGTCCTCTTTGGAACTAGGGCCGAAAAGGCAGAACCACATTTGGGAGAAGCTAGACGATAGCCTGTCTTTGGGTTCCCTACTAGCCACTGGTTTCAAAGGAACTAGTGATCCCCTCGATGCCGATGGCTCCTCTTCCACTAGTGCAACTCTATGGTCCATTGATGTCGATGCCAATGAATCAGTCTTCCGGTGCCCAAATAGGTGTTCCATCAAATCCAAGTGGGACCAGCATCCTTTAGTGGTCATCGCAGCACACTTGCGGCAACTCCAAATGTCATGTGATGCCCCCAAGCAGAGGACACACCTATCATGGGGATCCATGATAGACATAGTCCTCTTGCATTGGAGGGCATCACTGGAACCCTGAAGTCATGTCAGAGTGGTTGGTCGATGTCCAGTGGGCACTAATGGCACCGCCACCCAGAGGGAATGACAGCTAAATGAAATTTACTGAAATGTCGAAAACCCTACCTAGGAAATACTACAGGGAGATCACAGGATGGTGAGAAATAGGTGAAGAGATGAAAAAAAAAAAAGAATGAAAAAGCAACAATTCTGAAAGTTTCTGAGAGGCTTGAACAGTTACCACTAGGCTCCGTGGAAAAAAAACACTGAAGGTTCCCCTTGTGGCTACATAGTACATTGTATGCCATGGGCATTCTCAGACTCAAAGTTCTAGAAACTTTGACATAAGTTTTCCATGCCAGGCTCCATCAGATATCACATCACCCATGTGTGAAGACCGACATCCTGCTTGTCCTCTGAGAAAAAGAAAGTTTGGTAAATTCAGTGTGGGAAAACATAGTGGCTTTGGGTATTTTTTTTTTTTTTTTTAGAATGCAGATGCTCCTCTGGAGTACACTCCAAGAATCAGGCTGCCTTTGTTACTATAACAAGGAGTCCTAGAACTAAACTACCATCGTTTACCACTTAAAAAAAAACAAACAAAAAAACTTACTTAAAAAAAGGCATCATGTAGCATATGGCTATTCAAATGCGGTCCTCAGGTGTCTAGATAACCAAAATATTCACATTAACAGAGCTCTCAAACCAACTACATGCAACTATATTGGATAAATATACTCTGTGAAGATCCTGGAACCCAAATAAACTTGTGGTCCAGCCCTGCTATGAAGCACAATTAGAGGTCTTTACCTGCTTATTAAAATCACAGGCTGCTTTCTCCGACTCAAACATAAGTGACCAGTTCTCCCTCTGATCATCATAAAAGTTGCTGTAGTTATTGGGTTGAACCTGAGGAAGAAAATATTAATGCCAGATTACATGTAAAGAAAATGTCAGGTTATTTGAAAAGATAATTCAAGTTCTTGCTATGAAAGTTGAATCAAGTAGGAGCAATACTTTAAATATTAAGACTGTAGTCGAATGTGACTGAGTCTTGGCTTGCTGCAAGCATGGTTCACTGAGGGACAAAGGCTGAGTGAGGGATCATTACTGAGGGCAGGTTTGGTTTTGGCTGTGTTGGTTTTATAATGTAGAGTGCATGCAATAATAGCCAATGAAATTGGAAATGCCAAGGAGAATAGGTTCATAAAGTTGGTGAATATGAATTATATTTAAATACGTTGGGTAATTTTTTTGATGTGGGATCTCATGCTGTAAGGTTAGCCTCCCTTGGGACACTTGAGCATCTGCAAGGGGAAGCTCAAGTTCTCTGTTTGTTGGGTTGTCCTTTGTTTTTCGAATGTTTTAGGGATAAATTATTAGAAAAATAATCGCCACCAGGGTAAACTCTTTGGCTTCAAGAGATCAGATGCTTATGTATAGTAAATTCTCATAACAGTGTGTGTCTTGCAATATGACATTGATTACCATCTCTTAAGTGTTAAACATTTTTAGCAGCACATACATTTCTTTTGGAAACTCTGTTAATCAAAACTTTGTAAACCATTGTGATGGCGAAACCGGACAGTATATAAAACTCGATAAATAAAGTATGCATTTTATTCTACAGATAGCCCAAAAAACCTCTAATTTTGGATTGCCATTAGAAAAACCGTAGGGCCTTGGCACAGGCGGGTTTACAAATTAATCTGAGTCACATTTTTGAAGGAGTTAACATGTAGATAAAGGTGAACCGATAGATGTAGTCTTTTGATTTTCAGAAGGCATTTGACAAAGTTCCTCATGAGAGGCTTCTAGGAAAAGTAAAAAAAGATATGGGATAGGGGCGATGTCCTTTCATGGATTACAAACTGGTTAAAAGACAGGAAACAGAGAGTAGGATTAAATGGACAATTTTCTCAGTGGAGGGGGGTGGGTAGTGGAGTGCCTCAGGGATCTGTACTGGGACCGGTGCTTTTCAATCTACTAGATAAATGAGGCTTGACGGACGTGCCGCAAATGCGCAGTAGAGAGCAGCTCTACTGCGCATGTGTGGGCGAGCACGTCTGTCAGAGCGTCGGCGGCGAGGAGCAGTGAACCCGGTGGTGAGGAAGGGAGGAAGAGTGAGGGGAGGGAGGTAGGAGGTGAGAGTGAGGAGGTGGGAGGGGGAGAATGAGAGACAGAGGGATGTGAGTAAGTGGAAGGGTAAGAAGTTGTGGAGCAGAGAAAAAGGGAGTGGGGGAGGGCTGAGGGCTGAGGGCTGAGGGAGAGGGAAGGGGTTGTGGATGAGCTGAGAGGGGATTGGAGGGGATGAGAGTGAGGGTGGGGAGTGACTAGTGAGGCAGTGGGAGAGAGGGTGAGTAAGACTGAGGGGAGGGAGAAAAAGCATAGAAGGGTGCTGTGTTCGAAAATGGACTGAAAAAAAAAATAATGTAGCCCACTGTTACAGGCTTAACGGCTAGTATATTTATAAATGATCTGTAAAGGAATATGATGAGTGAGGTAATCAAATTTGCAGATGATACAAAATTATTCAGAGTGGTTAAATCACAAGCGGATTGGGATAAATTGCAGGAAGACCTTGTGAGACTGGAAAATTAGGCATCCAAATGGCAGATGAAATTTAATGTGGATAAGTGCAAGGTGATGCATATAGGGAAAAATAACCCATGCTATAATTACACAATGTTGGGTTCCATATTAGGAGCTACCACCTGTAGAATAGTGCACTGCATATATCCTGCACATATGTAGTTATAGCACTGTGAAGCACTATGATCATTGAACTTGCCAGAGAATTATCCAGCACGGATGACATCATTCCTGGAAGGATGGAACTAAGTTTGTTATTCTAACTGATAAGAAGAGGCCTGTGGCCTATAAGTAAGAGCAAGCTAAAGTACACATGTTAAAACATATATTGATTGGCTATTAAAGGTAAAGGGTGTGGATTATGCAGATGACTGATAATAGCAGACCCCAGACCCTTTATAAGCTGATGCACACGTTAAGAACTCTGAGCAGATTTTGAACAGACTTTGTACACCTTTGCTTGTACTATTTTCTTTCTGTATATTCTGCTCCATAGAGGAAACTTTCCGCATTCCTCTATTAATTACTTTTATTAATAAACCTCTTTCTTTATTATCGTCTGAAGCTGGTATTCATTCTGTAATTAGAAACAGGGGAAGCCCCTCTTTTAACACACCCAAGAAAGAGATCTAGGCATCATAGTGGATAACACATTGAAATCGTCGGTTCAGTGTGCTGCGGCAGTCAAAAAAGCAAACAGAATGTTGGGAATTATTAGAAAGGGAATGGTGAATAAAACGGAAAATGTCATAATGACTCTGTATCGCTCCATGGTGAGACCGCACCTTAAATACTGTGTACAATTCTGGTCACCGCATCTCAAAAAAGATATTGTTGCGATAGAGAAGGTACAGAGAAGGGCGACCAAAATGATAAGGGGATGGAACAGCTCCCCTATGAGGAAAGACTAAAGAAGTTAGGACTGTTCAGTTTGGAGAAGAGACGGCTGAGGGGGGGGGGGGGGGGGGGGGCGGGATATGATAGAGGTGTTTAAAATCATGAGAGGTCTAGAACAGGTAAATGTGAATCTGTTATTTACTCTTTCAGATAATAGGACTAGGGGGCACATTTAAAACTAAAATCGGAGAAAGTTCTTTTTCATTCAAGGCACAATTAAACTCTGGAATTTGTTGCCAGGAATTCTGGTTTATGCAGCTGGATTTAAAAAAGGATTGGATAAGTTCTTGGAGGAGAAGTCCATTACCTACTACTAATTAAGTTGACTTAGAAAATAGCCAATGCTATTACTAGCAACAGTAGCATGGGATAGGCTTAGTTTTTGGGTACTTGCCAGGTTCTTATGGCCTGGATTGGTACTACTGGAAACAGGATGCTGGGCTTGATGGACCCTTGGTCTGACCCAGTATGGCATGTTTTTATGAGGCATTAAATACATGAGGATATGCATAATCAAGGATGCCGTGGCCAGTCTGGAGATACAAAAATTACCAGACCTGGATGATCTGAGATTTTCATAAGCTCTCCCCCTATCAGGGGCCATGGAGGAAGCATGTATAAGGCTGCTCCTGTTAGCCAGGCCCAGACCAAACTGATTCAGGACAAAAGGTGCTCTCTTCTGGCTGAAAAAGTTCTGCAGTTTCGCATTTTTTATGGTCGCCATAAGATCCATCACCGGTATACCCCATCTAGCCACAATCCTATCAAAGGCTGCTTGAGAAAGATCATTTCTCTGGTCAAGATATTGCCACTGAGATTTAA
Source organism: Rhinatrema bivittatum (assembly GCF_901001135.1). Taxonomy (NCBI): domain Eukaryota; kingdom Metazoa; phylum Chordata; class Amphibia; order Gymnophiona; family Rhinatrematidae; genus Rhinatrema; species Rhinatrema bivittatum. Next base: position 141,382,530 of record NC_042622.1, read on the forward strand.
TTTATTTACATGAACTTCTATTCTGCTACTTCCATGTTCATAAAGCATCATACAAAAACATTAAAAACATAAAACCATCAGCATCTTAAAAATTACATATATGCTTTCCTAAGCAACCAGGTCTTTAAATCTTTCCTAAAAAAATGTAATAGCTTTTTCTTCTATAAGCCTTAATGGAAGTGTATTCCATAATTTAGGCCCTATGTAAGATAGTGCCCTTCGTGTTTTCTGCAACCTAAAATTCTGTGTAGCAGGTAAGGCCAATGTAGGAAGAACGGAAACTGGTCTAAAATTAGACAAATCTTTAGAAGTTGGCTTAATATATTTTTTAATTGGTCTAATGGTTGCCACTTTTAATTGGGGTAGTAAAATTTCCTCCATTAATGAAGCGTTAACTATTGCTCTAATTAGTTCATAAGAATCCTGCCTTAAAGTTCTGATTACATAAAAAGGACAAGGATCCAAATAAGACAAAGTTGATTTTACATGATTAGTTATACTAGTTATTTTTTTCAGACAAACTGTTCTAAAATCAGATCATTTTTCTTCAACATTCAATCCTATAGAAACAACTTCACCACTCATATAACCTACATGGACATTAGCTCACATTTTAGCAACCTTGTCCACCAAATAATCAGCTAACTCTTCACAAGAAGGGTAATCACTTACAACCATAGCTTGGCCAGAGGTTAACTTCTGAACAGTAGCAAACAAAGTCATATTCCGTTTGAACATTGTACATACCTGCTCTGTGTGATGCTAATGCCTTCATATACGTCTCCGCCCAAGTGAGAAGTAAATCTACCTCCAACGACATCTAAGGGCTTTATTCCTCCTTGATGATTCATGTATGCCACTATCATGGTATTGTCGAACATTATCTTGCCTGCCTGACTTATTAGCTGAAGCACAAATCCCAAAGAGCCAATCAAAATGCTCTGGCCTACAACTGACTGATAGACCAATTTGCCTCCTCGGGATTCTAAATGTCCTTGAATCAAAAGTCCCAGACAGTGTGCAACCCGGCCTGTTAGATTTGAATTTGTCTTCACTGTACCCAGGCTGGGGTCAATAGATCCACTCCCTGCTCTAGGGTTCTGCAATCCAACATCATTGCAAGCTTATCTTGATGGATTCTGGTACTGGTAGTCTATGGAATGATTTTGAGACTGAGGATTCCATCTGGAGAGCAAAGCTTTGAAGAAGATGCATGCATGCCCTCACCCACGATACCAGATCTACCACCACTGCTATTGAGCCAAGAAGCTAAAGATAAGGTCATACCGTCTGATTCCTGGCCGATAATAAATGCCAAGATTTGTTGATGCAACTTTTGGATTCTTTGCTCCATTAGCCAAACATGACTTCTCTTTGTATCGAACCGTGTTTCCAGATAAAAGAGAGTTTGGAAGCCTTTGGGGAAAATGACTATCCAACCCAATTCCAGCAAAAAGTAAACCACTTTCTGGGTGAACAGCATACTTTCGTAAAGTGACTTGGCCCATGACCAGTCCAAATAAGAATGAATAAGCCCCCTTCCTTGTGCAAGACTACGGCATCTACCACCATCACTTCCAAAAAGGTCCTTGGGACTAATACTAACTCAAAGGGCAAGGCTTGAAACTGAAAATGTTGACCAGAATCAAAGAAAGCACTAATAGCCCTTCCTTATTGGAATATGAAGTTAAGCCTCTGAGATCCAAGGAAGTTAGACATTTCTCCTCTCTCACTGTCATAACAACCGATTATAATGTTTCCATTCTGAAATGATTAACAAACCAGATCTTACTAGTCCCTCAGGACTGAAACCACAGCCTTCAACTTGAGAAGCCTTCCTAGTATCATTTTTACAGCTTCTCTCTTCCTGGCAAATGACAGGGATGAAAACTATGAAAGTGGTTGAAATGGGATGGGAGAATTCCAGAAGGTAACCATCTCATATGATCTCCAGGACCCCATTAATTTGCTGTAATTTGGGTCCATAATCCAATAAAATAGGGATATATGGCCACCTATCTCTGGGATCAGAGATGAAGCCCCAAGAACTAATTATGCTGCTTGAGAGGATCCTGTCTTTGAGGATCCTTCATCATCACCTTTAGGATAAAAGGGCTGGTATCAGGTAAAGACCTAGACATTAGAGTGTCAGCATTTCAGCCTTGCCTAAACCTCCTGGACTCCCAAAACCTACTGCGGGATAGGAAATTACGAGACTGAGCCTTTGCCTTGCCCTCCAGATGCCTTGGTATCTTGCAGTCCCCCTGGCCTTCGCCATTTTCTCAAGCTCCTCTCCAAACAAAAATCATTATTTTTTGACTTTGTTAATAGCAATATGTTACAAATGTAAATCAAAGCGATGTAAAGAAAAAAAATTTGAAAACATCTTAAATTAATTTTAAATGGAAGTTTTGTCAAGTTAATCTTAGAGATGGAATCTGCTGACCAGCTCTGCAACCAAAGGAGTCTTCTAGCAGCCATGTGGAAGCTACACCCTTTGCAGAAGGCCATCCAAAATCTAAACAAGACGCGCTGTGTCCAACTCTACTGCTTCCTCTTGTACATGCTGTGCAAGAGGCAAGCCAGACCTTGCTGCTACACGGTTGCAAGCTGCAATCTGCAGTTCCATGCTAACAGCCTCCAAAGGCCTATTTAAGCACAGACTGTATACTCGGAACTGTCTTCCAGAGAAAGCTGTGCAAAACAGTTCAGACCTTGCTATAGGAATGTTACCTGCCGCACTGCACTTGATTCCTTGTAGGCTTGCATTAATATCGATTCAATCTTCACATTCTGAACACCCTTTAAGATTGCACCAGCTTATACTGGAATAGATGTCTACATAACAAACAAGTGAAATGTTAACTTTCAAAGTCTGAAAAACTCTTAGTCCTGAACCACAAGCAGAAAACACTTTTTTTTTTTTTTTTTTTTTTTTTTTTTTAACTCCCCTTCTGAAGAGGACCACTCCACAGCCATCAACGTCAGCCACCTTGTACAGCATACTGGCTTTTGAGGGTTACCTATACCAAAAAGGCAGGCCCTCAAGTGAGGAAAATTCAGCCCACAAGGTTTCTCTTTACAAAAAGGAATGAACTATGTAGGCCCAGCATCCTCCTCCCCCCCCCTCCCCGCACCAAAGGAATTCATGGTCTTCAAACTCCCTCTTCCAGGGAGTCTTCCATCCAAAAGCCCCCATTAAGCTCCAAGTCCACCCTTTCTGGAAAGGATGCCCTTTTTTATTTTTTAATATTTAAGTTAGCAGTCAAAAATCAGAGATGGATTGCAGGACAAGACTGCAGCAATGTGTCTGATACAGACCCATCACAAACTCCTCTGGCATTGATATTGAGAAGGGAGTCGCTCATTGGACTTCCATTATGGCTGATTCACTAGATAAGGTTGCTCTGTTATTGCCCAAACCCAAGATGAAGTCCTTTCCTTCATTGAGAGATCTAAGGGTGGGGGACAAACATCAACTAGACATAGCAAGTGTGTTTGGAGGAAAATTCGTACTAAAGACTCTGCGTCTCTACCGATCTTTACTAACCTTGTATCGTTCATCGATTCAGGCTAAGATTTCTTTCTACTCTAGACGAATTCATGATACTGGTTACAGCCTTAAAGAACTTTTTAAGATAGCCAAACATTTGACTAACAAACCAGCTCACGTGGGTACTTCAGTTGTCTCTACTAGTGTTCTCCTTTGCAACAACTTCTTGGGATCATTTTAAGAACAAAGTAGACAAACTTACTGCTTGTTTTTCCTCAGTACCTAACTGGTCTTCTCCTTCTAAAACAGAGCCTGATTCCTTCTGGAGCGAATTTGATTTGACCTCGCTGCTAGAACTTAACCAAGTGACCTCCAAGCTGAATCCTGCTTACTGCACCCTTTATCCCTGTAGTATTTCCATCTTGAAGGGTATCAAAGGCTCTGTAATACCCTCTCATCTACCCATGACTATTAAAAAAAAAAAAAAAAGTACAGCACTGGAAGACTATACAAACTGCCTTAAATGAAGAATGGCATCTTATATGCAGTCACACTAAGGTTGATAGCTGGGATATAATCATTAAGAGTGTGAACAGGAATAACTAGGCAGACTGGATGGGTCAGTTGGTCTTTTTCTGTCATCTACTATGACATTAAGAACAAATCAATCACACTATTAAATATCTGAAGGGCAAGACAGATTTTTGTGATTCAGAATATATGTTTAACCAGTTCAATCACGGAGACAGGTTGAACATGATCAAGGAGCCAACTTATAGCAACACATTTTATACTAAGGATAGGCATTTGATATGGCAAAATAACCCCTTGTGGTGCCCAGGGATTATGTGCGGCACTTTCAGTGGTCAGCATGGTTTTGTCACTGTGCTAAATGCTCTACCCATTTGATGCTCAGCTAAAAAGGCAAAGTCTGTTGTAGCCCTTACCGTAAAGGTGAACTCTGGATGGATCCTGGCAGCTGCGACTGGCTGCTGCTGACTGACATACAAGAGAATCCTGTACTGGAGTTCAAAAGAAGAAGAGAGAAAAGGTCAATATCAGTAGGGCTCCATTAACACTTGGGGTTTCATGTTTTGTTGGGCTCTCTCTAAGAAAGCAAGCTATGACAAGAGCTATAAAAGTCAATGGTTCTATATCTAGAGGCAAAAAACACTTCTCTTTCAAGTTGTTGCTATCCTACTTCTCCTCCCCTTTATGTTTCACCGAGGGTGTTGTGCTACATTTACCCGCACACACGAGAAATGGTAAGGATGAATGTCCTACTATGATTGTAATTACTTTGGAGCTGTATCCCCCCTTCACACGAGAAATAGTTTCTTCTCCCTCATTTTTTTTACAGTTATCTTATGATATCCTTGCACTGATAAACAATAATATTAACCCCAAAAGGTACACATGGGTTTGTGCTTCTGAAAGGTTGGGCAAAGGAAGCACAGAGTTTACTTCCAGATGAAAAAAGGTCCTATATAAAATAGAAATTCGTATTAAGAAAGCTATTATATCTCAAAGGAGATTTTCCTACATTACAGACCAGTAAAGACCTGATAATTGCCCAATGTCAAAACTTAGAAAAATTACAGCTTACAAATTGTTTCATTTTTGCATAATCCGTACAACCCAATTTTAAAACGTTTTTGCTTAAGAGAAAAAACAGAAAAATATTAACCCAGGAAATATAAAATTAGTTTATATAAATAAAAATAAAAGCGCACCAGACTGTGGCTGGGGTTACTATGGAGGCAGCACTCACAGTCCCAGAAGATTAGGGGGAAGGAGTCAGGTATTGCAGGATTTTGCATGAAAGGAGGGCTAGTACATGCCTCCAGCTGAAAACTAGGGATGTGCATTTGTTATGTTACTTTATGCATTTAACTAAACAAAACAAAATTGTAAATACACACCAAGAAAAAGAAAAACAACATGTTTCCGATGCACAGCCCTATGGGACCTGTCGCTGCAGTGAGAGGAAGTGAGTATAAAACGGGAAAAATCCCTGGGTAGTTGTGAAAGAAGGCTCATGGAGCTGAATCCCAGCCCTGGCTCTAAGTGAGCTGGAAGCCCAAAAGGAGCAGGAAGCAATTGCTGGGACAAAATTAAGCACACAAAAAAAAAAATCAGTCAGATAGTTGTGTAGGATTATTATCCCTTTCACTTCCTCCCATTCCATGTTTTTCCCTCCCCCTAGTCATCTCTGCCATTCTTCCTCTCATGTCCAGGTGGCTCAGGGACCCTTGTCAGTTCCTCTGATGTGCACCCTCAGCACCATTTCTTGGCTAAGGGCCACCATTGTAGTAGTCACCATCTTTCTCCCTGTAACAGAGTGATCCCTGTTTTCCCATTTACATGTGCAGGACCAGGCTAGAAGCCTGGTCTACCTTAAACCCCACACAGGGCGAGCGCTCTGTAGGTGGGACAGTGTGGGGGGGCAGGGAAGAGGTCAGAGGGCGGAACCAGCCGGCAGGGATAAGAATGTAAGCCCAGCTGAGTTTGAGAGACCCAGAGAGTCTCCAGGAGAGACAGCTCCTGTTAATCTGTCCTGTCCAAGACAGCAGAAGAGTTGAATACTGCAAAGGTAGGCAGTGGTTCTCAATACTGTTTCCTTTGTGAATAAAGTACATTTTACTTCAGAAAAAAAAGTTAAAAGTTAGACTCCAGGAGTGTGAAGCCTGCTCGGTCATCCTCACACTCCCCTCACAGAAAGAACATAGAGTAAAAAAAACAAAACTTTTCAGAGAGACTACTTCTGACATTTTCTTCATTGCTGGAGAACCAAATTCAGTATTCTGTAAGCTGAAGACTAGGGACGTGCATCTTTAAAACACTAGTTAGGTTAATAAAAAGGTTATTACTTCTATCCCCTACTTTGGCTCTCTTCAACTATATTTTCCCCTTAGGAAGTGCTGTTCTATGACAGACAGAACAGGTACATTTTTTCTCCATGAGACCGGCTAATGGCTTTGTCCAGCAGAAAATGTGATCTTCAGTTCTACACGCAGGTCATAATGAAGAAAGAAAGAAAAAGAGAAAAAGATGCAGGAAGGACTGAATGATAAATGACAAAGAAACAGCAACATAAAGGGGCAAGAGATAAAACTACAGCCAGTGTTGAGCTAATGTACAGAAACATACAAAACTGTGGTGCAATCTTACCTCTTTGGTGACGTGATTTGCCAAGACAGCTACTCCAAATTTGCCTTGTTTCACATATTGACCACTTATGCTTTAAAAGAAAAAAAAAAAGAAAGACAGAGACATATTATGAAGGCTCCCCTAATTGCTAGCTCATGTTGGTGAAGACAAATTATTAAATTATGTCGTTTTTCCCAACCCTAGCACACCATACAATCACATTTACCCTGCTGCAAAGAGTATTATGTCCAACTACAGCCGTGTGACTAGAGCATGAGGTGAACCTGCTCCAAAGTCATAAAGCTCCATAAACACAGCTGAGGTTTGGAACTCACAAGCCTTGATCCTAACTCTACTCCAAAATGCCATAACCTATTTTAATTAAATTCCCTTAGTTTTCACAAAGTGAGACTATTACTCTGCCCCCTTGAAGTACAGTAAATATGAGGAAATGTAGATTTTGAACTTAAAGACTGCCGAGTCCATCTCAGGCATATGGCAGAGAGTAATGAACATCCACGTGCAAGGACGTTCTGCCTGAAAAGGGATAGAACAGAGAGAAAACTAGAGGAACTGTTTCCAGCAGACAGAATCACAGGCCTGGTTATTGAGAGTCACCTGATTGGAACACTTTCCCCCTAAGGTCAAAGCCTTTTAAAATCTCATAAAGGAAGACATACAGGGGCTGATGCAATTATGTGTGCTGAAAGCCGGCGCTGACTTTTCAGCGCCCGCTTTTTTTAAACGCACGCATAGCACCCGCAAGGGGGGCGCCATGCAATATGGAAATTAGGGGGTCGTGCTAGGAAGGAGGCACTAGGGGCGCTTGCGTGACCTTAGCGCCTCCTTCCTAACGTGACCCGCAGTGGCTGCCGGTTATGAAGACCGACGCTGGTAAACTCTGCCTTGGTTTTCATAACCTGCCTGTCTGAGATACACATTTATCTTTTTGCATTCAGAGTGAATGAGTAATAGGCTCATTCACATGCATTTGCATGTGATAAGCGCTCTCTCATTCACTCCGCATGGGACACGCGTTAAATAGGCACTAATCCCCCTATTGCATTAGGGGGTGGATTAACTCCTATTTATCCCGCAACCGACTGCAGGTTATACAGTGTGCTCGGCTGAGCGCACTGTATTGCATCTGCCCCAAAGTATATTAAAAAAAAAAAAAAAAGTACCCACCTACCCACTGCAATAACGGTAGTAGTGTACTGCATACTTACAACCGATACACGTGGACGGCAGTAGCACATAGCACTTGTGGGGCTCCTGCAGCTGCTGCCTTTGATGTCTTCTTATCTGCTAAAAGCAAACAAAAATCTAATGCCAGCAGGGAGTGAAATAGCAATGTCAAAAGCAGCTTCTAGATCCCTCAGCACTGGAAGAACTACAGTTTAGAAGCTAACTAGCTCCAAGCTACCTGCAACAGCTACTTCTGTATCCCAGAGCTCTGCAATCTATCTCAGAGAATGCTTGGGTTTGCAGGTCTGTCTTTTCTAATGAGAAATGCAGGATAAGAAGAGAAAGGCATGATTAAACTGCCCCTCCCCCCCCTCCACACACACACACACGTTTTGTTTACAAAATGTATATGCTGCACATTCAAGTTGGCTTACAATGTGAGCATTCGTGAAATTGTAAAAACAGAAAATGCATTTTATGAATTTTTACTGTAGCACAAACACTCAAAATTACAAAATAAATATTGAACTTTGACTGGGCTACTACTTTATACTATTGATTTGTTGTCTACTTTTACATATTTAATAAAATGCCAGTTCAAACAGTGTCTCTTTAGTTTTGGGGGTTTAAGGTTTTTGCAAATTGTTTACTTAATTCCTCTGGCAAGCTATTCCCACATCAATGGGACCAGCTATTTATAATAATTCTCCCTTGATTCAGCTAGATGAATTAATTTATAACTTGGTACATCTAATAAGCATCTGCCTTCAGATCTTAGGCTTCTGGTTGGGTGGTAAATTTTTAACAAGGAATTAATGCACAGTAGTGATTCACGATTCATAGCTCTAGGAATCATTACTAAGACCTTATATGTAATTCTGTATTTTACTGGAAAGCCAATGAAGTGCCTTCAAAATAGGGGTAATATGTTCAAAGCGTGATGTCCCTGTGAGGATCTGAGCTGCAGGAGTCGTGAATAGTTTGAATTGCCTTAATCGTATATACAGAAGATCTAAAAACAAGGAACAGCAGTAGTCAAGAGAAGGAATGATCAGTGCTTGAATGACTGACCTAAAATCTGTTTTATCTAAAAAATGCTTTAATCGTCTTAACAGCCTAAGCTTCCAATATGCTTTCTGCACAAGATGTTTCATGTTTCTTAAATGAAAGGTCAGAATCAATAATTACCCCTAAATTTCTAGCTTTCCTAACAATAGGTAATTGATATCCCAAAAAGTTAGCCAATGTAGGAAAAAAACGTATCTACTTTTCTGCTTAAAAAAAAAAACAAAATTCACTTTTTTCAAGATTTAAAATTAACTTATTTTGGGTTAACCAATTCTTGACAGAAGTGAAATAAATAGAGAGGAACCAGAGTGTAGTGTTGTGATCAGCTAAACATGGAAAACAAGAATTGTATATCACCTGCATAAAGAGAAAAATGTAAGCCTAAACCTTTTAATAGTTATATAGTGGTCTCAAATAAAACGGCCGATAGTGAGGAGGCCAGGGGGCCTCCTATATTCAGAGGATGCCAGTCAGACAGAATTTCCATATTTCACCTGCTAAGGTCTGTCTGATAAATATGATAAAAGCCAATTTAAAACTTTTTCACCTATCCCAAACTGGGCTAGAAAAGTGTTATATCACCATTATAAACAACAGCATCCAAAGCACAGACTCCTGCAGGACCACACAGTAACAAGTAAATGATGGCAGATAAAGACCACAATGGTCCATTTAGTCTGCCCTGCAAGTTTTGTTTTGTTTTTTTTAAATAGGTAGTAGCAACTGCCACTCTATTCAGGCTACCCCCCAAGGGTAGTAACAATTGCCATGCCTTGCATGCTACCCACAAGATGGAAGGTAAACTTTAGGTGTAATAAAAGTTACCCCATTTATTCATTTCCATTCTCTAGCCAGCAGGGATTCTCTGTGTTTGTCCCATGCCCAGAAGAACTGGGCATGGGACAAACACAGGCATTGGCCTGGGTCAAGAGACTTCCAGGGTCATGAGTTCATAGCTACCCTCTCCCACTATGGGACAGACATGAGGCACGCTAACATAAGCACAGGTTTTTACTCCTGTTTTAGCATGCATTTTTCTGCAGAAAGTTAATTCTGGTATTTAGCAAGGGTTTTAATTCCTAAAAAAAACCATGTTAAACCAAGAGCAAAAATCAGCATTACAATTAACACAGGTTCATGCAAATCCCATGTAAATGAAGGCATTAGCTATTCCCAGCAATGAGGGAGGTGCATTAAAGGGCAGACAGCTTAAAAGCACATTTTCTTAATGCTGGAAATTTAACTCATGAGTCAGAGCAGGAGTATAACTTAACTCACATTGCTAGTGGCCATGTTGTACTATAGCTGTGCCCAGTGTGGTATTGGACAGCTGCTTCTATCAGACTAGACACAGCAATACACTAACTTTGGTCACCAGAAATGTAAGTTTACTTCTCATTGGACCTAGAAGTTTGATTTCCAGTATAAGCTCTCAAGGCGGGCACTTACAGCTGAACAGTATACCAGTGCTGTGCATCCTGACTTTGGCATACTGAAACTGTAGATGCCCATCTCAGGGACCTTAACATTTTGTTCAGCTAGCTGTAAGTGCTCACCCAAGATAGCAAATTCTTGCATCTAAGGCCAATTTGGCAAGGAATGGCAAGTAAAGTCAAAGCATACTCTCTCTGAGCAGAACCGGAGGAACACCTACAGCTGAACAGGATGCTCCAAGTCGAATGCACAGTGTGTTATTCAGTTGAAGGCACCCTTCCCAGAGAGCTTATGCTTTGATTTTTCTTGCCATGCCTTGCCAGAATGACATTGCATGTGAAACTGGTGCTGCGCATCCCAACTTGTGACTACATTCTCTCCTTCAAGGCCATTTTGACAAGGAATGGCAATTAAAATAAAAGAATAAGCTCTCCAGGAAGGCACCTACAGCTAAATGAATAAAAGTATAGGCTGTCTGGGTGGACACCATCAGATGAACCGTGCACACACTGTCCAGCTGTTCAGGAAAACAAAGAAAACCTGTGACTGGTACCTGCTTCCGAGAGTTTAACTATTCCCCAGCAATGCAGAGAGCTGCATTCAAGGGCAGACAGCTTAAAGCACATTTTTTGTTAATGCTGGAAATGTAATTCCTGGGTCTAAGGTGGAGAAAACCCTACACTTTTAGCCAGTGTGACCCCATTTCTGGTGGCCAGTTGTCTACTCTTGTGCCCAGTGTGGTATTTGATCTCAGACCCAGAAAGAACTTACATTTTTAGTGCAAGTTCTCTTGAGGTAGAACCAAAGCTAAAAGTGCATACTATCCAGCTGAAGATGCCGTCCCCAAAGAGCTGTATGTTTTTTGTTCAGCTGTAGATGCAAGCCCCAGAAAGCTTACACTGGAAATGCAACGCCTTTGATCTGAGGTGGTGTAAATTCTCATTTCTGATGGTTAAAGTGTTTCTATTGCCGTGCCCAGTGTGGTAGAAAGAGCTAGACACTGCCACATGGGCACAGCAATAGAACAACATGACCACCAGAGATGTGTTAACTCTTTGGCTTGAGATGGAGTAAAAAAAAAGTTAACAAAAAAACAGGAATAAGGAGCGAGCAAGGCATGCCAAGTGAAATCAAAGGGAATGGGCAACTGCAGCCATTAGAAATGCACAGCATCACAGTGCGTACTATTCAGCTGTATAGGTGCCCTCCCTAGAGAGCTTACCCTTTGATTTCACTTGGCATGTCTTGCCCAAATGGCCTTGCATGCGAGACTGTGCTCAAGTCAGGATGCCCAATACCTATCTTGAATGCAAGGTCATTTTGGTCAGACTAACTTCAAGCACTTCTCTTTACTCCCATTTTAAAGCACTTTTTCTGCAGACAGTGTAAAATTTTCAGGTTAACTCACATTTTAGTGCTTTTTTTTTTTTTTTTCATTTATCATGGTTTGTTTTTTTTCTCCAGTTCCATTTGCATCCCATTAGCTTACTGCATCCTACAGGGACCTCTGTTTTTAATTCACGCGTTAAATTTTTAGCGCAGGTTTACTTACTCCAATTTTAGTGCAGGTTTTATTATACCAGCACCTACGTAAGCTTAGCTGAGTCATATTTTCTTGTGCCTCTGGGACCCAGTGGACAATAAGCCTTTTCTCTTAATCCTACTTTGCAGATTATCAGCTTGATCAAAACCAAAAAGAAATATGTCCCCTTTTCTGAAAAGCATAGGCACCATTAACTATTACCCTCTAGAAGCCCCCTTCAGTACATTCCTCTTCCCTGGACACATCAATTCTGTACCTTAAAACCCAGCTTCTCATGGGGGTATCACACCAAACGTTTTAGCAAAGTTCCAATAAATTATGTCAATTTGTTGCAAAATTTCTAGAAAACCCAAATCAAGCAGGTGAGATAGAATGTTTGTTACTGAGTTTACACCGATTCTTGTCCAATGCCTTCCCAACCCTCCCCCCCAAATCTGAGCAGCCATCTCGTCTTTTACACAGCCCAAGAAAGTGTACAGAAAAGCAGAAAATACCGTTTCTCTCTACACCCTCCAACTTAATATCCTAGCGATATTAATCAGAGGAACCAAAGATGTTTAAAAATAAAAATAAAAAAAAGTGCCACTGGTCAGGTTAGGAAAACGGATGCTCAAGTTTACCAGCGTCCGTTTTCCTGACCCATGGCTGTCAGCGGGTTCAGAAAACCTGGTGCTCATAAAATTAAGCGTCAGTTTCCTGAACCTGCTGACAGCCACCTCTCCTGGGTTTCCGCTGCCAAGGAGGCGCTAGGGACGCGCTATTGTCCCTAGCAGGACCCCTCATTTAAATATAGGATCGCGCGCCCAGGCTGGACGTGTGCTGGGAGAGTGAGTGCTCAGTATTGAGCGCCCGTTTTTCCACAAACCTTACTGAATCGGTCTGAATGTGTTTTTACAAGCCATATATAGCCCCAAAATCTTGGACCAAATGTCACATTCTTGTTAGTGTACTTCTATCACGAGAAGTGACACACACAAAATAGCTGGCTGGATCTGAAGGTTCATGGAGGCAAAAATTAGACGAAGAGCGGAAAGTGAAATGTTTTCAAATTACCACCAGCTCCTAAAAGTTGATTCATATTTGCTCCAGAAAAAGGAGGTTGCTGTAAACATTAGTACTCCCAGAGAGAGGAAAAGCTAAAAAGAAGTCAGGCACTGAATTTTGTGAATGATGGCTCCAGTCTCTACACCATTAAATGAAATGAATACATCAGGGCTTCCCAAACCTTTAGCCAATATGACCCCATTTTAGCATTTAAGAATTCATATGGTCCCTCTCCAACAATTGCTCCACTCTCCCTCTCCCACACTTCTGCTGATCCCTTTTCTCAACCTCCATCTTCTCGTTAATCCTCTCTCTCAACCTCCATCCTTTCCAGAGGACCTCCTCTCAACCTCTTCCCCTCCAGCTGATCCCCTCTTACCTTCCCAGCCTTCCATCTCTCACCCCCTCTGGCCCTTTTTGTATCCCCCCCTGACCTCCAAGCCATTTTAATAATCCCCAATTGATCCTTTGTCATCCCCTCCCTCTCAGCCCCCAATTAATCCCTCTCACATCTCCCAGTTGATCTTCTGTCATTTCCCCCTGTCCTCCATAGGCAATCCCTCTCCAGCTCATTCAACCCTCAAAGCCTTCCTGTATCTTAACCCTCCTTTTAAAAACAGTTCCTTCTCCATACACTCGTCTGGTCAGGGTCAGCAGCAACATTTTCCTTTGTGCCTCGGGCCAAAGCTGGAAGACAACCGGTGGGAAGAGAGGGCAATTTGCTGACAGAGGTAACATTTTTCTCTGGGTAGGTTCAGTGGTGGGTGAGGAGAGAGGAGCGGTGGCAGTCTCCCCTCGTGTCTGGTCCCAAACCCGACAGTGATTTGCAAGCGGCAGCAGCAGCATTAATAATGAACGTCAGGATGAGTGTCTGTGAACCACTGCAAGCTCATGGGCTCTGCAGTGGTCCTGCTCGCTCCCCATGCAGATCTTTCTGTTACCAGAGAAACTCGTGCAAGGTCAGGGCTACTGCAGGGTCTGAGAGCATGTGCTGGCTCAGAGACCTCATGCTGGCTCCCACTATTAATCTTGCTGCTGGTCCCTGAATAGCACTGCCCTTTGAGGTACTTGGTTGTGTGACCCACAGTTTGGGAAGCCCTGGAATACATTCTATGCTTGCTTTCTCACTACACTTACCAGCCATTGCTTGTCCTTTTTTGGGCTGTTTGGGAGCGGTGTACTGGAAGGACTCATTTTCCTGGCCTGACAGAGACTGATCCAGTCCAAAGAGAGAGGCCAGTTTGGCTCTAAAATTAGAAAGCATGACGTTTTTCACAAAACCAGTTAACTTACAACACTTCAAGGAAAGGGAGATAACATTTTAAGACAAAAGCACTCAGAACTGCAACTAATTCCAGAGTTGTAAAAGGGCTAAGAGGAAAGGTTAGTTTTTGCTTTGAATTGTTATTGGGTTTTGTTTTTTTTTTTTGCTTAATTGGTTGGGCTCTAAATTATATTGTGTGTCTTTAAGTATGAGATGTTTCTTGTTTGCCCCGTTTACAGACTACTGCCTAATCAGGGGCTGGAGGAAAATGTATATTTAAACACACACAAAAAAAAAAAATGTATATCATAGAAGCCAGCTAGTACTTGGGACAAGAGTGCAAAATAAACCTTCACTCAAACTTGGTCTTTAGTGAACTGCCCATTTAAGTGTTTGGAAAACAAATTTTGCATAATAGTAATAGTTAATGGCGTTATGTAGATGTGCAAAATTAAGAGAAATCGTTGGTCTGCTATAGATCATAGGAAAACTGACTAGGAAGAATTGTGTGTCATTGGTTGAGGAAATAAGGAGAAAAGGAGATGGCACTACGGGTTAATCTGGAAAGAGGAAATGGAGTATCCATTTATATTGGCGAGATATATGGATCTCTTTCATAGCCAGAAGACATTCACAAAATTGGAAGTGCTATTGCTAGTGATTTCAATGTGTCTGATGAATTGCTGACAACTAGCAACAGAACCAATATGGGAGAGGTGATACCGGTCCAGGTGCTTATGAATTTGTGATGTCATAGTGGGGGATTATCTAGGATCCAGTGAAGGCACAAATGGAAGAAAAATTAGCCAATAAAGGTAAGAGACCAACAAAGCATTTTTTAGATATATTAATAACAGAAAGAAATGCAAAACAGAATTGTGAGAGTCAAAAGGTGAAGTGAAAGGCAGAATAGGGTGAGGGAGAAAGCACAATTGTTTAACAAATGTGTCTGGTCATTCTTCACTGAGAAAGGGCCTGGAAATAAGACAATTCTCTTTTTTTCATATTCAGACCACTATACATTCTCCCTCCTCCCCAGCAAACACTGCAAACATTAAATCCACTGCTCCCATTTTCCACATTCCCCAACTCGTCTCGTTTTCTCGTATGTATCTGTACAGCATCGTGTAAACCTTGTTCAGACACCATTAAACAGTAATACAAAAATGTACTGCGGCACTACCAAGGGTAAGCAGATTCACCTTCATAATCAACTCCTGAGCACATCTGGCATACCAGAAGTAGTTTTGTTCTATGTTGAGCAGGTACTCAGTGACTCCACGGCTCAGACACAGTAGAGCCCTCTGGTCATTGAAGTTTAATTTGAAATTGTATCAGATATCTGGGATAGGGACCCATATTAAAATAACTTTTGGAATATAGCTGGGTTAGATACCCCAGTTAAGAGGGAAAATGTCCTTACATCTTAATTGTTTGGGGTATAAAACTGCAAGAAACATATGCTTGAAAAATAACTTATGGAAGAGTTGGGTAGTACAAGTATTTAGTGTATAAGGGAAATCTAAGAGTTGTGGAATGGCAATATTACTTGATAAAAGCATTTCTTTTAAATTAGAGAAGTCTGTCGTCAATCCCAAGGGTAGGTATATTATTGTTTATGAGAAGTTATTTGGCAAAGTCTGCATTGCCTTCATATGCATCAAATATGATCACTTTTTTATTCTGGCTCTGGGTCCAGCTAAAATGATTTTGGAAGGTGATCTGAACTGTAAAATGGATCCCTTGTTGAATCAGTCAGCTGCAGAAAGGCAAACATTGGGGAAAACACAAACAAAGGGGTAAATTTTCTTTGCAAACAATGACATGTTCTGGACAAATGGACAACCCTGAATCCTTTGACCGAAGATTTCACTCACATGGCTAGATCTCACAATTACAAATCATACATTGATTTTTTAGTCTCAGCAGGTTTTTTTTTTCCAGGGTTCAAAAGTGTAGTGGGTAGGAAAATTTGGCGATTATGACATTTATGTAATCTATGACAAAATAATCACCACACATTAATTTATAAGTAGAGGAGTTTTACTTATAAGTGTGAGAACAAGCAATAAAGCATACAAGATTAGAGATTGCATTAAAGAATACCTACACACAAAAATACTTTCCTCACAGTTCCCAGTGTGATGTATTTTTTGGAAAATTTGGGAACAGCTCATAGGTCACTTCATTAGCCACTGGTAATGTTCCAAAGCTTTTCATCAGATTTCAAACAATTAGTTTGAAGTAGGTCTTTTTAAATTAATTCTGCTGACTTTTGCTCTTGTTTCTCCTGTGGGCCACTGCCATGTATTCTTTGAGTCCCCAATTGTCTGTTATCACATCAGCAACAAGTTGTTAGGCATGGCCCAAAGGCTACTGTCCTGTTTTCCTCAGATATCTGCAGTAAGCCTTTTTGAGTGACTGCTCTTTCAATATATCTGATCTCAGGACTTGTTTTTTTTGTTACAAGCAAGCTAAGAAAAATGGCATGTTTATTCTCAGAACTCATAGGGCTTATATCAAATAATTACACTAATAATATCAGTGATTCTCTGCTTCATTTTTTTCTATCGCAGTACAATACTCTTCCACAAGCTAACGCCTGCTTAAAATAATTTCCCACAAAATGTCTTGTATTTTAGGTGGTAGAAGGTCAGGGATGAGGGGAGATAGATAGAGGATGCCTGCATGGTTGTATGTGGACAAAATTTCCAGGGTTTGTTTTTTTTTGTTTTTGTTTTTTGGTTTTTGAGAGGGAAAATGGTCACATTTTGCTAATCATAATGCCATTCATATGGATGATCCAATTCTTTTTTGGGAAGCCATAAAAGTCATTTTAAGAGGGGAGATTAGATTTGCGCTTTTTGCCAGGTTTGGTATCAAAGCAGATTACAGAAATTAAGACTTAGATATAACATGGTTAATGAGGTTAACACAGAGTTCCACTGTACAGCATAAGGACCAAGTGTGGAAAAAACAAATATTCCTAATGAGCTGGATGGGGAAAGGCAGAGGCGTAGCAAGGGTTTCCAGTGCCCATGGGCCAATGCATTTGTGTTGTCTCCCATGCACCCCCCTTTTTCCCAGATCATCGCATCACCGCATGACACAACTGTATGGGATCTGTTTTCACTGGGGGGAGGGTGGGAACTCAGCCAGCACGTCACTACATGGTGCCGCCATGCAGGACCAATGCTAACTTTTTTGTAGCCCTGTACCAACAATTGTATTGCTAGCCCTCTTGCTTTTATTTTTTTTTTACATTTTATTTGTATTCTTTTTCTAACCAGGGTCAATGCAAGGGTATTAGGCACCCTATCTGAATCTTACAGCTTTATACCCAGCCTTCCCCCAACCATGGCCCTCTACACGCACAATTTCAAATTACGCATTTATTGTAAAAAAAAGTTTTACATGAAAAAAGGAGAAAGTACAGTCTTATGAAATAAAAATATCACATCATGTATATTATATTTACATGCACTAAGGTGTCAACCCGAAAACCCTATATAAAAGCCAAAACAAACCTCTTAGAACACATGATATTAGGACTATTGTAACACATGTTGCGTGTGGGCTTGGTCCTCAGAAAGCCATGAACAAGCTAAATTATAATTAAAATATAATAAACCTCCCATTCCAAAACAGCACTAACTGCCAGCACTAAAACAGTTACCACCCTATGAAAAGGTGACATTGCAAACATTACACTAGGCCCTAATTCCTCTTGTTAGGAAAACAGAAGAAACCAAGCTTCTATAGATCCCTACATAGAAATGACACATTAGCAGAATACTTAACCTTAATCACAAATGCAGAACACTATGCAGAACACAGCAACTATGCACTTTAACAGACGCTAAGCTTTGTATATAAATTTTAAGAGAATGTTTACAAATTTATCATGAGGTCTTCTACTTGTCACCTTCGCATACTCCAATGTATATCTTAATCTCTCGTCCCCCTCTTATTTCCTCCTCCAAGTTACACATCCTTGTCATAATGTAACTTTACTCTCCTTCAAATTGTTTTTACTGTTTGGTTGGTTATAGTTCCTTATTGTTTGATGTAAACCGAGTTGATTTGATTTGTATCAAGAAATTCGGTATAGAAAAGCCTTTAATAAATAATAAATAATAACACCACAGACAAGTCCTCGCCAAATATAGAATAAAGTGACCATAAAGTATAAATGGAAAAGTACAGACAAACTGAACTGGAAACCGCAACAAGTCAGTCTCAATATGTAGTGCACGTATGGAAAAACTAAAGCATCATCCTTCCTCAGAAAACAATAAAATCAAGAAATATAAAGCAACATAATAGTAAAACCATATTAATAAAAAATTAATATTTCAAAACAGCAGATGAACTGAACATCCAAGAATTAAAAACTATATTTTTCAAAATTTCCCAAACACCAATACAATATTAGAAAACCACACACACATCAAATAACATTCGATTAATTAAAATCAATAAGGATTATAAAAATTTTTTTAAAACTCACTCACTTTATACACGGGAGCTTTTGACTTCTGGTCAACCTGAGATTGTTGAAGCAGTAGGAGGAAAAGGGATGTGCACAAACTTTCTGCTACCTCATATACACACACATTTATCCTCATGCTCACACTTTACTCACACACACAGGCCCGTCTCCCTCGCCACTACACACACACACACAACTTTCTCTCGTGTTCAGTCATAAACACACACACACGCTGTCTCTCTTCCTCCTACACACACCACACTAGCCAACATGCCAATTTACAACCCATTCCATTCATGCTACCTGCACAATTTAACACAATTTAGCAATCCCTTCACTTCATCAGCTCACTTCAAAGTTTTCCCTAATTCCATCATGTACATAGATCCTCAGCAAGTTTAAACATGGTCGCTTTGCATGTCTCTTCTTCCTTACCCTATAATATAATTTATGCGCCATATAATATATTATGTTTTTCCCCTTTTATTGTGATCCACGTTTTTTACCCTGTTCTATGTAATTGCATTCTTACGTCCCTGTTCTCTGAGTTACAATGTAAACCGAGATGATATGTAAATTGTTACATGAATCCCGGTATATAAAAATGTTAAATAAATACACACCACACACATGCTCTCTCCCTCATGCTGGCATATAAACACACACACACATACATATATGCACTATCATGATCGCCCCTTGCCACTACTCACACACACAGGCCCGTCTCCCTTGCCACTACTCACACACACAGGCCCGTCTCCCTCGCCACTACACTACACACACACACAGGCCCGTCTCCCTCGCCACTACACTACACACACACAGGCCCGTCTCCCTCGCCACTACACTACACACACACAAACACAGGCCCGTCTCCCTCGCCACTACACCACACACACACACACACCACCACACACACACAGGCCCGTCTCCCTCGCCACTACTCACTACACTACACACACAGGCCCGTCTCCCTCGCCACTACTCACTACACACACACCAGGCCCGTCTCCCTCGCCACTACTCACTACACACACACACAGGCCCGTCTCCCTCGCCACTACTCACACACACACACACAGGCCCGTCTCCCTCGCCACTACTCACACACACAGGCCCGTCTCCCTCGCCACTACTCACACACACACACACACACACACAGGCCCGTCTCCCTCGCCACTACTCACACACACACACACACACACAGGCCCATCTCCCTCGCCACTACTCACACACATACACACAGGCCCGTCTCCCTCGCCACTACTCACACACACACACAGGCGCTGGCTCCGTTTCCTCTCTTTCATACATACACACATGCTGGCTCCTCTCCTTCACACACACAGGCTCCACTCAAACACCCATGGGTAGGCTCTGGCTCCAGCTCCTCAACTTCAATTAGGTTGTGGGCCTCCTCCTTTTCTGCCACCGGGCAGGATGGACTCCCCCAGCAGCCGCAGGCCTCCTCCTCTTCAGCCACCAGGCAGCACAGGTGCCCCCAGTGGCCGTAGAGCCTATTCTTCTTTGCACCACATAGGATCCCTGACCCATGGCGCCCCTTACAGCCTGGCGCTCGGGAACCGTGGCCCCCCTGGCCCGCCGCTTGCTATGCCACTGGGAAAGCCCTGGTTGAATAGCTATGCATTAGCTTTTTTTCTGGAAAAGCAAGGTAGTTTGGATCATGGAGGTTGGATAAAGGAATCTCATTCAAGATCTTGGGAACACAGCAGTTGAAGGTTTAGACTTGATCAGTTCAAATTTGGCAGACAACAGGGGTGGGGAACAAAGAAGAGCATTTTGTGAGGATCAGAGCTCTATAGCCAGGGTGTAGAAAGCAAGACAACAGGTGAGACACGCCAGGGCCTGTTCGTTCACACCTTTTAAAAACAAAGAAAAAAAAGAGTTTTGAATTTAATTCTGGTAGCCAAAGTAGTTTATAGAAGATGAGTGTTATGCGGTCTGATAGTTTGGCCACTACCAGGATTCTGGCTGTCGTGTTTTGCACAAGTTGCAGTTGTTTCAACAGGTCTGGAAGATACCATTCAGAAGACTTATAGTAATCTAAATGACTAGTAATTAGTGTATGGATAACCAATGCAAAGTTGTGCTGATTGAAGTAGTAACATTGTTGCCAGATCTGGCAGAAGAACATAATGGAGGCTCTCACTTTAGCTACAAATCAGCTAAACAACAAAAACTGGAACCGGATATTACAATATATTCAGAAAGTATTAAGACCCATTCACTTTTTCCACATTTTGTTAAGTTATAGCCTAACTAGCAACTGTACCCGTTCTACGCCCAGGGTGGCGAGCCTTTTTATTGGTACATATGTTCTTGCATGGAAGCGTTAGCTGAAAAAGAAAAACGAAGTTGTTTTCACGCAGGGCAAGGGACGTGGAGGCACATTTGCTAAAGCCAGGGCTGGCAAAGTTTAATTTACCAAGCTGTGTCTCGCACTCCCCCACCGGCATCCCCCTCCCCTCATATAGGCTCCCTCTCTCTGAAACCCACAATCAAGCATCCCCCCCACCCACTCTCTCTTACCTCCCATGCTCTGTCACCCCCCCCCCCCCCCCCGACACACATTCTCTCTCACCGGCATGCGGTGGGACCTGCGCCGTTCGCAGCACACGAGGGTCTTCCCTTTTCGTTGCGAACGGCGCGCTGGGCCTTCATTTTCGTCGCAAACGGAGCATGTGCTGCAGGACGCGCTCCGTTCGTAACATGCCAGGGTCTCCTCTGCTATTTTCTGCCTGTCCCGCGATGGCTACTGTCCTTCCGGTTTTGAATAGTCTTCCGGCGAGGGAGGAAATCAGCGAGGTGAGGGAGGAATTCTGCGCAAAATCTGCTTTCCGCAGTAGCGCTGAATTCCCCCAGGAGTATCTCTTGTAGCTGATGTTGTGACATGGCCGCTGTACGGCGTGTTTGAGCCTCCAAGGCAGCCACCTGCGCCATCTATCAGCGGGCTGGGGAACACGCACGAGCACTGACGGACACACTACCAAGTCAGATATATTATGGATTCTAAAATGGATAATATGCATTTTTTCCCTCCTTAATTTATAAACAGTACCCCATAACAACAAAGCAGAATCAGGTTTGTAGAAGTTTGTGCAAATTAATAAAATAAAACTGAAATATCACATTGGGTGTAGACTGATGAGGGGAAAATGTATATTACCCATTTTAAGATAAGGCTGTAACAAAATATGGAAAAAATGAAGGGGTCTGAACACTTTCTGAATGCACTGAATATCCCCAAAGTCTTTGGATAGAAATGAGGAAGAGATATTTTGTTCCAAAATCAAGTGTTAAGAGGACAAATTCTGGATGGCCAGGGACCTTCATTTTTACTTTAGCCTTGGAATTTCAAATTCTACAAGTAAAAGAATTGATCGATAGTGAACAACAAAAAAAGTGGAAAAGTAAAAAAAAAAAAAAAAAAAAAAATCTGTGGAAATTCCCAGGGAAAAAATATAAGAAAAACAAAGCTCCCTATTGATGACAGGACAACTGTTAAATGATAAACTGCATCAGAGAGCAGTTTCCTCATATTCTTTAACACACAAATTGTTCTTGTACAGGAATAAACCATGTAAACTATTAGCAAATTTAATTAAAACTAAAGGGACTCTAGAATTATGCAACCCAGCAATAAATATAGAGGGGATA